>NC_143440.1:0-300000 GCF_987193195.1 Phasianus colchicus | reverse complement strand
ACTGAGTTACTCGATTATCTGATTTCATGGATTCTATGTGTCAAGGCATCAGAGAGTGAAAAATTCTAAGTGCAAGGAACTGAATTCTGGTTGTTACATCACAAATACTTCGTTGTATGGTGGATTCCTTTCTCCTACTTGTAATAGATAACTTTATCTCAGTCACGCAGGAAGCTTGAGCCTCTGGAGTGTGTCAGGTTCTGCCATACATTTGTCTGGCCTCAAATAAAGCCTAGTTTTGGAAGCAGTGAATTCCATGAATTGTTGCATTAGTGGGATGCAGCTATCTCTATAGACTTGAGTGTTGTAGAAATATCCCCACTTCCTAATTTTGCAAACTTCTCAACATCTGAGAATCCTTTCTGTATTGTGACCAGTCTGAACTGATGGACCTGGTGAGGTTCCACAGGGGTAGGATTTCTCTTCTTTAGCCTATTTCAACTTTAGAAAAGAAAATTTTTTTTAAAAGTGAAGTCTGAAATCAGTTGAACAGATGAAGTAAATTCAAACAATCGTAAGTTAAACTATGGGTCTGAGGAGAAAAGTGGTCACAAGTTGATATCTGTGATAATGCCTAGATACCTTTGCTCTCTGTGCTACAATTGAAATAGAAATACATGAATGTTCTGTGTCAAAGTGCATGTGTAACTTGCTGGCATCAGTTCCGTAAAAGTTGTTTTCATATTTGAACAGTACTTCTCTATCCCAGTACCTCAATTCCAAATTTCATCTCTGCCAGATCACTCTTAAGCAAGTATTCAGTTTATCTTTGAATGTCTGAATCAATTTTAATGAATCTTCAATACTCTGCATAAGCTCCAGTTATTCCTGAAGGTTTCCTTAAGGCAAAGGATTACCTCTGGGGTAGGGGAGAGAACTGTTGTTTTGTAAACCTCTTAGAAATGGTAGGCATTCACACTCATTTCTCATTAATACTTTGTTATGTTTGCCCAGTAACACTGATGGAGACTCTCTGCTACCTTCTCCTTCACAGCTCATAAGCAAAAATTACGTTGTGTTAGGCTTCCATGTTTCAGGAACTATACTGAGGTTTGAATTTGAGTTTGGCTTCTTATCTCAGAAGCCTGAAAACAAAACCTAACATTTGAACACTTGTGATCTGGAGCTGTACTTTATCTCTAGAGTAGGTTATTTGTGAACCCAAATACTGGAAGTTGAAATCCAAACATTTTCCTTGGTTTCTTTTGCTCCTTATGCTTTCCTCTTAAAGTGCTAAGTAAATTCAGACATTTCTCAAGCTTTGCTGAAAGCGCTGGGAGATGGAACAAACTTCTCAGCAGACCTTCTTCCAGCTTTTGCTATGTAAATGAGCTGTTTTCCAGCCCTTGCATCTTACTGCTTTGATATAACAATTAAGGAAAAAATATTGAATTGCCTCCTGAATAAATGCTGTGACTAGGAATTAGATAAGTGCTAAACCAGCAGACAGTTCATACTGCACACTGAATCATTAAATTCCTGTAGGAGTTCAGGTTCTTCGTTTTTGCTAATTAAAAGACTAGTTAGAAGTTGAGTGTGGGTACTGCAGTGCTTGCGCTGTGTTATTTCAGATGCCAGATACCTTGATAATCCAAATCTAAATAATAAGATATATTAAAAAAAAAAAAAAATCTTGACTACTTTGATTAATAGCTTTGCAGTAAGCAGCACAAAAGCAAAATAATTATTCCAGTGAACTGGATTTGATGTAACTTATTTAAATTCCTGACACCTGTATACTTCATTGATATGCGTATGGGAAATAACATAGGTCTGGGAGGAGTAGCCCACTTTTTGTTCAGATTGAAGTGAACCTCTCGTTGTGCTTCCTGATCAGCATAGGTCCACATTAGTAAGCTTCAGAATACAAATTCCTATGATTTGGTCTTTGTCCAACACTTGCACAGGATCTCAATTCTCCACTTTAAGCTGTGTGGCTCTACAAACTGAGCTTTGCTTTCCTTGGGGTCGGTGGAAGAACACTTGTGCTATGCAGACCCTTTGGGCAAGGGCAACTCTTGAAATGGAGTGATGTGTTGAAGTATTTTAGTACTGCACAATAAGAAAGAAAAAGAATTACAGATAGATGGTGTTTTGAGAGAATGCAACTTTGCAAAACAAACTGTAGCTTTCGTGTATTTAATAGATAAAATATATCAGTTGATCTTTACAGCAAAGGTGAATGTATATCATGTAGTTAGCATTATTTCAAATAGACAAGACAGTTCAATTAGTCTTTAGCTTTTTTGAAGTGCTTTTTTTTGTGATACTCAGGTCTATTTAACTTACCTATGTGTAAAGCAATGGCAGTGTGTGCTATGAGCAAAAGTTGGAAATCAATGCAAACGAATGTTACTCAATGTTACAGCGTGCATTAATTATTGGTCTGGGTTTTATCTGAACCTGAATAGCTTACTACACCATTATCCATTCAGATTTTTTTACAATGCTCTTTCTGGTCTTCAGGGCAGTGGGCAGTTTCCTGTAAAAATAAATAAATAAAAATAAAAAATAAAAATCGTCATCATTGATGTGAAATGCTAGATGGATATTAGTGTGAGGCACAGGATAGACCTGGATATGGATTTCTGTCAACCAAAGCACTTAAATTTGGAATGAACACTGCAGAACCATCAGAACCATGCACGGTCTTTTCCTTTCTGGCAACTTTAGAGGGAGAGCAATGAATGATAATAACTTGAAAAGGAAAAAGCTGTTAGTGCTTCTGGAATTATTATCAACTCCTGTGATGGTGGGCACTGAAGCAGGAGTGAGCTTGTCTAGAGCCTGATCTGTATTCTGAAAATTGAATGACCTGTCTTTTCCCAATTATTTCTATGTTTCCTGTCTGTGATTGGAAGTACAAATGTTTAAGTGCTGTGCAGTGAATGGAGTTAATTTTGTTGCTGTTACAGTCATGAGCAAAAACTGGGCTCATTTGAAAGCATATTCACACAAATAGCGCAGTTAACTTTGCAGATTGCAGGAGTAGGTGATCTACAAAAGTATTCCTTATTTTATCGCTCTTCATCTCTCTTGGCATCCTTCTGTAATGTTATCTGGCTTCTTAGTAGCTTTTACATGCAGAATCTGATGGAGCCCTCTCACTCTGAGCACAGAGACCCTTAGATACTATGCTGCCAGCACTGCTCTATTGAGCAGATAGCTCTGCAGGGTCAGTAGTTCTTTTTCAAACAGAATTGGACCAAAGTAAAAATACTGTAGTGACTGTCTGGCAATTGAGTACTCGTGCCGTTAAGTTTAAACCTTTAGTTATACAGTTGTTATTCACTGTTGAAGGAGATCCTGATTGTCAGAACATGCTTGGTGGTCAGGAAAAAAGTATATGATGAGGAATGGCTGGAGCCTAGCTTACCAAGGCACTGTTTTGGCTTGTGGAAATGCTTGCTTCCCTGCTCTGTCTGAAAGGAATCAGGGCTTACATCTCATGCAGCTTATTAGAAGCCTGTCTGAAATTAGGTGAATTCTGGAGCTGAGATGCAGATCTAAATGTTATGTGAAACCTGTATTTTCTTGGGGGGTTGGAAATTGAGTTATTTTGTGTCCAGTGACTAATAGACAGAGACATGTCAACCTCCAGGAAGATGACTGGAGTTAGCATGGAGATGTAGCTGCTGTTCTGAAAAGGTGTTACCTTCACCAGTTTGCAATTTTGCCTGGAAATAGAATGTTGCTGGAAGGTTTAAAAACACTTTTTAGCAGTACATCTTTCTAATCAATATACAAATATTCATATGTATATATATATATCTTCTGTTTTAAAAGCAATTTTTTCTGTGGGCAAAATACCTCAGCAAAGTCTATCTTTTAACCACCGAATGGGTCTGTGATGAAAATTCATAGGAATGAAAAACAAAAGCAACCAAACAAAAAACAGGTGGTGTTAGTTAATGGACATTGCTCTAATTTCCCTCTCATCAGACCTGGGCTGCTTTAGCTCTGGTAACCGAGAATAATTTATGTGCTTTTTATTTGGGATATCTGTATTTACTGGTTTGTATGAAATATCCTCCTATATTTATTAAATCATAAACACAACTGTATTTTTATGGAGAACCTAATCTAAGGCATGTACCCCATTGAGTCTGCAATTCTGTTTAAGGCTTTCTTCCAGATGTACAAGAGTTTTAAAATTCACTCCTATTTTTGAAGTGCCATTGCTGTCACTGTTCCATCTCAGTTCTATGCCAGAAGTCACAACAGAGTTGAAGCTGAGACAGGGACCGTTTGTGAGCACTAGTATTGCTGAGGCCGCTGTGTAGCTGCAGGTTCTGAGGATTTAGTTTGCCTTCACTGGGTTTTCAAAGCCAAATGGTAGAAGATGATCTCTCTGTTATTGGGTTTTGTGTTTTTTCTAAGTCGTGCTTCTACCCCTGTCAGTCCAGCAGTATAAGATCTAATCTGTTGATGAAGAAAACGGTGAAACTGTTTGAAATACGTGGTGCTGGTTAATCCTCTGTTGTATGCTGTTCTTTTTTCCTGAAAGTATTCAAAGATGATACCAAGAACAAGTGCATAAATACAGGAATCGTTGTCCAAATATATATGCTGATTAAAAACAGGATACTGGAAAATACTTTGGGAATTGGCCTATATCTAAAGAAAACTGATGTAAGTCAAAAGCTGTGGCTGCGTACATACTAAAGCTCCAATTTCCATTTTACTTGTAGGAATTATTTAACCTAAATCCCAGCTCTTTTTAGAAAAAGTATTAGTTCCTATTTCTCAGTTTTTCCTTATTCTAAAGCCCCATTTTAGTATTATTTTTTGCATTGCTGTGGATTTCTTGGAGTTTTTGTGTGTGTGTGTGATTGGTTGTCACTTCATAACACCTCAAACTTATTTCAAATGCTGAGTTTGGAGTTCCTATATATGGCTGCCCAGTTAGGAGGCAGTTCCCAAATGTACTTAAGATTAAAAAAGAAATATGACTTACTAAAACTGAAATACTTCTAATACTTTGATAAGCTCAGCATAATAATATATTATGTGATCTTAAATGCCTTGTTTTTACTTCTAATTTTCTTGTATTTCTTTGATATATTTTCTTTTGGCTGTTCTTCTGTGCCTTATAACTGAGTGTGTATCTCACAGGTTGCTTGAAAGGCAAATAGGTGGCAGCCTTTTTGGATACAAACTGTGATGTTTTCAGGATCTGCTCTTGAATTGGACTGAGTGATCCTTATGGGTCCCTTCCAACTCAGGATATTCTATGATTAAGGTTTTCATCATTACGTTGTGTTGTTTCTCATAACTAGACATCTTTTAACATTGGAAATATAAGCATCTGATAGGTTGGATGGATTTAGGATTTTAAGATGCTGCGTATTTTTGGCATCAAAGTTAACTTATATTTTAGCACTGTTATTGTATAGGAGTGTAAAGTGACAGAGCCTATAAAGAGTGTGCATATTTGAGCACTACAACAGACAAATAAGAAATAATGCCTTCAGCTGATATACATCATTTTCCTGTTTATTCAGTGAAGTCAGGAACCATCTAAAGTGTGCAGTCGTGTAGGTACAGACTGTCTCACAACTGCGTAAGCATTGTTTCTACTTAGCTATCACCTAATGTACATCTTCTGAAGGATATATTTTGGCAGGTTAAAGGAAAAACCACAAAAACAACTGAGAAGATAGATCTAGCCTTTCTGTAACCTGAAAGACCCTTTGACTGAAACAATGAGCAGCTCTGAGCCCATGCGTTCTTTTTCCTGGGTTACCCCAGCTGGAGATCTCAGAAGTGAAGAAAATCCTTCTTTGCCTAGCTATGTTCAGTACTTTTATCTTGTAGGCTAGTAAAGATAGCTTTATTAATATGTCTTGTACATACCTTTTGGAGCTAAAACATTTAATCCTCTCCAGAATTCCATTGCAATCTTTGTTTCTAAAACATTTCATGTTTTTTCACATTCAGTATGTGTTAAACATACAGTGTGCACTTCACGTTCTCTCCTATAAGACTAACAGTTTTAGTAACTTGTTTATGTAATGTAGCATTTGCCAACCATCACAACTGAAAATAAATCTTCATCTGCATTTGGCAGAACATGTGTTCAGTGGGAGGGACCATGGCGGAAACCTAAAGAAGTCTAAACACCTAGACAAGAAGTAAAACAAAGAAGCACAATTGGTTAATTAAAAAAACACTTGGGCATCAATTAGTCTAATTCCCATCTGCTTTAGACAACTGTAATCCCAGAGGAACTTTCCCTGGCAGCAGTTCAGGGAAAAAACATTTTTATTATGAGGAAGGTCTCCTAAAAAAATGTCTTCAACTGTGTCAGAACTGAAGCGTCTTGAACACAGTTTAATGATGTTTTTTTTTAAATTTCTATTATTGTCAATCTGTTTATTGTAATCAGTTGCATTAAAAATGGAGGAATGCTGATAAAATTCAAGGAGTGATGGTCTGGAGATTGGTCTGCTTCTCCATGGGCTCTGCTACAGTTGTTTTCTGCTGCTTAGCATTCATCTTTTCAGAAGGAAGTGATTTTCATTAGCTTAGGGAGCAGTCAGTATCACAAACTATCTTCTGAAGCACAAAAATTCATGATGGTAAAATGTACGAAACATCAATCTTACAAAAAGCAAATAAGGAATATCTGCTGGATTTCGATTCTCAAGACCTATGTTTTCAGATGACTTGAATTCAAACTCAATTCTGTGTTTGCAATCAGTTTGTGAGTCAAAGACTTTACATGTGTTCTCCTGGAAAGCAACAAGTAACCAAGAACCAGGAAACTTTACCCAGGGCAGCAGGTTAGCTGGCACTTAAAGGAGGTAGTGCTTTCTTTCCACTGTGTAAATGCTTCATCATTCTTCATTTTCTAATTCTGCACAAGCCCAGGCTCTCAGTGCTCTTTGTGGCATTAAGTGACATGGTTTAGTAATGGAACTCTGTCAGTCTGGCTGCTGGTTGGACTTGATGATCCTGAAGACCTTTTCCTGTTTAGATGGCCCTTTGACTCTAAATACAGTTCCTTAAGATGTCTTCCAGTATATTTTGCTTTACAGGCATCTGCTGTCTTTGTGAGTATGAATAAAATGACAACAAGGGGTGTTTTACCTTGCTTGCATTGCCAGTTAAGCTTTGTGTTCAAAGTACTTATGGGAAGCCTTAAATCAGGCTTTATATTACAGGAGTGGAATGGGATGCTCTGTGATGCATGAAGAAAGTCTGTCCCAGACCTTAAGAACCATCTCTGGTTGCTCAGCTTCCTGTCCCTGGGATGTGTTGTGCCAGAGCGCTGTACTCCTAAAGTCACTCTTATTCACAACTTTACAGATGATTATTTTATTATTCTTTCTCAGTGTTTTTGTAACAGCTCTGAGACCGCCCTGACCTAAAAGTTATCACAAATTAATTCTGCTACAAGCACTGCACTCTGAGACTTTTATCGCCATAACTCTAATCCCTGGAGCATCTTGCGTTCCTTCTGCCTCCTGCTGGAGGAAGCTGTTGTTGTTATAACAGTGTTTTCCTCCATTTTGTATTTAATTGGCCAAAGAGATTTTCAGAAATGCACACGTGCTGCAAATAGCCCTAAATATTCAGTTCTGGGAATCGCTGTTTCTCTGATTCCAGTCACCATTCCTTCATTCCTTCTTCATTCAGTCTTCGCTTTATTTGCCTTTGGCAAGGCCTTCATAAGTCAGTTATAAATCTGTTCTACTGAGCTCTTGACCTCTGTGTTACCAGCTTGCTCCAGCAATCACACACAAGACTTTAACAGAGAATCTCGTAGTAACAAGTTACGGCTTAGGGAACATGTTTTCTGACTGTTATGAGGCTTTCTAGTTTCTCTATGGTATTTTCTGATGGTTTTGAATTTCTAGGTGGTTAATTTTAACTGTAATAACCCTTTGTTAACTGCTGTGTGAATTTAATTTACGTGCATTTAAAACTTCTGTCTTTAGGAAAAAATGGAAATGACAGAAACAACAAAAGAATCGTACTACTTTTAAATGCTAGATTAACCAGTTTCTTGGTACTTGAGTCATATAGGTGTTACTGATCAGCTCCTCTGATGTTCTGTGCTTGCTGTAGTAATCACTGATGTGATTTGAATTTCTCTTGTTCTCACGAAGGTGTTAGAAGTTTGGGTGTAAGAGTGCTGAACTTAGCACCTGTGTCACGTGAAACCAAACACTGAGAAATGAGACTTAAAAATGAAATAGATGAACAAAACCCAGCTAAGCCAGGTTCTTGTTTCAGTAGATCCTACTGATGTATTCTCATCTTCAGGCACTCAGTTTTTTTCCTGGCACTCTTCACACACATGCCACCTTGGACAGCCCTCATGAATTTACTTTCCTGTTTTTTAGGTTCTACTTCCCTAAATCACAGAATTGCCAGGGTTGGAAGGGACCTCAAGGATCATGAATCTCCAACCCCCCTGCCACACGCAGGGCCACCAACCATCCCACCTAATGCTAGACCAGACTGCCCAGGGCCCCATCCAATCTGGCCTGCACATCTGTAATTAAGCTTTCAGGAACTGTAACCATTTCTGAAGAGATCTTAAGAGGCATTTTTGAACCCCAGTTGGCTTACTGCTAGAAACTCCAGGGGCACAGATGCTGGTACTTACTCTGTTGATCAACAGTTCCTCTAGAAACTGAGAAGTTAATTTGTGGTGTTTGATTCTGTTAAAAAAAAAAAAAAGCTCCATTTATCTTTTCCTCAATACGTTTTAATAGTGGTGATTCAGCACCCTATTTTCTAAGTATTTATGCACCTTTGTACCTTGCATAAATTAACTAAGTTGTGAGGACTTGCACATGATCATAAATTCCTGCACAAAGTACAGCAAAGAGGTATTATGAAGGGTTTCTACTCCAAGCTGTTTTTTATATCTGATTCACCTATAGAAAAGCATTTCTAGCTGACGTGCTTTGTCTCTGTCCCTTATGATATGAGAACTGGCTTTACAAAATGCTTCATGAGTTATTTTCTAGAAATCTTGTAGATGATCGGCAATCTTTTTTTTCTTCCAAACCTGTCATCCCTCATCATCAAATGTTCCCATTGTAACAGGAGAACGCATAAGGGGTGTTATTGTACTTTCAGTTTGGGTAAAAAACACCCAATCAAATAAATCACAGGTCATTTTGTCAGTCTCTTGTTATGTCCTGTTATGTTTGATGAAGTTCATAGGAAGCTATTGAATTTTCATGCTAGGCATCACAATGGCCCTTTACCTCAAACTGGAGGAAGGTCGATCTGAGTTCCTGGAAAGTGAAGTCTGGGAGCGTTTTGAAATCCCCAAAAGCTCTGCCAACAGATGACCTTTTACAGGAGGTAGGGGTTAGCTTTTGCTTTGGAAATTTATTTGTTTTTCTGCTCAGGGTCTTTGTACTCTGCTGGGGATTATCTGTGGATAGACTACATTTATGGCGAGGCCTGTCCTTTGAAATGTCAAAGTACTTTAAAAGAAAAAATTCTTCAGAGGAAGAAAGGTAACTGTCATTACAGAGGATTATTTTCCCATCAATTTATCTTAAATCGTGTTATGGCCATTTATTTGAAGTGTGCCATTTTGGTAGTTGGGCGAATGGAACACATTTGGTGCCATCACTTTTGTACATGCATCTACAAAAACCTTCAAATGCTTTCAAATTTAAAATCATCTTTGAGGATAAGTGAAAAAAAATTGTTTTGAGTGTTGCATAATTTTTAAATACTCTTTCTTGCCTGCCTAAAGCTTATATTTTCAAATCAGTGAGTATGTATTTTTTTTTCTTTATCAAGCAGTAGAAAGCAGTAACGTAGCATTAAGCTGGTTGGGATTTAGTTAGTGTCAAGCCACCAACAGCACTTCTATCCATATCATTATGTATCTTAACACTTCTACAGCAAAGAATACACTGGGAAGGCCATAAAACTTTCAGCAGATGTTTTTAAGGTTTCATATGATTGCTGCAGCGATTTAATCACAGCCATAAATAATGTATTTGTCAATAGTTGTGTTGTGACTAATTTTTCATAAATGGGATCCACAGTGGAAGTTAACTAGTAAAATGCTGTACAACACTAAGTGAAAGGACAAACCCTACCTTATTGCAACACACTAAAACTTTACAGCTTCTAGATTAAACTCTCAAGTCATTAATAATATAGGTAAGAATTAGAAGATAATAGTGATTCTTATGATAGCTCAACATCCCAGCGGACATCAAAATAGGCGTAGAGATGAATTTAAGCACATCCATACACTGTTAAAAGACAAACCACAGCACGAAAACTAATTTTTTTCATGCATTTTGCTCAAAAGCAAAAAAAAATTCTGTAGATGTATTTACTCCCTATGATATCACAGATCATTGAACCTTCAGGTTTAATAAAAAGTCGAGATTTTCGAGGCATTAATTCAAATAATTTGGGAATATACTGCTTTATAGTCTCTAATTAAGTATTAATTGACATGACTCATAGGTTTGGGTCAGATCAGTAACAATTATAAAGACTTTGAAGTGCAGCCTACAATAACTGCTTCAGTCCTGTTTCAGTTAAGTTTGTTCCATTAAGGAATTACACAAAATTGATCAGAACGCCTGCTATTTTTTAGTGTTACTGCAGTTATCCTGAAAATATTCAGGTAGATTTGTTTCAGTGGAGCGTGTGGGAAGACTGCTGTATACTGAAATTTTTAAAACTGTGACAGTGCTTTGTTCCAGACTTGCATGTACTTTATGTAGAGGTGTTTATGTCAATGTGCATATATCCACACCTACATTTATATGGTTTTCAGCGATTTTCTAATAAAAGCGTGTATAGAGAATCCTATTACAATATACCATGTTTATGTGAATAGTATATGATGTGCTAGAATGATAGATCCTATGTGGGACAATTGAAAATAAAGGAGATTCCTGCAGGATGGAAACTGGTTTTCATGTGACATGACGGAGAATTGCCTGATGTCGTTGTATGCCTGTTCACAGAATGTGGAAAGGAACCCCAGCCCCCGGCGGAATCGTGTTACTTGAAAACTCTACGTATTCAGGGAGGGAATATTGCACTTAGCTGCAGAAAAAGTAATTCCTGATACGTCAGTCTTAATTACCTTGTTTGGGGATATTTGGTTTGCTCGTTGTTGTCACTGTGTTGGAGAAAGCCTTAGTTGTTTTCTTCTGCCAGATCCATCAGCTTTCTAGAAATGCTGGCATCAATTTTGGGAGAGGCCCAAAATAAAACAGGCGCATAAAAGGAGAGAAGGGCCTTCTGGAGAGGATTTTACCTTCATCCTCCTGCTTCACTTGGGGAGCGGGTTGCTGAGTGTTAGAGGAAGGATCTCCTCTAGCATCGTGGCTTCAGGAGTGGTGTTTTAAAGCCAAACAGAGTTGTTGAGCAGCGTGCTAGGGATGTTTAGGAGTCCCTACTAAGTGCTCTGCAAGGTTTGGATACAGGAGAGCAGTAGTTTTGCTGGCTATCATCATAAAATGGCCTGATGCTCAGGCTGAAACCTGCTCCATCTCAGGCAAGATTTATTCTCTTGCAGTTTGGGTTATTTGGCCATCTTGTGATGCTCTTCTATACCACTTCAGGCAATCTGGTTAATCTCCATGCACTGCTTACGCATCCAGCTTTCATAATAATATTCAGTACTCTGAATGATCTAACTTCTTTAACTCAAAAAAAAACTTGGTAAGCTGTAAATGAAGGTCTTGTTAGAACTTTCATTTTATCTGCTCTCTAAAGGTGTTGAACTCTGAGACGATTTTAGTTTTCACAACAGATGTTTAAAAATTGGGCAGTATTGTTTGACTGCACTTTTTTTTTTCCCCCTGGTTTTCTTTCTGATCATCATAGTTTAGTTCTTGAAGACGTCATTGAAAGGGCTGTACATATTTTAAATGCCTGTGCTAGCTGCAGCTGTTATGATGAGGTCAAATGTTTATTTTACGATGTTACTGTAAAGCCTTGTATTGCACAAATTCTATGGGAGATCTTTTACACTTTATTTTCTTGTGCTAGGAAGATATAAGGTAATCTCAACATAAGCCTTTTTCTGTTTTACAGTTCTTTGCTGTGTTGTGACTTACATAAACCACTGCTTTCTACCCTGTACAAGCTTTTTATCAGCTGGAGATCCTGTGAGTCAACATTTCATTCTTCAAGAATACCCATTAATTACTTTGTCATTCTAGATGTTATTATAAAACTTATGTTTTTGTAGATAAGCACAAGAGGGTTTGCAGGCACAGTAGTGGTGCAAAGTGTAACTTGCATCAAGAGATTTGTGTTATCAGTTCCCTAACTTATTTTGATATCAAGTAGGGAGGTTGCAAGGATGCATGGAGCATGGAAAAAACTAACTGTGAAAGATGAGAGTAACCAGCAAGGCTGCAGTACAACTAAAGGAGAGTCATATGGGTGCGATGGAAATCAAATATTAATCAAATATTAAGACAAAACCATAACTATTTCTGATAAAATAGATGCTGTCCGCTTGTAAGGATATGATTTGGTCAAGAATGGTTTTGAAAATGGGGACTGTGCCTTGGTACATTCTGAAGATCCTTTCAGACTTGTTTTCTATGTTTTTCAATGTTGTGTTTAATGATCTCTCTGAAGTTGATGTGAAGTCTTTTGTCCTACAGTTGCACACTCATAAGATGCTCTTGGCATGACTAAAAAGCAAACCAAATAGGCTTTGTTCATTCCTACAACACATCTCCTTTTCTTTCTATGGTGATCTGTAGCAGCTAAGAGGTCAGACCATTCTTTGTGCTGCATTAAATGCAACATCGGCAGATGGGAAAATGACATATTTTGACCTCTAGATTTTACATTGGTGTGTCCTCGTGGGTAGCCTGAAGTGGTCAGGCAGATGGATTTGGTTGTGTCTGAGGAGCCCTTCCAGCTGAACTGCAATATTTCAAGTGAGCTGTTCATCAACGTGAACTAAAGCTTCTCAAATTCATTTTGTCTCTGTTACAGATTAAGCTGAAAAAGAAAAAATTGGATCAAGAAGAAATATGCTTCAGGTCAGGTAGATAGAAATTGTGTGGTGCTTTTGTTTTAAATTTTCCTTCAAAATATTGGGATTGTTTTTGGCTTCTGATATTTATTTCAGTGATGTTATGTTTTTTGAGCTGTTTCAGACAAAAAAACCACCAAATCAGTTGCCTTGTTAAGTTGCAGGGAACTGAAGGATCAAGTAGATCTCACCAGAAAACAGATGCATGACCTTCTGATGCAGCTCATCAGGTTCTGCCTGTGTGTTATGTACATTCTGCGGTATTTTTGGTTTCAAAGAAATGAAGACTGATTTCTTCAAGCACTCCTGAGGTTCTTGAGTGCATAACCGATATAAAAGCTTAATCAGTCATGTTGTGAGTTTTCTTCTGGGGGATGGAACTTTTCCAAAGGTATGCTATTTCCTATAGATACCTTGGGTGTTCTTTTGACTTTTGCAGCTTATGTGTTACAGTCATCAAAGCTGCTTTTCATGTGTTTTGTATGCCTCTAGATTCTGAAGGTGATCACAAAGCTCCTTCCTATGTTACTTGTTGCTTACCATCACTATTGCCTTTATTGTGCATTCTGCTATTCCTCCTTGCAGTGCTGAAAGTATCCACTCAAGAGTTCTTTCTCCTAGCTGAAAGAAACATATCCATGTTAAGAGGATGAAAGGCAGGTTAGCTCTGTTTATTATAAGAAAAGTTGAATAAATTAATGAATTGCTCAATGTCTGTCCAATCTCCAGACTGTGTGTCAGATCTCCAAACTGGGTGCTATCTACGCTGTGCAACTTCTGTCTTATGAGTGGCATCTTTGTATATAATCAAGTTTCTTTCTTTACATTGCTGCCTTAGTACAGGAGTGTTTAATATGGTACTACATCAGATGACTAAGACAGAATTAATGGATATAAATAACTGCTGTAATTATCTAAATTACAGTAACTCTGCATTTTTTCTGTACATGGTTACAGCTTAGACTGGGATATATATCAGAAAATATTATCTAATTGCCGGGGGGAAAAAAAATGCAAGCACTCCCTCTTTTTCTTTTGTAGCAGTTTCAAAAACCTTCACATTTTTCCCTGTATGACTATGGGAAAGTTAAACATAATCTAAAATCCTCTATTATCTTGCAGTCAATACCACAAATAGTTTTTAGCCATATTGAATAACATACAGTTAATTACATTTTTGTAATTACTTGTACATTAATTACATTTTATTAACAGCAAAAAACATTTTAAAATATCAATGTGAAACTAATATTTTTGGACACTTATCCTTGATTTTTATATGTGGCAGCACAAGCTGCAAATCATAATGACTTAGAAGGGGACTGGTACCAAATATGGAATTTCTGAATATTCTTTGAGTGTGAGAAGGCAGGACATCTGATAGTTGAAGAAATCCTTTCTATTTGCTGATGTGAGTGAGAGAGGGAGGAGATGCAGATTTCACCAACATGTTTAATAGTAGGCTTTTTGAGCTGGAGTTAGAGTTGCTGTTGTATTTCAACCCTAGGAATTTCTTATAATTCTTCTGATTCATCTAGAAGTATTACAGCTTACAGAGCTGAAGTCTGGAGAGCATTAGGCTTCAGTGACTGCTCAGATGAAAGATATTCTGAAATGCTGATTTCTTGGCTGTGAACGTGCTCATGGCTATTAATGGCCTGGCTCTCAAAGTGACCCACACAGTCTGTGCACCAGAGTTCTCTGGGGAAGTCCATAGAGGACAGGATACCCAGCTACCATTTCCGGGCATTTCCCAAGAAACAATCTCGCTGTCTCTAGCTTCTCTGCTTTTATTATCAGGGTAAACTTGCAAAAGACTTTCTAAAGTGAAGCCTGCAAACCCAGATGTAACAGTCTGTGAGGCAGGAAAAAAAAAACAAACCAAAAACAACAAAAACAAACAAACCGGTAGCTCAGTAGAGACATTGGTTTATAGCACACTTTAGTATTCCTTTCCCACACTAACCTCTGTTTATACTGTAGGCTATAAAATTACTTTTCCACCAACTTCTCACCTTCTTTTTGTCTTTTCCTGCCTCTCTTTCTCTTTACCTCACAAATCCAATCCTATCACCTTCACAAAGATGGTCTGCTGAAGGCGCAGCTAATGAATCTCTTAGAATTGTATTTGGCTTTGAAAGATGGCTTTATTTCTTTTTTTAAAGACCTGAAATTTTGTTGTGTATCATTTTGCTTGGTGTCAGGCAGTTTAGGTTCCTGTCTAAACTGCAGCAAAGCTTCCTTTGATATGAAAAATGAATGGATCTGTAAATCTGTGAGAGATTTCCCAAAGCTCCTTTACCACTTGAATTAGAAATCTGAGATTTAAGTAACCGTTTTGAAAAACTGTTGCTTCTTTCTGATATCCCGCCAGTGCAGACCCTTCTCTCTGCAGGGATCCTGTGGATAGCCACTACCTGTCCTTCAGATCTGTGACCTGCAGGAATACCTAGTAGTGCTTGACGTAATCATGAGCTGGTGAAATGGATGGAAAGAAAGCTTTCTGAAAAATCCGTCAGTGATGGAAAAACTGCTTTGAAAAATGCTTCCTGGATATACTACTGGAGTCACTGGCCTCTGTCTTTATTACTGTCATCATCTGAACAACAACAGCAGAAAGACGACCCTCAGAATTAATTGCACTTGTAACCATTCTGCCTTTAACTCAGTGCTGATTGAAGTGGCTGGTCTGGATTCCCAGAGAGATGGGTTTTGAAGTGGAAGTATCAATGGTCTGTAAACTGCAGCAGTGCTGCTGCTGACAGTTGGAGGTTCCAACAAACTTGCCATCCCATGACATACGAGAGAGGTGCATCGGTCTAACAAGTTACAGTAAATACTTTCTTCAGAAGGAAGTGTTATGAAGTTCAACAGGAGACTGTAGACAAAATGATCAAGAACAGGAATTAGTTGCAAAACGCATTCCTTGGAAGATTATGCTATTTTGCAAACAAACCAGTGTGCTTGAATTACAGTGCCACTCTGCAAATGAATGTAAGCTAACTGCTGGAATCACCTTATTTCTTTTTTTAATTATTATTGTGTCATCCCTTGTCTTGATGCTTAGTCAGTACCAGAAGCTCCAGAGAAGTTTGTCCTCCCTCTATCTTTTCTGTGTGTCTTTGACAAAAATATCATTCTTGGTTTTGGTCTTTTGTATTCACAGTATGTGTTACTTCACAAGGAGCATTGCCTTAGCACACTTCCAAGTACTTATGTCCTACTCTTACCAAAGTTGAAGCTTTAACTGCTTCATGAATCATTATAAAAACCCTTCTTATATATATAAAAAAAAAGATGTCTAATATTTATTCAACCAATATGTACTGTTAGAGTGTTTTTGTACATGATTTGTACAGACACAAGCCAGTCATTTTCTTCTCCAGTATGTCGTCTTTAATGTTCTTCCTAAGAAAGTGCCTGTTTTCTATCCGTGCAATATTGACTTTACATTAACGCTTGCCTTGAATTGTTATCCTAGCCATGCTGAGAGCTCCTTACAAATTTCAGTTTGAACTAGTGCAGAAGTGGGAGCTTTATCAGGTGCCTTAGGGGAAGAAAAATGCGGAGTGAGTGTAAAAGCAACAGCTAGCCCACAGATGTTGAGCAGTTCAAGAATTAAAATGTGGTGATAAGAAGCCACTGGATAACCTTTCAAGTGTGGAGCAGATGAAAAGCTGAATAGTTTGATTGCTTTTTCATTGGTATTTTAGTTGGAGATGCTGAGAACAAGTGTGTTACATTAGTGACAAGGGGCTGAATAAACTCTTGTGAAGATGCTGAAGCTGGGATTGAGACTGAGGTTCTAATTTAGCACAAGCTTTTACATATTGTTGTGTGATTTAATGTGCAAAGAGTGTAGGTAAATCTGGCTGGTTGGTTTGTTTTCAAGTGGTGGCTCTTGCCAAGGTGAACGCAGGGGCTCCAGTAATAGTGTGGAGGACCACAGGACCATGTTCTGCCCCTCTATGGGAACTGGGGACCCTGAGCACGAGGATCCTGAAGGCAGTGATAGCTGAGGATGGCTGTAAGCTGTGGCTGGAAGAGACGTGGTCTAGGAACTGCTGGTGCTCCAGGTTTGCAGCAATAAACTTCCTCAGTGTAAATGAAGCTTCACATTAGGTTTGCAGAACCTGTCTCTGTTTAATTTACCCTTGGGAGTTTTCTAGGATTCCCAAGATAGCTCTTGAAACTCGTTGTGTGGGAAAAGGAAAGAGATTTAAGAACATATTTACTGTCTGGCATTGGAATGAATTCTGAGTTTAAATATTACAAGAAGTCATGGTCTTTCTGTAGCAAACCTCCCCATAATAGCCAGTGTGCAGAGGAAGAGTTTCTGTCAACATTTAATCTTGAAAGATCCATTCAAAAGCAGCTTTGGTTTTAATCCCGTTCTGCCTGTGTAACCAAGGGTGCAGGCAAGACTTTTCTAGCTCTTTTGCAGCCTCTGTGCAATTTCAAAGGCAAATCTTGTCCCACAGTTTTCCAGGTCAGTTCAGTTTTTGCCCCAGTTGAACCCAAAAGGAGCCCCAACTGCTTTTCTCTTCCTCTGTGCCCCTGCTTCTCTCAGCATTGCAGTGTATCTCTAATAATATTTAAGATGCTATTCTCATCGTGTCAGGAAGCAAAGATTTCTATGAAATGTATTAGAAATGAATACTCTGTGTATTGTCGGTGTAAAAATATGCTGCTGACATGCACGACTAAACAGGCAAATGTAATTGAGCTGCTGGGAAGTTTAATATTGGAGAGGCATTGTATTGACTGACAGTGGTATAAATGGTGAACAGACCTCTGCAAACACTTGCTGTCATTACCCTTCACTTCTTGGATTCCAAGGAGAAGGGAAGTTGAGAACAGTGCCACAGAGCGGTAAGAAATCATCTCAAGTGTCTCCGAAGCCATTTCCTTTGTCTAATAGGACAGCAGATTACTCCAGATCTAAATGGGCTTCTAAATGAGCTTCAAATGCAGCACTGACCAATTGGTTTTGGAAAAACTCTATTCTAGCTGCAAATGGAGGGGAGTTCTAGTAGCAACGTGATTTTTCTTCCATCTATACAAATAGAAAAACATTACGTTTTGTTTAAGAAAAATAGAATGTGACTGCTGGTGGGGGAAGTGATAGAAACTGGACTATTAGCTAGCTCTGTGGTAAAACATGAAGGCCTAAAAATGGGACAGGAACATTTTGCACTCCTCCAATTCCCTGCTTCCTTTCCTAGTCACCTGCAGGTGGTTCTGCAGCGTTACTTGCTGGTCATCCATCATGCTCATCCTTTGCCTGAACAGCAGCATCCTCTGTCTGGGTGGTAAGGAGCAACTAAACGTTTCTCTCGTGAGGAAAAAGATTTTCTGGAGACGAATAATGGTCTCCCCTACGTTTTGGTAGCAGTAGTCAGAATGCACTTGCAAATTTCCAGTGTTAGTTGGACACCTGAATGCCAAACAGCTAATTGATCTCTGGACAATTAATACCTTCAGAGGAAGGAAAGGCACCCTGTAGCTCAATCTCTTGAAAATGCTTCTCAATTGATAGGACGCACTTATTTTCTCTTCTCCCTGGCCACTCATTTCATCTTGGGTTCAAATTTAGAAGTGTTACGTTTCCAGAAGGGGTTAAGGGTGCTTCAGGGAGGCTTAGCTCTGTGGGGAGAAGCCTGACTGGTTAGAAATGAGGCTTTGAACGCCTGAAAACCACACACAGAATCGGAACTTCAGATTCCGTACTTGAGCACTATACTTTTTAACTCTTGTGTAAAACAGTAGGCATCCTTTTTGCCAGTATTTGAATGATTTATTCCTCTGTTGGTGTATCAGTAGAGACAAATGAATCTTTTATCCCAGCAAGGCTACCAAGGAGCTGAGCAGGAGATTTCAGGCATCTGTCACCTTCATGTTTCTTAGCTGGTTTTGGTAGCCTCTCCTCTCTGACCCTTGTAAGGGCTCTAAAAATTTACTAGGGTTGTTTTACTTTGAGGAGCATGGACTTTAAAGTCAAGTGTTGCACAGCCTGGTGTTACGATGCATGTTAGGCCTTAGTAGATAATTCCTTGATCGTCAAGTAGCTATTTGAAATCAGAGAAGCAGAAGGAAGGAGAGGAAGGAAAATGGTAAAACCACCACCTACAATGTCTTCCAGGCAGTGCAAGGATATTCTGCAGTAGTTGGTGGAGTCCTCTAAAATCTCACCTTAAAATGAGCTCCTTGTCAGAAAAAGCAAAAAGGAAGTCCGCAGATCTTCTGAAATGTTTTTGTTTGATGGGAAAGCCCAGTTGTAGAAGCAGTGGGGGAGTGGAGGCAGGGAATGTTTTCTCCAACCATAACAGCTCCATCAAATGCAGTATTACCCCAGTAATGATTGTTGTGCCTAAGTCATGGGCAGCAACTCTGCCCCAGAAAGGACACACAGAAAAGCAGCACTGCCGTCTCTAAGATGCTTTCTTTCTCTGTGAAATTTGCCATGGGTAGTTGGATTCATCCCTCCATTTGCATGCATCTTTGATGCATCATGCTGGATGCTTTAGGCATGCACTAATTAGTAGAACAAATAGAAAACCCCGAGGATGCCCGTGCTTAATGACACTGCCCATATTCTTAAACATCCCTACAACAAATTACTCATTTCGTGGCTGGAGGCAGCGCAAGTTAACTTATCTGTATCAGTTGCTAAGTGGAAGCATTTACTCTTAACAAGAAACACTGCATTGTACCTTCCCAGGAAACTTTCCAACACTTGAGCTTTTGGGCAAAAGTAGGAGAAAAGCTAGAAGAAACAGGCCAATTCAGGGAGGAAAAAAAAGTAATAGATGTAGGATGCATTGAAGGAGTTAATAGATGCAGATGAATTAATTAACTTTCAGCTTGATACTGTGTAAAAGCAAAAAAGCTGCAAAGGGGACTGGAAGTCCTCTGAGGAGCTTTCAGTTAAAACCAGAACTGTGGCTCAGAACAAGGGTGGGTTGTGCAGGGGTGCGTGCAGTTCCTGCTGTAAATGCTTCACTCAGGTAATTGCTTTTCAATCAATCTTAGCAAAAGAAATGAGAAGTCAAGTATGGAGAATGAAGCAAATTCGCAGGTGTCTTGTGCCAGTGTGGTTATAGCTGTCATTTTCAGTTGCATATTGGTTTGTTTTTCTTCACTGACAAAGCTGATTGAGGAACTTGGAAAAAGTGAACCTTGTTCTCATGAAATGAATGAGCTGAGCATAGCAGTCAGATGATACCCAGGAGTCCATGATGTTATTGAGTTGTAGTCACTCAATTATTAAAATGAACGTGGGTCTTTGGATGGGTGCAACTAACCACCGTGCATAACCAGGGTAGGAGAGCAGTGAAGGGAAAGGGTGGGCACTACCGCTAGTTCTGCAACTTTTTAAAGAGCTGGATGAGACAAGTTCTTAACATGAAGTGTGTTGAATGTGTATTTTGAGGCTGTGCTAGTTCACGTACTTGATAAATACATAGCATAAAGACTACTTTGTCTTTTACTGCAAGCCTGTCTGCTCTACAGTAACTGAAGCACTCAGAAAGCAGTCTTTCAGAAAGTGAAATGTTCATCATGCTTACAGAGAGCCCAACGGAGGAGCACCTTTATCTGGCAAAGCAACACTAGTTTGTTGCTGAACAACTCGGAAAGGTCAGTGTAGAACCCCAGTGGTTACAACGAGGGTCTCGGCTCCGAGCCGCTCGCTATTTGCTGCACTTCTTCGGGAGTCGCACCGAAGTGCGGTCGGACCCAGTGCCCCACCTCCACAGCGAGCAGGGGCTGAGGTCGGCTGGGTCTGCGCCCGTCGGGCAGGGAGTACAGGGCGCCTCCGGGCTCAGTACTCTGCACGCGGATCCTCGAGGGCTCGGCTCACTTCTGCCGTCAACTTCTCCCGTGGACGCGGCTCGGTCGCCCAGCGGCGGTCGCGGCTCTCCGCTCCCTGTAGCAGCGCGCCGCTGCCGTTCGCACCGCTTCGGAGTCGCGGCGTTCCCACGGTCGCTGCGCTGAGCGGCGGTGCGCTTCGCCCCGCTCCGTCCCATCCCGCGCTCGGCTCCGCAGCCCCGGACGGCAGAGCGAGGCCGCCCCGCGCCGTGCGGAGGCAGCGCTTCGCCGGGAGCTGGGCGAGAGCCGGCTCCGTGCTCCCGCCCTCCTCCTCCTCCCCTCCCTCCCCGCCTGCCTCCTCCCGCGCTGCCCCCTCCCCGCCTCTCCCCTCCCCTCTCTGCGCCGCAGCCTCCCCCGGGCCGCCCGGCGCTGCCCGAGCTGTGCGGGCGCTGAGGATGGCAGCGCGGCTGCGGCCCCTGGCCCTGCGGCTGCTGGCGCTGACCTTCCCCTTGGTGGCGAGGGGCTTCTCCGACGAGACCCTGGAGAAAGCCGCCAAATCCGAGGGCTACTGCAGCCGGATCCTGCGAGCCCAAGGCACCAGGAGGGAAGGGTACAATGAATTTAGCCTGAGGGTGGAGGGCGATCCGGAATTCTACAAGCCTGGAAACAGTTACCGCGGTAAGTTGGCCGTCTCCTCCTTCAGACAGCAGGGGGAACGGGCTGGACAAGTGTCCGCGAAACTACGGCGAGTCCCTGCCTGTCAGCTCCCCATCCCTCCCGGCGTGCGACTGCGTGGGCTCAGGCAGGGTAACGTGCTCCCACGCGTTACTTTATTGGGGATGCTTTGATGACAAGTGAGAGCGAGTTGCGTTTCACGGCATCGCTTTCGCTCCCGAGAACCAACTCGATATCAGGAGGAATTTCCTTTCTTTTATGAATTCTCTCTGCCGGCTCTGCTCTAGCGCGGCGTTACAAGTTGATGGGATACAAAACGAGCTCTTCTCCGCTCGCCCGCTTCTGTGGGATTTCTTTCTAGCCCTGCAAACGCAGCGCAGCGAGGGGAAGCTTCACCATCCAGCAGGAAGGAAAGGGAACTTGGAGCTGGTTGTTCTCGCCCCGAAATGTGAATGGTAATATAATGAGTTAGCATATGGGCAAACAGTGATGCAGCATGCTGCCAGCTTCCCACATTTTCCACTTCTGTTTATCCCACCCCCCTGTTTTTTTCCTGCAGAAATGAGCAGATGGCTCAAACAGGAAAGAGACAGAGGAGACTCTGCTAATGACCACTGTAAATAAGAGATGGAGGCACTCATTCCCTGTTGAACATTTTGCATACGGTGTTTGAAATTAACTTCCGAAGCACTCTTCAGCATATTCTTCTAACAGAATACGGGCAGGTTTTACCCACTTTTCCTGTCTCTGCATAAAAAACCCTTTGGAAACAAACCCCAGAATATTCTTTTAACTTTGTGTTTTAAAGTCTTCTGTGAGGAGATTAGAGCTTTTTATGTACTACAGTCCATCTCTTCTATAGGCAAAATGAATGGTTTCTTGGGGAAATCATCACTTTGGAAAATGGATTTTGAGAGTAAGTTTCTAAGTATTTATCCTGACCTTAGAGTCAGTGCAAAGAGCAACGTTTTCCCCTTGCACGAATGTGGGAGTTTTAGTACATAGGGATAGGGGGAGAAAAGTGAATGCATGGCACAAGCGTCGTGTTCTCTAAAAGAATGGAAAAAATATCTGCTGCACTGATGAGCCTCTTTGGAGCACTAGGCTGTAACTCTGTGTGATCTCTGGTTCTTTTTTTTTTTTTCCTCAATAACTGATATATTTTAATGTGCTGTGAGGAAACACGCGTTTCCCACTGATCAGTTAACGCTCCAGGCATTAGGGTTAGTTCTTGAGTCTGAAGGAGTGCGTGCTGCATGTCACCTGGATGCGCCTACCAAGCAGCATGAAATAGGTGACAGGTTCTCTGACAGTGACAAATGCGTTAATGTTCTTGGGAAGTCTGAGAACGTACGTCTGTGAAAACATTCCTGGATATCTTCATTTGCCTGCCAAAGAGTTTACTATTCCATGGGAACGTAGGGGTGAGGAAAGTCCCAGGTGACTCAGTAGGACTAACGTTGTAGATCTGTTAGGTCTTGATGTTAGGAGGCCGTTCAGTACAGTAATCACATTAGTGTATTGCAGTATCTTAGAAATGAGAAAAATGCATCTAATAAAAAGTTAAAACGCAGACCAAGCCATGTGCTCAGGGTTTTGATACTTGGAATTAGAGCATTCAGTTGGCATGTAAGTGTACCCAAATTGTTCTTCAAGGACAATGTCTGAATGGTTGGAGGAACGTAAGTAAATGCTGTTGTAAAATAGATGTTATTTGTGGCAATAACTAGAACTGACAGCCTTGCAGGAAGTTTTAAGAGCTTGTTCTGTAGTAGAAACTGATGCTATACTATTGTTTTATCAGAAGGTTAGATAATTGAGCAAATAAACTGTGGCATTGTAGCACATCTGTGATGGTTTTAGCTGCAGATTACTCGATATACTACGCTGCAGAAGATTCACACAACCTCAGCTGAGTTGGAGCCAGATCTGCCTGTTTCCATGGCCCCTGTTTGATCTAATGCAATCTGGATCCTTGGCACATTCCCTAGTGAGCTCCCCGAATAAACAGGGATTTCTGCAGGGTGGATAGTGCAGGAATGAGCTCTGCATACAAATCCTGAGCTCCATCAAACGGGTGGCACAGGGGCATCCATGGGTTGATGTGGTGGTGCGGTGGGATACAGGAGACCATGGGTCACTGCTCCTTATTGTCTTTAGGAAAGCTTCAGTGGCCTTCCTGCAGTTATGCACCTTTAGATCAGCAGGGTCTGTCTGGGCGTGTTAAGTCTTGCTCTCCATCTTGATGGAGCATGAGGAGAAGAAAATAGTCCTGAGCATACAATCATCTCTATTTTCACAGGGCACCTCCTCTGGACCCCAAACACTGGTAGCAGCAAGCAAACATAAGTAAGGATGCGTGCTGCTGTCTCAGGTGATGTGCAACAAGGCAGCAGTAGGCTGAGGAGCCATCCTTCTATCCTGTCGTGTGTAAAATGGGAGTGATGGACTTTGTGGCTTTTCTCCCCAGGGATGGTAACCTGACAGGTTCCTAGCATCTTGTTTGGGGCACAGCCTATAAGTGGTCTTTCCCCCCTACCCCTAAGGAACGTTGGGTCTCTTTTTTTTCCACATCTACCTTCTGCCCAATGTGTGAATTGTCTTTTCTTCAACAAGTCCTCATTCCCTAACTGTCTGAGCACTTTTCATGTTTCTCAAGATGCAGATAGAAGAAAATATTAGAAGCATACCTGCATTGGCTGATATTTGTGTATCTGGCTGATGCAGCACACTGTAAGGCAGGTACGGGGCTCGGTGTGCTGCCCCAAACCCAGGGGCTCTGAGCACCCCGCTGGGGGTATGGGGGGAGAGCATCGAGTGTGTGTGTGCGCGGTGTGAGGGAAGTGAGGATCTGTCGGGTGGGGGATGGAGGCAGACAAAAGGAGCTGGTGATATGTAAGCTTCCCTTTAAAGTGCAGCCCTTAACTTTGAGGTTTAATTGATCCTTACGGGAAGTTCTCATTGTTCAATGAGCGCTAATGAACGTAAGCACCGTGGGAGGGATTCTCAGCTGCTCTTTCAAATGGCACAAACGGAGTTGAGCCCGAGGAGGACTTTCAGCTCTTGTGCAACACGGAGCCGCTTGTGAAAACCAGCGGCGGTCCGGCGGCTCCGAGCGCAATCCCTGTATCCCTGCACCGTGGAGCTTGGGCAACCGGCAGAAGTGCTTTAAGCCAGATCGGATGCCAGTGTTGGCCCAGCAAAGCTCAGGGATACCCAAACCCCCCGGAACCCCTCTGCTCCAGGGTCCCCCCCATCCTGTGCCTGGTGTCCCCAGCTCCGGCACTCCCGGGGCACCGTGTCTCCCTGCACGGCTGGGTGCGTGCACTGATTCAGCCGGGTGCGCAGGGGGAAGGGCTGCACTGCTCGTGTCAGACGAAGCATGGATTTATTCTGGGTTAAAGCGACTGTGTAACCGCAGCATGAGTGCTGCTAACCCCAGGCATTCAAAAAGTATGAGTCAGGCTTTGGAATTCTCGTCTTTTTTTTTTCTGCTGCTGATGATAGCTTTTATAATGTTTTAGCGTCCTCTATTTTATAGGTAGATGTTTTCTTCAGGATTTTGGAAACTGTTTGGTCTGAGCTGTGAAGGAGGAAGGCAGTGAAAACTGTTGAGTCAGTTCACAGCTGGATTCTCTGTTTCCCTGCATAAGCATTTAAGTATTTCTGGTGTAGCCTCTTACTCATGGTGACTCAGACTTCTGAACCGCATGTAATATATGGAAAAAGTTGTTGCATGTAAAAGACCTTCATGGCAATTAGTTTCTAAGAAGCAGTGTCCAAGAGAGCATGATGGGTTCATCCTCACTAAGTGCAGCAGTGCTCTTCTCAGTTATTGCATCTGGCTGTGGGTTTCCATTTAGGTGAGGCTGCAAATGTTTGCAGAGCTGGGCTGATAATGCTAATTTTGAAGCAGTTTGTGCATGAGATGGAAGCAATGTTTAGAAACGTGATTGGAAACTTTAGCCCTATTATGGTGCCACTCGTTTCCTGTACGTACCATGTTTCTTTTTCCTAAGAGACAGTGACGTTTAACCTCATAATAAGACTCCATGGAACAAACAGAGAAAGTGCACAGGAAATCATGAGAGTTGGGAGGTTTGCTATTACGTCCATCAGTACCTTGTATTCCTACAGATGTTCACAAATAAAGCAAGAACTCTCCTTGGTCTCAGCTCAGCACTTGCAGTTTTTAACCTTTTGTGCATCTCTCTGAGCCATTCTTCACAGGTGGTCAGAAAAGCTGCATGTCTTTGTACAAGCAGCATGTGACCTGGACCCAGATACAGCTCCTTAATGCTAGAAACCTCCAAATATCCTCTTTTATATTTTTCTGCTAGTGAATATGTAGATCAGAAAGACCCATGTATTCCATGTGAACTCTGAATGCTGTTTGGACTCCTCGCCCTGTTTGTGTGCAAGGTACTCTCTCCTGAATGCTCTTCTGTAAAGCAGTGCTGGCAGTTGTGCTTTGCTCGTGAAAGCTGTGGGTGGTCTTTGGTTTTTATTGTGCCAGTCAGGGTTAGAGAATGACAATTGTGTACTGCAAGCAATGCTGTCTGCATCATGCTTGAAGTAAAAGTCACTTAGAAGTATTTGTAGTCAGATTTTCTGACTGTTTTCTTTTAATTCAAACAGTTTTCTCCTAAGATTTTTCTCTCTGTTTCAGACTAGGATTCCTATGGGGTGTTGAGAAAAGTTCAGTAATTTTAAAATGCCCCCAAAGACCTTCCTCAAAATTCTGCCCCAATCCCCTTTTCTTAATACATTCAGAAGAGCCAGAGCTGACCTATAACTCAGGTAGGGTCTCCTGGGTGATACTTAGGTGCTGGAGGCAAATGGAGGATTGGAGTGTGGAGAAGGGTGTTTTATAAACAGTCATAGAATGGGCTGGGTTGAAAAGAACCACAATGATCACTGAGTTTCAACCCTCTGCTGTGTGCAGGGTCGCTGACCACCAGACCAGGTGTTCAGTTATTCTAGTCCATGTTCTTCTTCTGGTCATATCTTTTCCAAGCATGCCGTAGACAGATTAAGGCCAACTCCCAACGCTGTTAGGGTTTCTCTCCTCCCACTAACATCACTGAAAAGCATAGAATGTCATGAAGCTCTGCCTTGAGAGCCTGAGATAAAAAGGAAAGGCTTTAGGGCCAAAAATCTCAGTCACAAGCTCAGCTGGTGGTCAGGCCTCATCAAGATGAGACTTCTCTTTTTAGCCACATTTGACAAATGTCAAACTGCAACAACAGCCACCTGCAGAATAATTCATTCCAAGTTTTTTTAAAAAAAGTCTGCTTTACTGTTTTGCTGATGTGTAGGAGGCTTTGGGTACCCAAGCTGGCAGCACAATCATTACCCAAGAGTTCAACTTTATGTCCTGTTCTGTCCTGAGGTTAAGGAAGAGGAAGGCTAGTTGAAAAGTCAGCACCTCCATGGGCTGGAATGCTGTGCTGGGGTGGGCAGTGTGGTTAGACTGCTTTGTAGTCAGACACTTTCTGTGCTCTAACGCCTAGAGCTTTGTCTGGGCTCAGAGCTGGACAAAAGCTGAAGCGAAATGCTTCAGGAGATGTTCCTTCCCATAAAACTAAACAAAACAACAAAAAAAATCCTCAGCAACATCACCACAAAGCAATCTCCTGTAGAGCTGAGCAGATAAGCTGTTCATTTAGGGGGGAAAAAAGGGACATGAACAAAATAGCTGAGATGCGTCGCATCAGTATTCTGGTAGTGCTTTTCAGTTTACGTGGAAAACTTGGACTGAACTTTTTTGTATTCTGGCTGGCTCTGCTCCATGTTGTTAGTGCTTTAGCTTTTGTTAATAGCAACTTAACTCAGCCATGTTTCATGCTGAACTGTGAAACGATAAGCACACGACTGTTTTCACAACTAACAGTATGCTTTCTCTGTTTCTTGTATGTCAGTGACACTTTCTGCTGCCACTCCTGCCTACTTTCGAGGGTTCACATTGATTGCTCTGAAGGAAGGAAAAGAAGGTGATAAAGAGGAAGACCATGCGGGAACATTTCAGGTGAGAGCTCTTTACCCCTAGGACTCTGTTTCCCTTCTTGCTGGGCTCCAAGGGAGCTATTTCTTGCACAAGAAGATGAAGAAGGTGTGGAAATAAGCATAAGTATTTGTGGATGCTGACACGAGAACCGTATAACGTGCTCTAGATGCCATGCAGTCACTTTAAGAGGTTGTGGTTTGATACTTTACTTCATCTTTCTTTCCCCTTTTTTTTTTTTTTTTTTTACAGTTGAACATGTGCATTAATTATTTGAACTAGAGACACCTGAATTTCTTATCCAAAGTGAATATGTAATTTGCTTTATTCATGTTTTGATTTTTGTATTTCCGTGCTTAGAAATTCTTGTCCATTCAGATGCAGATTACTGTTTGGAGAATTGTGCTTGCCACAGCTGTAATGACTGTTTTATCAGTCATAAATTAGGTTCTGCTGTTTTATTGATGCTTAGTAGATCTTAATGAACGCATTCAGTGGGATGGAATGTTGTTTATCATTATCAAAAGAATCAGAATCCAGATTGATGATTCACAAAATGGCATTTCAAGCTATTTCAGAATCATGTCACACGAGAAGAATTCTGGAAATTGAGACCACACATCATATTTCATGAAAA
Source organism: Phasianus colchicus (assembly GCF_987193195.1). Classification (NCBI taxonomy): domain Eukaryota; kingdom Metazoa; phylum Chordata; class Aves; order Galliformes; family Phasianidae; genus Phasianus; species Phasianus colchicus. Next base: position 271,866 of record NC_143440.1, on the reverse strand, counting down.
CTGATAGAAATTGGGTAGTTTTGTTGTCTCAAATGAGAGATTATTTGTTGTTTGACTTTCCAAAGTCATAAATACGGTTTGTTATACTGATTATAGTTTACAGGATGGGTAATTATACTGATATTCATTTTAATAATGATAAACTTTGTCTGTAACTCACTTGCCACTAAGAAGCATCTCTATTTTTTGAAGAGAAATACTCAGAAGTTTTTACCTAGAGCCACCAAGGGGCATCCTACCGTCTTTTCTTAAATTGAATGTTTTTTTATTTATAGCAGATATGATGTGCAAACTCAATATGTATTGAGGTTTATTTTTCTTGCCCGGTTTGCCTTGAGGTGTCTTTGTAGCTTTCATACATTTTCTAAGAAAATCTGGAATAAATAAGAAGACAATTGATGTTGGAGTAACTCTACCTTCCTTAAAATTAAGTGTTTTCTTAATGCTGTTTCAGAAAAATCTGTTTAATATGGATTTTTCTTTAAAAAGTAAACTAATGTTCAGCTCTCATCTGATGTTAAGAAATAGAGATGGTCTGCTTCATAAGTTTTAAAATGAGCTTGTCACCAATAGTTTCTCTATTTCAGTTATTAATGTCTCCATAGCATGACTAATGGGAAAGACTTGGCCTGAGTTTGTCCCTTATGGCTAGATGTGTATCTAACATAAAAGGAGAAACTTGCTAAGCTTTGCTGGAGCACAGAGTGGGAAACAATGGAAATTCTACACACAAAAAATAAAAAGTCTGATGGATCTCAGTGGAGGAAAGATTGTTTAATTAGTTTTATTGTATCGACTGCAATCTGAAGTCAGTATTTTAATTGGCAGGTAGCGCTTCAAATTTTATGCATAACTAAATTTGTATTTCTGTGGTGCAAGCAGTACTCATTGTGCTCATCCCACATCGACACAATTGATGGAAGCTCATTCACATCCTGCCAGTCCTGCCTGTGTTCATACAGGTTTAAGATTTTTATTTAATTATCCCATGGAAGCTCACGTTATTGTTAAATACTGATATCTCTTGTAAGATGGCTACATGCTAGTAACTAGAAGGGAAGATTATTATGAAGGTTTGCACTGTTTGCACTGCAGTGAAGATCCTAATGGTTTCTAAGTTTGAAGAGTAAGAAAAAAAAACATGTACAATCACATGCATGCCACTTGCAGTTACAGTATTTCCAGTGATCCAATGCAGAATACGTTATCCAATGAATAAGCTAATGGAACAGAACTCAAACTGTTAAATAGTGGTAAAAGACTAGATGCCATTTGTGGGCTACTGGCACAATGCTTTCTTGCCATGAAGAGATATTTACTGTTCAAATAATAATCACAACAGTAAAGAACATAAAATGCACTGCATGAAGCAAAGTGCTTCACTGATTTTAGCAAGTCTTTGTAACGAAGCCGTGATAGAAGGAACTTGAGGTTGACAAACACATTTTTTTCCCCCCTTGGAGAGCATAAACCACCGTATTTTCAAGCCTGTCAGTACCACTTTTCAATCATGAGATCTGGGTTACGCTGACATGGACAAAACCTACACCAGAAGCTGTGCTCAGGCGAGGATCCCATGGGGCCATGCCTTTTGGTTTAAAGGTTGAACTGAGCAACGTGTGTAATGCTTCAAAATGGAGTAGAGGAGCACGTGTTTGAGCAGGAAGGCGTTGGCTAAGGACCGGTATCTCAGCAGCTGATAGAGCCATTGTACGCGTGGGTTTTGGGGTCACAGTCGTGCTGCAGTAGGTTTTGCTCTGCAGCCCCTTGAGAAGGATGAATGTGCTGTGACGGCCTGCTGTGAGTTTACCCAGCAGCTTTGCTCTCTTGCAACCTTCTCATGGCTCATTTACTTTTGCCTTGACTGCGAGTCAGCAGGTATGGTCAGTCTTCATTAATCATTAAGCTGCTGGGTCTTGATTCTGTAAGTAGCACAGCTGTTAAAATTCTTGGTTGGGCAGGTATTTTTCTCCTGGACTTTTTTTTGTTACTTTTGTACTTGTCACAGAGTAGAGACCATTACAGAAGTGCAGTTTGTACTCCATTGTTCTAAATCTGTTTTTCACTGAGAAAATTAGGATTTTAGATCTGATCTGTTACTATTTGTTCTTTACCAATGCAATCAAACTGTTTCTCTTGGTTCTTGCAGCACGTCTGAGCACAGTTTGTGCTTAGCATAAATAAATCGCGTTATTTCCCATAAACATACGTTATATTAAATATAACTGGGGAGTTAAAGATGCCAAATTCAGCTGCAGAAGTACCAGAATGTAATAACACAGCTCTTTCTTACGCAAATGGTAATTGCACAGCTCTGGGGTGCAGTGTAGCACGCTGAAAGCTTGGGATGCCGTGTCCCACTGGTCTCTTTACATGAGCTGTTCCCAACTGTTGTCATGCAGAGTGCTGATCCTTCTGCTTTGTAATGGTGAGCAACAGTCTGCAAACTGAAGGCAATTGCAGGGCAGGTTCTATTCAAAGGCAGCAATCAAACTGATAGACTGTAGAATAGTATCTATGCAGGCTGTTTTAATCAACATGTGTATGCAGTGTAATAGATTTAGTTTGGTAAGTAACATAGATTAATAGAAATCTAGTCCTGAATCTCATTCCATCCATTTTCTTTCTCAAAGGAAAAATAAACGCTCCAAGAAAATCCTTGGGGGTGTTTTCTGAATGTTTTCAGGAAGTGATCAACAGCAGCAAGAGATTCATAATCTCTTTAAGTTTCAAACCCTTTGATATAACATTTTATGAGAAATTCGAGAAAAACTATATAAAACTTTATTCTGATGTCTAAACTGAGTTGGCTTTAATACTGGTCAGATTGTTCTCCAGAATTAAGAACATCCATGGTATTTTCTGAGACGGTTACTTTGAAGTTTCCCTTAATCCCTCTCCAATTCCTTACACTTTCCATTTGCATTTTATTAAAATCAACATATTTTTCCTTGTTGAGTTTTGCCTTTTATGTTGTCAAGTTCCAAGTTCAGTCTTATTTGCGTTGCCCAGAACTGTACAGAGTTAGTCAGTTTGAGCCCCTAGTACACAACCATATAGAATTCAGACAGGATATCCTTTGAGAATATCATAATTCTGTTCTCTTCATACAGAGTTCTCTTCAGTGTACACAACTTACCTGTACTGTGGGAACTTCTGGTATTGTACAGGAGGTCCGTAATGAATTTCTAAGCCCTTTCTTGCACATACTGCTGCCTACGTAGTTATTCATCATTTATGCCTGTATCCATTTTGTTCCTTCTCAATATGGATCTTATATTTGTCTTGCCAAATTTCATCTTGATGTATTTTCAATTTATCAAGGAAATTCTCAACTGTAGTGCTATCCCTCCAATGTGCTCAGCATTCTTCCAAAAGTTGTTGCTGTTTATGAGGTTTATAAAAACTTGTTAAATAATGAACTGGTCAGTTGTATGCAAATGTGACGTGCTTTTCTCAGGTATGGGGATAAACTGAGTCATATAGACTCAAAACTAGACAGTTCTCTGTCTTGTTTTGGCTTAATCTGCCCTTAGGTTCTTATGCTATGTCTGCTGTTTTTGAGATATTTTACTACTGAATGTCTACCTGAAGCTGTCCTTTTACTCAGCTAAGAAAACAAGTGGGTTTCACTTTCTTTGCTTTAGAGTGAGTCAAGAAGTTCTTAGTTTAGGTCTCCTGAGTTTACCGCCTGTAGTGAAAAACTAGTGTAAGAGCAGGAGCAAGATCAGGGTTTTGCTTAAAAAAAATGTGTGATGTTTATAATAATTAGTTATTTTCTGCTTAATCAGACTCGTGTAAAGGAACCTGAAGTAGCAGTTGATAAGTAAGGCTCTAGTGGTCTTTTGCTGTAAGTCATTTCTCTCTTAGGTTATTCTGAAACTGCCTCAGTGTTGCCTTTGTTTGCTGAATGGTGATCGTTTCTTTTGATGCTGTTTTGCTGACTGATGGGTTTACCGAAGCTTTCAGATTAAAAGGTATTTTTATGAAGCTCTTAGAAAAGCAAGCCCTTGTTTGCTGTGTTCCCGTGTTTTACAGGACTCATGCATCTTTTTAAGCAGTTGATATACTGCATTTTGAAAAGAGTAGTCTTAAGAGGCTTTTAGCCACATGTCAAGATATATTAGGTCTTGTATTTATATTCTAACTTAGTTTATATTTTAAAAAATGACCACTGTTATTTATCAGGCTTTTAATTCCCAATGCTTGTTTCTTTTTTAAAAAAACTTATGCCTGTGTATGAGTGTATCAGTCAACAAGTAAATGGATTACTCTCTGATGGGTGGAATGATGTAGTTTTGTTCAGGACTTGCCTGGTGTTTTGCTCCTGTTTGCATTCTGTACCTCCCCAGCATCTTATTGCTGGACCAGAGTCAGTCATCATACTGTCTATAAGAATATGGAAATAATAAATTTTTACTCTCACTTGATGTGCAATAGTCATGCAGTGGTTTGCAAATTGTGATATTGATTTCCAGTTCACAGTAAAATTGTGTCGCTTAAGTTTCTCAGTAAAGCTTCCTCGCTGCACTGAATGAAAAAGTAATGTTCCCCTCTAGTTAAAATTTTGAACTCTTTGAGGTTTTCATGGAGGAGGGTTGTGAATTTACAGGTAGGAAATTTAGTCTTCAAGTGACAGATGAAGTGAGAGGAGGTAAGAAAAGGATGAACGCTATTTATTTCCTTGCAGCTTTAAAACTAGTAATTACATGGCCACAACTTGTGTACCTCGCTTACGTTTATCAGAGAGGAATAGAAAGCAGTGTGTTGGCTATCCAAAGAGAGACAGGTGCTGTACCACCCCACTTCCAAAAAGGATGAGTGTGTGTGCAGTTGCATCCAAAACCCTAAATGAAAATTCTATTTCTGAAGTTTTGATCAGTAGTTCCGTCATCAGCAGGAGCTAAATCAATGTGAACCAGCCATATACAGTCACTAAATTCATGATCCAATGCTATTAGAGAAGTGTTAAAGATGAGAGAATTGGGATATGCCATGTATGTGTATTGGAGACTGAGAAAGGAGAGATGAATTTTGAATCTGTAAAATTAAGTGTCATATTTAAGTCTCTGGCAAATGCAGAAGACTAGGAGTATTCCCGAATTTCTGCTAAATCCAGTCTTGCCTTGGAATTATTGTATGAGAATCATTGCGCACGTTATTCTAGGCAAATTCAGTGGCAAAAAGGGCTTTAATTCCCATTGTGTGTAGGATGGAATTGATTGTCTTTGATGTAAACTTCGACACGTTTTCTAGAGCTCCCTGATCACACATTGTGTGATACTCAGGGGTTAACCTTGAGCTTATAAAATAAAAGGCATCTGTCACAACAGGTAATAGCAATGGGAAAATGAACAAACACTTGGAATGAGATTACATGAAAAAATCTCCTGTACACTGGAAGAAGTAGACCTGAACCACTTACTGGCAAGGCTTTAGTTAAAAACTGTATTGCTTCAGACAGTAAAATATTATTCTGTAAAACAAAAGCGATGAGCGCTGGGAACTTTTAGAAGGGGAACAGCTCTGTGGTAGGTATTATTTGCTGCTGATGACACTGTAGAAAAAGCAAATTAGATTCTAATCACTTTGTTTGTTTGTTTTTGACCCTTCATTTACTTTTATTTTGTTTCCTCCTGTTTGAGCTTGTGTTTAAATGAGGCATTTTTTTGTTCAGTCACCCATTTTTTGCTTATACTGTATACCAGCTTGTTACACCACAGGAATTTCTTCAAATCATTATATATGCAGTTGTCATGTCTTTTAGAATTAATTATTGAAGCCATACGAAGGCACAGCCAAAACCAGAAAACATAAGAAATCTGTAGATATTATGTGTTTGACTACAGTGGATGCTTGAAGTACTAGCTAACATTTATTAAGAGGAAAACTACTGAACTTTTTTTGTTGACAACTTGCTTATGTCAACTCTGAGTGTTTTCCTGTAGCTTACTGGTTTATTGCATAAGAGGAAAAGAGACCTTCTGCTGAAAGCTTGCTGGGACTTACGTGAACTCTTTCACCATGGATGCTGGGAGAATGAGAGACAGCAGATACAAGCTGAAACAAGGCAGGGTAGGACTTGATATCAAGAAAAACCTTTTTTCTGTGATGACAGTAAGGCACTACCACAGACTGCTTAGAGGTGGTGTGATCTCAGGCCCTGGAGGTTTTCAGGACTAGCCTGGATACAGGTACTCTTATCTGTAGCAATGCATTGCAATAACTGGAGTTACGAACAGATGACAACACTGACAGCACTACCCAGGTGCCAGCATGTACAGAGCAGTTGCGTGCAGTCTGTAGTGAGAGCTGTACATTCTTCCATATGAAATCAATCTGAGTTAAGGGTAATATCGATGAATCCGTATATAAAAGTATGCCTAAATATTGCTAAACATTCCTGTCTTAAGCATGAAACCCAGAAGATCTCTTCCAAATCATGCCTGCCTCAGTAGGGCTTGCTCATGCTGACAGAAGGCAGTGTCTGACTTCCCCTCAGATGGCTCCATTTTTAACTAGACTGGGCTGTCTTTCACAAGGGATATCTTGCTGTGTCTCTACCATCACTTTTAAACCTTTAAATTATTACTTTTTATTTATTTGGCACAAGTTTCTTTTTCTTTTTCCCATTTTCTTGCCCTCTTCCTGTCTCTTTGGCTGTGGAAAGGTTAATCTAACTTCTAGATGTCATTCTTTCATTGTTTAATTTAATCTCATTCTGTTTTCATATTTTCTTTTTCATTTTTTCTTTTTGGTTGGTGAGTGCTCTTCCTTGAAAGCAAGTTCAAATGGCGATTGTCACAGTAAGAGCTTATTTTTTTTAGCAAAGGGCTATGCCTAAATAAATATTCCATTTGTTGATGTTTCGAGTTGTGCTTTCAAGAAAAACACACACCAAAAACCCACCCCTACCTTCTCCCCAGGAAAAAAAAACAGCCCTAAGCCAAAATCAGGAAATGTGCATCTTGAGATATGTCTGCTAAAACTCCAGACTCATTTTCAGATCTAAGGCTTATCAGAAGTATGTTGTCTCAAGTCTAACTTCTGCCCTGCCTTACAGTCTGCAAGTTGTACACAGTCCATTTCTGCAGTGCCAGACTGCATCACACCAATGTATCAGAGTTCCATGCCTTAATCTCTTGTGAAAAGAATAACCAGATTATTCTGTCCCTTGGATTAGCTCTGAGCCTTCTGGCTCCCAAAGATTCCTGAATGGACTCATCAGATGATTGAAGTTGGCTGCTCCAGTCTACGTGGAAAGATGTGTAGAGAGGAGACAGCATTAGAAGCACTGTCCTTTTCTGCCTTACAGGCTCCAGCCTGCTCTTCACACACACAGTTATGGGGAAGGACCTTCTCGGCCTCTTGGGGCCATGTAACACCTTGCAGGAGTTCTCAGTGCAGATCTGGCTTCCAGACCGAGGTTTGCATTTGCAGTTATTTCATTCAGAGCCCAAGTCCAGTTCAGGGAGTGCAGTTCTCTTTTGTCGGTCAGTGAAAGCTGTGTGTTCTTGCCCTCTAAGCATTGTTGAAGAGAACATAACCATCTCAGTGATTTCAAAGGAACACGTGTTACATATCACTTTCTGCCAGCCCAGCTGATCTACCCAGTGCGTCGTTATTCCAGCGCCAGTCTTTCTTTAGATAGTGACTCGTCTGCACCAGAAACACTTAACTCTGGCAGTAGCTTTACAGAGGATAAATGTCATGGTTTATAGCTCCACCTGTACGTAGACTGCGGCTTCACTGAAACTACTGCTGAGCATCTCTTTCTTCACTCCTAATGTTAACATCAGGCTTTCTTTTTGGTCTTGTTATTTACTGGCTCAATCTAGGGCTCTCACCAATTACTTCAGATTCTTTATAGATCTGCTGAGCTGTATCAGCGCTGTTATCTCCTCAGCTCTTATCCTTCTTTAAATGCTCTATGAATTACCTCTGATCTATTTAGCAGCATCAGAAAACCTTCAATGTGTTGGTTTCAATCAGCAGGACCTTAGTGTCTGTTTACTGCGCTTCCACTTGACATCAGTTTACAGGTATTCCCTATGGATCTGGACAACTGTGCTACCCCCATCATGAGACAGGTTTTCAAAAAGCAAAATTATTCTGGCTAAATGTGCTACCAACCTGTAGTGACTGGACTATAGAAGTATAAGTTTATGTATGTACATGACTCCTCTCTTGTATTATGCTTTTCTTGGAAGGGTGGAAGGGGTGGGGGTGAAGATGATAGAGTCTGAGTCTCAATTTGACTGTTTCTTCAGGCTATATGGACTTTTCCACTATTTTAAGAAAATCCTGCTTTCAGACCTCTAGAATTGTGAGGAAGGAACACATACGCCAGTAGAAAGTCTCCCAGTTAAATTTAAATGGTGGATGTTGTTTGTTTGGATTTTTTTCCTCTGAATTAATTGTTTTGAGTGCCTTGTAGTGGTTTAGAATTGCAGTGGCATTTCTAAGTTTAGGAATTTATCTGCCTACTGGACTGGTTCATGAACAGCTAGAGAGAAAATCCTTCAGCTGATCTTCAGACCATATTGGACATCTTCAGTTCTCTAGGCTTCATAGCTGTGGCGAGAGTTGGTTCTCATGACGTTCGTTTGCTGAATTCATTGCTACCAGATTGAATTTATTTTGCTGTGCCATTTGTCTTGAGAATTGCTTTGTGAATTCAGAAGGTAATTTTATATTACCAAAGTGACAGTACATTGAGCTTTCATTATTCCAGCCTGCATGTGTGCCCTTCTCAGACCTAGATGCAATCTACGCTGACAGTTAGTCTTCCTCATTTGCAACTGTTCCCTTTCTGATGTTGGTAGGAGACTTTCACTGTTTGCAGAGGGATACTATTTCAACTTCCATTGCTGTCCTAAATAGTTGTAATTGATTATTTTTTCTACCGCGATAGCTCTTTCTCATGACCTAACAACCCAGGATCATTAGTCATCTGATCACAGTGTATTTACTCTACATCAGTGATTTAGACTATGTCCCTGCATGCCTCTCCGTGTACCACAGGACAGGAAATGCAGGTGGTGATGGATAATAGTGCTGTTTCATCTTACAGCTACAATGATGCAAGATCTGTTAAAGGAAATGACCATATATTTTGATTCATTCATTATGTCTGTTTTTCAGTGCTTTGTCCTAATATACCGTCACAGATGACTTTTGTTAGTTCACTTCATGCAGTCATGAACAGATATTTACACAGATGTCCTTGGAATGGTAGGCAAGGACTTGTAGATTTTTTTTTTTTAATTTTACCTTTTCATTTTAAACACATCAGATGTTTTGCTTCAATGCTAGTATTTACTCAAGAGACTCTTCAGACATTTCTGATTAGGATGCTTGATTTTCTTCGGCTTCTTTTCTTTAAAAACTTCAAGGTGAGGCTAGAATGCATCTTTGAGGCGTCTCCTTTCCCTGCGTGTGTTTAGACTGTTCGGAAACTGAGACCAAAAAGCTGTATAACATCACTTTTCCTCCCAGATCTACTGTTGGAGGACTCTGGGAGCTCTTCATCCAGTCTTTGGCCAGCACAATGCTGAATTGCTTCAGAGTGAAGTGACCTTTTTTCTCTCTGGTCTGTGAAGACTGAGATGTTAAAGATGTCAAAGATTGAAAGTACTTATATGGAAGAACATCTTTGGACAAAGGGACAAGTTCTCACGTTAGGATTTCTCCTGGTCTGTCACCCCTCATCCTCATTCTCTCCAAGTGTTTTATGTCCCCTAAAACTTTGCTATTAATCATCTGAAAGGTATTTCTTTCTGTTAATGTCAAGTCCTGCTGGAGAGGTTCTCAGTACTCATCCTCTGCCTGACTAATTTCTGAAAGGCTTCCAGGGGCACTGTCCCAGTGAAACTTATGCTCGGTTCTGTCTGCTCTCTGACACCCTTTCTGTTCACACTGCTCCCAGCCTGCCCCCTGCATCTCATTCTGCTGGGAGAAGAGTCATGCTTTTATTGCTGATTTCTCATCTGCTACGTTGTTCTCTGACAGAATTGTCCCTGTTTCTATGCAAGAGTGTCATCTGGATCAGCAGATGAAGCTGGGAGATGTAGGTTTCACTTTAGGCAAGAGACAGTGATCTCTGACTCTCTCATTCACTGACTTGCTCCTTTTAGTTCCGAACTATTTCTTAATGCAAGGGAGAGCTCTTGCCTTCTACCCGGAGACGGGCACTTGTAGATATGGTCTCACTGCTGAGTCAGGCAGATTCTCAAGCTGTTTGAATATTTCCATCCTAGCTGGCTTTGGGACTGACTTGCAGGAGCTTGACTTAGTAGGCAACCACTACACAGTGAGGGATACATCCAAAAATGATGCGTGACTTGATGCTGTAGTTAGGCAGTTTTGCTTTCTGAAATGATTTTTGAGTATTCTAAGTATTGTGCTTGTGGAGGGGCCTGTTGCTGGGAGTCACCCACAGTGTAAATATACATGCCAGCAATCATTGAAAGGGGACAGAAAAATTACTTGTAATTATGTTTCTTGCAGATGGGTGTTGTTTTTTTTAATTATTTTTAATTATGCCTCCAACTGCCCCCATTTCTCCTCTGCTCTCCACTGTCCTGTTCAGCTGCTGAGCAAGAGAATCTGAAATCATGTCTTCCACTTTGCTCTTCTCATGGTGATGTGAGATACTGGTGTATGAATATATGCTACAAGTAGAGAAAAGCAGAATTTTCTCTCTTAGGTACTTCTGATTCCAGTTTGTATAGAGAATTGAATACCTATGTGGGCAAAACTTTTCAAGAAGCCAGTATTACTGGCAGCCCGATGGACTTTCTATCCAGGAATTTATTTATTTTGCCAAATATTTGCTGGACAACACTTTGTATTTTTCCATGTAGCTACTTTTGATTATTAAGCCAAGTTTATCGAAAGTTAATTTTCATATGAAAATAAATCAAGAATAGCGAAGAAACTTCTGATCCAGTTTCACAAAAGCCAGTGTTTGGTTCTTGAGAGTGCTTTTCATAGTGCTCGGTAATTAGAAAGGGAAATTCCCTGCTGGTATAGAGCTACCATTTTGTCCCCCATTCCCTGCATTGTCACTGTGGGTAAGGTTATTATGCAATCTCTGGCAAGCTCATCCTAGCAGACTGCTTACTAATTTGTAGGCTGTAGGTGTAAATGGAAAAGCCTTCATTCTGCTTCTGTTTACTTCACTGATTGAACTGGGCTCCAATTATTCTCATCTGTGTGAATTGAGGCACTGTTGTTGCTCTTGCCTCTTTTTTGTCTTTGTGGGTGGGCATAGCTCATTTGGACCTGCATTTCTTTTCAAAAGAAACATTTAAGAATGCATAAGAAGTAGTTTTAGTACTTACTGTTCTATAATCCAAATGATTATATATTTTGCTGCAGTCACTGGTGAAGTACAGGTTACTTAGGGCACTGCCAGAGTTCGTGATTGGTCAGGCACACATCGAGGTTTTGTTCTCTTGGAACTCATTTAGTCTTTTTTAATTCCAATAGTGTGAGTAAAGCTGATTCTACTTGTATAGGAGACTTAATTATACCTGATGGTGCTTGGTTTAGCCTGTTTGTCTCCAACCTACTTAAGCTGACCTACTGCTTTTTAAAGAGAAGAACCAGAAAAGGGGGATGTAAAGTAGCAAACAAATGCTGAAAATGGAGAAATGCTTTATACTGTGGCCTGTTTTGAGTAATAGGTCACTTTCTTATGAAAATTAGCTACCTATTTTATATAATTAATAGAAGAATGCTTTCTGGAAGCTGCAAGGGGGTACTTTAAATGGTTGCTAAGGCAGCAGATTGCCTCTTACAGGTGGTTTCTCTGCTCTGGCCGCTCCGTAGATGATACTGTGGGAACCCTAGATGCAGGAATAAAGCAAGAACCCAAAGATAGGATATCACCCCACACTAATCCTGCCTGTTAGGAAAATCTGCCCACACACTGGGATAAATCCTAGCATTATTAAGATAACTGAAAATATTTTCTCTATTTGCTGTGCACATAGAACTCATAGGATTTTTTTTTTTTTTGGCTGTGCAAAATTTCTTTGCTTCCTTTGAGATTCTTTCAGTAACCTAGTTTCTAATCCACAAAGGTTATCCAAAGTGCGTACATGAATTAGAATTGGGTTATGATATATTTAGACAGTGAGATTATATAATAACCTCTGTTTCAAATGTTGAGTGTTCCAAACAATAATTTAGAACATTTTTCTCAGGGGTTGCATAGGATTTTTGTTAATGGTGGGAAAAAAACCTGTATACCATCTCCTCAGAATTATATGTACATTTATCCATTTTTTCTTTTAGCTCACCTGATGCTCATCAGCTCGTCTAATTACATTAGTTGTAAAACGTATTAAACCAACATAATAAACAACCAGCTTTGTATGCGGGGCAGATGTTATGCAACTGCCAGCTTCCACAGAAAGAACAGAGTGTACCTCACCAAATGGTCTTAGGTTTCTAAACCCATTTCCCTCTCACTACGACTATGAAAGAGATTTAGCATTTCTTTGGGGGAATAACGAACTTGATACAACCGATGTGAAAGATCTTTCTGGAGTGTGACCATTTCTTCCATATTTACAAATCCGTATCCATGTACAAGAAATTGTTTATGCCTTATGGCCAGAATAAGCCAGAATGATGTAAACATGAGAAGGACTGCTGCAAGAGTAAAGAATATGGAAAATGCAAGAAATTGGGATAAAGTGCTGAACTCACTCTTCTTAGGGTGCTTGACTGTTAACAAAAACTCTTCTGTGGATTAGAGATGCTATTTCTAAATCTTTATTCTGATTAAATTTACTGAATCTGGTCCTAGAGATGTCATTTGTTGGTGTTTCCAGTTTTGTATGTAACAGTATGGATGTGGTATAGCTTTGAATGTGCTTTGATACTGCCTTTCCACTGAAGATTTTGATGTTTTTCTGTAAATTAAATTCCGTGAGTATTTTCATAGAATGAGGATTTATCGCAACTGCATTACAGAAAACGAAACTGTCAGGCAATTTAATCAAGATGACAAATCAGGTTTTAACCATGATTAAGCTTAGGGATTTCTGCTCTTTACATAGCGTTTGTCTCCTGAGTCAAGAATGTTTAAATAGTCTTTTTTTTTTCTTGTGTGTGAATACTGTCCGTGCAGAAAACACAACCGTTTGTAAGAGTGTAGAACATTCCTCCCATGAGTGTAAAATATAACCTGGGGATTTTAAAATAGAAAAGCACAGCCTAATGCTGCCTGTTTGATGGGGGTCCCTAAAAGCAATTCCAGTAATGGCAGCAGTTGGTACGTAGTTTGAAAGATAAGCAAGCCCTTCTTACTACAAGGTCTGAATGAGCAAACACTCTTCAAATGCTCTTATCACTCTAGGCTCCAGTGTTTAAGCTGGACTGTCTGACCAGCTAGTTTTATGTTTTTGTTGCCTACTTTTTTTTTAAATAAAGCATTGAACATGGAATACATTTTATTACATGTATACTGAACTGTATTATACATTTATGTGTGGGCTAAGCCAATTCTTTGTTCAGTATGGCCCAGGCAAGTCAAAAGGTTGGATGCCTATGATTTAAACCAATGAATGCATTTAGTTCTTCTTGTTGCTATTACATAACTAGCATACATAACTAGCAACAGGAACCTGAAATAGCATTAGCACGTAGTCTGAGTATTCTGAATCAGTAAACTGTATAATGCCTACTGAGCTCTCTGTAAGGTAGAGCTGTAGGTATATATATATAGGAGGTATAGAGTATTAAAAAATATCTTAGAAGTAATAATGTCATTATGTATTTAATTTTTGACGCTGCATGGTTCATATTTTGGTGATAAGCCATCGTTTTTTGAGCATCTCTATCTCCTGCAACTTCATTTTTTACTTTATATATGGCTGTTAGAAGTTGTTTGCCTTCCTTTTAAGTCAGTGTTGTGTCGTATCTCGCTGTTAGAGTTGCTTTAGAGTGGTGTGCCTCAGAGGATTGTTTCCTGAAGGAACTGCCAAAAAAACTGGGAGGTCAGTTTGTATGAAGATGTAGAAGAAATGCATAGAGAATCATTCAAAATAACATTGAAACTATCAAAGATCTCAGAGTAAACACCGACGTTGACTGGTCCTTCACAAACACCGGGATTTTCTGTATCACCAAAACTCAGCTTTAGGTATGAGAGATGCTGGGAGATTCTCTTAAGCTAGAAAGCACCTGCTGAGCCATATTTAGTTTCTGCATTGAAAATCTGTGTTACTGCTAGTGCTTCCATGCTGTTCATGTTTGGCAAACATTTGCAGAGGTTAGACTACTTGTGGCACTTCTGTTCAGATTATTTGATTCTGGGGTATGTTCTGTTCTCAGTTGTAAATATATATATATATATATAATTATATATAAAAAAATAAAAACAAAAAATCCTTTCTCAGTTATCTGCTTGAGATTCTTATATAGAAATCTAGAGGAAAGGGACAGTTGTTTATATTCTTGCACGCCTGCGCTTCATCAGTTTTTAGAGAAGACTATTATCTACCCCCACTGTATTTGATGCTGTGCTTTCTGTTGCATTTCTTGCTTTATACAACCTTCCCAATGTTTCTGAAGTCGTGTGACTGAAAGAAGCTTTGCTCAAGATTGGAAAAACTACCTGTAGCAGATCAAGTGTGGTAAATGAGGACAAGGAAATGCAAAGAGGTACTCTGCAATAACACCACAAATGAGGAAATTTGTTGACTGTATCCTTGCTGCACGTGTTTGTCAGTGAGTGCATTCCATATGATGAAATCTTAGTGGCAGGCAAAATAACACAGAAATAGGTTATTTATATGTATTAAGTTGTTTGACACTTTGCAATTTTTTATGTAAGAACTGTAAATGTTGATTCTGCTTGCTTTCTAATCTCTTAATTGTGCGTCACTCCTTAGTTAAAGGACGTCATCACAGATATCTATTAAAATATAGGTATATATAATGTATATATAATATATCACCTATATATAGATATAGTTATCAAGTAAATACAGCAGTTGGAAGCCCAAATGCTGCCTTCCAACTTCACTTAGGGCTAGGATCACCCCTTTGAAATAAGCCCTTTAGAGTAGTCACGACTAGTGCAAAACGTGCTGAAGTGCAGGAGGTGAGCACAAAAGCACTGTCGTTCCCATGCACCTATCTCTGTGTGTTTTCAAAAAATGCTGCCCTGTCATTAAAATATTTTCTATAGACATTGCTGTTCTGCTGTGCTTCTTTCCATGCAGTTATCTGCATGTTCATGTTTTTGAAAAGCATGACTAAGACCATGTATATGTGAAGTTCAGCTACTTGGGGCCCCAATTGTTTATATCTTTTTAGGTGGCTCTTTGAAGTACAGTAGGAGGGGATCATCTTTTTCATGCAGCAGAAAACGAACTGTTTGCCAAAAGGAAAATGAATGCCTTATGGTTTGTGCCTAACATCTTTCCTGCCTTCTTTTGTCTTACGAGTGTTCCTGTCTTTCATATTTGAATAGCTGGGATAATGGGGGAGAGCTGAGTGCAAACAATAAGATCCTAAGACTTCTCAGAACAATCTAAATCAATCTACAGATGAACAGAAAGCGTATGTATTGTGACTGATTGTCAGACTACCTGTAGCACATGAGCAGTAGTACCTTGAGTGTATTCAAAACAGCAGCAGAAAGTACAGGCAATTTTGGTTGCCTTGTGGTTACATTCACTGTTTTCTTCTGTTGCTACTGTGTGAAATGCAGACCTAAACAGTACAGAAGAACTATTTGTTGTCCATAACTAGGGCTAGTGGTAGCAAAGGTTACAGAGAGGGGACTTCAAACTACATAAAAAATTGGGACTGGTTGAAATGAGGAATATTCCTCATCAAATTACAATGTTGTGTTAACTAATCCAACAATTAAATCACTTGGAAATTTCCAATCAAAAGGTCATCAACACTTTATGTGTAGATTAAAAAAAAAAAAAAAAGTTATATTCCTTATACTGCATTATAAATATACTGCATTGTAAATATTGCAGCAGTACTACTTGAGAATAGTGAAAAATCAGTACATAATTTCAGAATAGATTGTCATGGAAGTATGTAATTTTTTCCGTGTTTTTAAATATTTGAATAAGATGTCATTCTCAGTAGAAAAAATTATCTTGACCAAATTGTGTTTTGGAACTGGAAACTCTGTGAAATGTTATTTTACTTATTATACTTAGTTGTTGTGGGAGTTACAAAGCCTAAATTTCAGCAGAATATCACCAAATCAGTTAGAAACTTAGCTTTATTTAAATTGTATCCTTTGGATAGTGGAATATCTTAAAAATCTATTGTGCTCAATGTAGATTTGATGAGGACTTGAAGGAGAACAGTGGAAATAGAACCAAAGTAAATACAGTTTTTGGTTGTTCAATCAACATTATAGTTTTTTCTATTCTTTCACATCCTTGGCTTCATCTGCTTTTGCCTGTTTTCTTAGAATCATTAAGGTTGGAAGAGACCATTAGAATCATCTAGTCCAACCGTGAAACCATCACCACCATGCCCACTAAACCATGTTCCTAAGTGCCACATCTGTGGTTTTACAGCGATGGAGTGCTAAGAAGATTTTTGATGCTTGAGATCTGCAGTTTTAAGTTACAGATCCCTTGTTTATTTGGCAAATTGATTTGGAATTTTCTAGTTTCTTAATGAATCATATAATTGCTCAGATTGAAAAAGACCTTAAAGACCATCAAGTCCAACTGCAATCTAACCACACTACCCTAACTCTAACAACCCTCTGCTAAGTCATGTCCCTGAGCACTACATCCAAAAGGTTTTTGAACAAATCCAGGGATGGTGACTCAACCACCTCTCTGGAGAGCCTATTCCAGTGCTTAACAACACTTTCTGTAAAGAAGTGTTTCCTGATATCCAAACTAAACCTCCCGTGGTGCTACTTGAGGCCATTTCCCCTCATCCTGTCACCAGTGAGAAGAGACCAGCCCCGCTCTGCTGTAAGCACCTTTCAGATACTGGAAGAAGCAATAAGGTCTCCCCTCAGTGTGCCCTCTTCCCCAGACTGAACAGCCCCAGTTCCTTTAGTCGCTCCTCATAGGCCATGTTCTCCAAGCACATAAAGCTGCTTTTTCCACAAAGAAAACATAGTTGTTCTGCAACTGCATGTACTGAACCCTAATGAAATTTCAAATGAAATGACTTTAGTCTTGATACACGTATTCATTGGAATTAAATCCCTTTGAGATAAACTTGTGTTTTTTCCTAAAGCTCTTCTGGTCATCTGCATGTGTGGTATGATGACAGTACGTGTTACTAATTGAAGCTTCTGTTTCTGTCCATGACATCGGCACGCGTCAAGAAAGCTTACATTTCAAAACATCAGGACTTAACATGCAAACTTAATCTAATGTTTGTGAATATATTGCTTTGCTCTGGAATCTGCCTGTAGCTTTAGGGCTTCTGTACCTCCTGAATTTTTGTTTTCTATACAGCCTGTCAGTGTTGTGTTGGGAGCTGTGGGCAGGTGGTGCCTGGCTTCTTCATCCCGCTGCCTCCTGTTCCTCTGCCAGCCTGTCAGAGGGCCTGGTGTCAGCATGCCCTGCTCACATTGGTCCTGCTAGGATAATCCTGTACTTGAGGAATTTGCTGGCCTCTGTGTGATTTGTCTTGGAAATGCACTAAAAAGCACAAACGCTTCTCAGACTGAGATCCGTCAAAATCTGTCTGTAATAATTCCGTTTAAAGAAAAAAAAAAATGTGCTTGAAGTACTTGCCAAGATTCATGGTTCATGTGTTAATACAGAAGTACAACAAAGCAAACATTCAATGTATTTATTGATGTAGAATGGAATCGGTGTATCCACAGAGCCACTGTGCACATCTGTGAGTAGAGGAGTATTTTAGTTACTAATGCAACTCCAAAGTTGGAGCTGCTTATACTGTGCGTATGTTTTGTGGCTTTTTAACATTACATGGTGACATCAGCATGAGATGTTGACCGTTTTCCTCTAATCTATACTTCTGGCATTAAAGTTCTTCAACATTCTAGGTAGGAGGAGGCCTTGTTACTCTGCTGTTGCCATGCCAGGTTTATCAAGTAAGAGATGCGCTGAACAAACCACAGCTTCACCATTGTACCCTGCTTGGAATTAATGTGAAAGCAAGAACCACAATATACTGTCTTTTGTGAAACTTGCAAGGGCTGTCAGCCCCTGCATAGTGTTAATCTGTACGCACGCATAATTTGATACAGCTCAGTTTCTGTTGCTGCAGTTCTTTTTCTCAGCTTCAATTTAGAAAGCTATGAAGGATTTTATTGTGTCTTTTCTAAAATTCTGTATTACTCTTTTTTTTTTTCAGAATCAATTTCTGCAAGTTTATTTCCCTTGAGATGGTTTTAAAACTCTAGCAGCCACCTTATCATAATGAAATGTATTGCTGTAATGAAGGAAGTATGGAACTTTTTTGAAGAAAAAGAAAGAAGAAAACTTTGAAGCCCTAAATTACTTAAATTACGTTTTGTTCCCCCTTCCACTACTATTGTCATTGTTTTGTTCCCTTCTGAGTGTTTTGTGTCAGACAGTGTTCAGGCAGGGTGTCAAAACCACGGTTCCACACAGATCCACTTCTAACATTTGGCACTGTGGTGTTTCAGGCACAGTACTTAACCCATGTGGACTGCAGGCAGAGTTTAAAGAGAGCCTACCGGCTTCTTGAGAAGAGAGCAGGAGCCTGTGTGCCAGACTCCCTGTTGTGCCAAGGTTTGGCTTCAGTGCTGACTGCATGCACTGTGCCTTTCTGAAGCAGAATCCTCACGCTGGAAGGGAAAAAGGAGAAGCTTTTGATTTCCTCTAAACTCTCAGCAAGCAGGCTTAACTTTCCTCGCAGGTACCTGAGGTGATGTGAAATTAGGCTTTACAGAAAACTTAAGGAGGAGACAGGGAAAAGTGTTTCACGAATAGCTTGTATTATCTGAGGTGCCTTTTAAGCAAAGAGGGAATCTGTGCTCTGATAGTTCATTGGCGTGTCAGCAATAAAAGCAAGAGGGCCTGGGTTTTTCGCTCTGACTCTGCCTGAGGTGTGTGCACACACTCAGGTGTGCACAAAGAGCGTGGTGACTTTGGACCTGCTCACAGCTGTTGTCAGTGCTGCTGCCCAGCTCTCTGCTGAGTTTCTGCAGCTCTTCTGTCTGAGCAGTGTTCCCAACCTGGTAGCTGATGTAAGTTACTGTGCAAAAGCTTTGTGAGCTCCTATGAGGAGCTTATCTGCATAAAGCCTGTAGTTCCAGATCAACAGCATTTCTGCTCTAAATGTGGTTTTAGCAGTGGATTAACTCTCTGAAATAGATGATGTTCTGTACGCAGCCATCTGAAGGCTGAGGGAATTTGTGTGGAATATGCTTGAACTGGGTTGTATATTTTAGCACAAAGCCGTTCAAGAAGGGCATGAATAGCGTGTGTGCCAGACCTGCTGATGCTTCAAAGCTCCAGCAGCAAGCAGGACAATAATGCTATTAAAAAATATGTATTTTCTGTAATCCTTAAATCCCTTCTTAAGTTAAATGAGGAGCTCCGAGTGAGGTAGCTATTCTTGGCAGTAAATTCTTAATGCTGAGTGGTGTAATACTTTCTAAAATGACAGATAAATGAAAGGCCTGAACAGAATAAGCAACTGAGAGATGCTGATCCACAGAAATGTGCAGACTTGTTCTTTTCTATGTTTTTCAAATGACTTTCATCAGTTGTGATGCGCCTAGCAGCAGAGAGGTGCTTCCTTTTTACTTTACTAGCCAATGTTGTACTGTATTGTAGAAAAGTGTCATCTCTATTTTAATATTATCATTGATTATTTTAGAAAGGAAACTTGATCTAGGTTTAAGTCGGTGTTGCACTTTGTCATAGTTAGTAAAGATTGCTTTGCCTGGCAATTAACACGCTGACAAATGCCAGACGGAGAGGCAGAGGGGAAAGGAAGGCTGTTATCACCACTCTGCAGGGAGTGCAGGGACAGGGAGAGGTGGCTTCAATGGGCACGCTATGTATGTGGTTTGACTAGCAGCTCTATGATTCTCTGGTGCTTTATGTGTCTTCTTGGATTTACCATTCCTTTGCCTTTGATCAGCTGGATGTGTAACTGTGTTCTTATCTGAGACGCTGTACGGAAGGAAAGGACCGGTTCCTGAGTAATACTCACAAACTGAGTTGGCAGTGAACCTGGGCTTCGTTGCCACAGAAATGGAAATGAGAAGTGCCTGTGTGAGCAGAAGATAAGGTCCATGTCTTCCATGTGAGTCCACAGTAAATATTTTCCTGGCACTCCTGCTGCTTGTGCTTAGCTCATTACCGTGCTAAAGATACTGATACTGCACAATGGTGGCAACAGTACGTGAATGATAATCATATCACAAGATTCCTTACATAATTCATTTTGTTACAGGAGAATTACACCCTTTGTAACGTTACTGAATGCCAGCATTTACCAAACTGGTGAATTGTGGGAATTAGCAGGCAATGATAACCAGTACATGTGTTTTCTTCCTCTGACAAGAAATTCAGATTTTCTTGTCTGTTCTCAAACTTTCCAAAAATGAGTAGATGAATGGTGGATTTAGGACTAGATCATGTTTGCTCTCTCTTGTTAGGGACAAAGAATTTCAGATTTTCAGTTATTTGCATTTCTCATCTTTTTGATAAATGGATTTGGAAACTGTAGGGGGATAAAATGTCATTTTTAATGCATTTTCATGTGCATGTGCCTTTCTATGCATAAGTAGCCTACTGTGTCAAGCAGAGATTAGTCTAGTCTGTTCTTTACTAAAAGTTTCTTGTGAATTTTTGGTGCAACACCATATAAGCAGCAGTGACATGCCAATGTGCTTGTGCTTGCTTAAATGCAATCTGTAATGTAGACGTGTGGTAAGATTACTGATAGACCCGAGTTCAAGACATCACATAAAGTTGTTTGGCACAGGGAAGCTCGGTGGCCTCTGCTAAATAACATCCGGTGTTTTGTTTTTTCAAACAAGGACAACTGTTTGTGAGGGTCAAATGAATGCAGGAGGAGTTATCATATTTGGTTTTAATTGAATCTTTAAAAACTCCTCGATCCTGGACTGGCAACCAATGCCATGTGGGATTTCCAGTTTTTTGGAGAAATATTTCAACCTTGCACCACCAGAATATTGGCCCTTTCAATGGGTTGTATTGATTTTTCATAGCTGTTTTTGGGGAGAATTTTTTTGTCTGAGGCATAGCTTCAAGTAAGAGCGAGGGGTTAGCCACAAGTGACAAAAGGCTTTCAATCCAGATGGAGAGGCAAAGTTCAAGTGTCTGAGTCTTAGGACAGGAGTTCCACCAGAGCATGGAAGCAGCCACAAGGAGTGCTCAGCAGCACTGTGTTTCAGGATTGATTCCTCATAATCTTTTCCTATTTGCTTTGTAAAAATACTGAAATACTTCCCTGCCAGCCTAGTGATGAGACTAGCTTTGCAACTTGGATAGAGAGTCCTTGAAATAGCAGCGATGTGGAAACACATAGTGCTTTCATCACCTGACTGCAGAGCCAGTTTTTCCCTCGGTTCAGTGAGCACATATGTGAGGCAGAGCGGATCAGAGCGGCTGCAGGTTTCTCCTGCCAAAGTTCACACCGACAGCAAACTGCTGGAGTGAGAGTGGGTATGTGAATTGTGCCGTTCCTATCAGAACTGGAGTTCTTAAATGCTGGTCCCAGTGCATGCTCAACCAGAATGTCTTTCAGCTTTTGCAAGGAAAATAAGGTTTTCTGTCTCAACCCAGTGTGCGTCACAATGGAAATATAGAGGAATTTTGCAAAACAAGATCCTCACTCTTAGGAGGACTTGAATTTCCATTTTAAAAGTAATTATGCTACAATCCCTTCATGTGCTGACAGCGCATCCTCATGTGTAAGAGATGTGATTGTCAAACTGGAGCTCTGCCAGGCTTGGTTTTGTTCAGCTTCCTGGCTTTTACAGGCATCGGTGCATGCAGCTGGGAGATCTGTGGCTGAATTTGGCTGTTCCTTTTTTGGAAGTGAGACAAAAAGGGTGTTACACTGAACCATCCCAACATTTCAGCTTCCCTGGATTCACCTGATGTGAATAGTTGATTCCTAAGCCTGTTTTCTATCTTGTTTGAGCTATTGGCTCATTTGAGCGCAGGCTGAAGACCCAAGTCTCATGTTTAATCTCTTCCCAAATAACCCGTGTTTGTCAAGTCTGAGGCTAATTTTTGAGGTATGACAAGCTGTTAAGGCTAGTAATAAGTATGTTTTTACAGAGCATTTCATGTATTGTTTTGAAAAAGGAGCTCTGTGTCTATATCCCCATCACACAATTCTGAAACAGACTGCACTAAAGTGATTTGAGAGAGGTTGCTTTGTAAAGAAACTTGCATCTCATGATTTGCAGTAGATTGCTTTATCCATGTTGCCATGTGTTATTTTATCTCACTTGATTTTATGAGGCTGTGAAAACATCTCTTTTCCTTGAACGACCTCCCAGTGGCTTTGACTCATCTAGAAAATCAGATTCTATATTTTTTTTTAAAGTACAAAGTGGCTAAATATGAAATTGTATTATATGTAACAACAATTTTCAGGAAAAATGGTAACACTTTTTTTTCCTCTTCCTGAAGAAAAGTGTGAATACTATAACCTTAAATGAAAGGTCTGAACTGTAGAGACTGCAAAAGAAATATACAAGACCTTAAAGCTTGTACTGTTTTCAAGTGATTGCTTAATAAAACTCCTTGATTGTTGATTAGGTTGACGTTAAAACATCGCTTTCAGTAAACAGCGTTTCTCATAAGGTGAAAGCTCTTGAGACACCATGCATCAAAAGCTATTTTTCCCTGTCAAAATTTCTTATCTGACTGAAACAATGGTTATGTTTTTGCCAGATAACTTATGTTCATATGGAGATAGTTTGACAGAAACACTGAGCATAAAAGCATCTATGTGGAAGCATTGCCCAATAAATGCTGCATTTATCTTTGTCGAAGTTCGTGTTTAGTCATCTCTGAGATGAACGTGTTAGTGTTGTAACATTGCTGCTTGGGTCAGTCCTGGCTCAAGGGCTGCTCTGGTTTCAGGTTAGTGCAGACTATTACTGCATGGTCCCTGCCTGCATGGAGTGGGCATGGCACAGCCTGCTTGACATCCCCATCATCTTTGTTATTATTCTGTCTCAGGGCTGTGGTAGCGTGGTTCTACTTCCTAATCCTTGGAACTGAGTCTCAAAAGTAGTATTTCTTCATTTGCATTTATCTAATCATTTGCAAAATTTAACCTATTTTCCACGTACTTGTTTCATGCTTGCAGATGCAAGCTATAAGTGAACTCTGATTTCATTGAAACACAAGTTCTGTCTTCTAGCTACTACCTGAATGTAATGGAAAAAAAAATACACCAGTTAGTGTGTCTGAGCTGTTAAGTATAGCCCATACCTCCATAAATTTACTCTACATTTAGGTCTAACTTGATTAAATTATGCATCAAGGTAAGCCAAAAGTCTTGTTTCTTTAAAACTAAATTTTTCTTGTTTTACCCAGAATCCTAATACAACATTTCAAATGCTGTAAAGGAAGCTGTATAGGCTGAACCCAAAGCATGACATTTGTCAAGCAAGGCACGGCTCACAGCTTTTGTACCCAATGAGGTGGGAAGTCTCCTTGCCCACTGTGATGGTGCGAAGCCCTGCACTGCAGCTGCTCTGATGTTTACAGCAGTCACCTGGCGTGCTCTCAGCCTCTGCATGCCAAGGTGGGAAAAGCAAGTTCAGTCTACAAAATAATTCATTGTTTCTGACAAGGATTGATGGATAGTGTTGGCAGCATTAAGAAACTAGGATCTTTGAAGGGATTTCATAAAGCAATATTATTCAAAAAGATTTTGCTCTTTCCCTGCTGGATCTTAGTGTTTGCTAAGAGCTTTTCATAAAAGAAATGAGAGGAAATTTCTTCATCAGAATAGCTTCTTTTTGAAGCTATAGGCAGAAGAAAATGAGACTTACAGCCATGAGAATAATGATAGCTATCCATGCCTAATAGAGTTTCTCTGTTAGGGATTATAGAAGTAAGATATTATCTGGGAAAAGCTGTATTATCTGTCAAAAATACTACTAATGTAGTCTGATAATCAAAGTAGCTGAAAATGGTTCACCCAACTGTTTTCATATAAATGTTGATGTTGCAGTTAAGGTGAAAAACTCATGGAAACAAAATTTAAAGTTTAGTTCTTTGTTCGTGAACTTTGAGTCTGCTCTTTGTGACTGGCCAGATGGGTTGTTGGGAACTGAGAAACAGCCAAATTCCTGTATCTAGATTTTCTTCCGTAGCATTTCCTTGATTGGCCATTTTCAGTTGACGTGCATTAGCCTTAGCCTTCAGCATTAGCCTTAGGATTGAACATTTTACAACACAGAGATAACTGGGAATCATTCAAACTTCATATCTGCTAAGTGTTTACTGTTACTTGTCTCTGTCAATATAGATGTTATTTTTCTCATACATATTGAATTAAGTGAAGAAGGAATCGTTGTCAAACTTCCTATAGGCAATCTCTGAGGAAAGGCTGTTTAGCGTGGAAACTTGCAATGCTTTATTTTCATGATGTTTCAGGTTCTAGTCACAGTGAACTGATTTCTTTCTCCTCCTGTTTGAGTTGCACCTTGGAATATACACTAGGGTCTGCAGTAGGTGTAATATAGCTTGTAGGTTAATTTAGACAGAAGAATAATGTGCAATGTAGTATGACAAAGTCCTTGATAGTGAATAATTACGAAACAGCTTAATAAGATTCTCAGATAGGATTCTTTCAGTAGTCTATCCTTTTGATCATCCAGCATAGCCTTTTTTTTTTTTTTTTTCTGCAGCGAGTGCAATATTTAAAATCTTTGTTGGAAAAAGAGAAGAGCAAGTGAAAAAAATTCCCTAAAATATCTCACTATTTATTTATTTATTTTTGTCTTGGAAGGTATGTTTATCCTTTATTTTTTTCTTCTCCTCCTGTGTCAAAGTCTTGATCTGACTATCTAGCATCATGCTTCTTTGTAGAACTGGAAGTTTCCTTATTTCTTAAATTTGGTTGTTCCAGTAGAGCACAGATGTTTCAGTGGGTGGAAAGTGATGATGCATCCATAAAACAAGGAATGGTGTAGAAGATCCTGGCCAGTGGTTTAAATAGCGGACTCAAGCCAGTAGAGGATTTATGTAACTTCATCTCCTTTGTACTCAATGTTAATTCCTTTCTTTGTGTTGTAAGCATTTTGACTTTTTTTTAATAGATGTGTATTTTCAAGTGAATTTAACTGTAGAGAGTGTTACCACGGGAGTTACCTTATTTGACTAGCAGCTTGTGAAAATTGGAAATAGCGAGGTCTGTCGTCCAGCAAGAAATTGTTCTAATTTTGAGAAAAGAAAGCCACTCCTCAGTTTAACAGCTAAGCATTCATCCAGTCCTGCTTTTCAGGAACACCCAAAACTCCTCAAATTCTTCAGTGTTTGTAATATGCAAAGAATGCAAGATTGAAGTTGGAGCTGGCAAATTCTCTTTCTTAATATCTTTGCTTCCACGTTTGTAGATTTACACAAGCCAGCTGAACTCTACTTTCTGTGACAGTCATTTGAATCCAGGTTAACTACAGGACGATAATCAGAATTTACACTGGTTTCCCTGAGGGAATAAATTGTTCAATATAATATTATAATTGTTCAAATAATATTATAGTCATAATGTTTCCCAACAATGAGAAAACACCCAGCAAATAGAATGTGAAGACTTACTGTTATTGCATTCATGGATTCAAAAGAATTTGTCACAGAGATACCCCTGGTTTGATACCACAGATTCTTAAGCCAAGTGTTCATTTCAGTTTTAAGGTTTTTTACTGGTCCATTCCTGAAAATATGAGGCTTCCCATTACACATAACCTAGAGTTTAGCAAGCTGTAATTTTGCAAATGCTACATTTAATCTGCGTGGTTTTTCCTGCCAATTTTTCCTCCATGCATATGTGGTCTGACTTGACTCCAGAAGAAAAATCAGGATTCTATTATTTTCAAAGAGTACATATCGTTTTTTTTTTTCCCCCATGAAGTTTGCCAGGATTGTATTATTTCCGCTATGTTATGTGAATGCAATAAAATCATCCACTACTGTAAAATCCTGTGTCATTTGGAATCCTGTTGTATAAGTGGTGAACACTTTCTGCGTTACACCTTGGAACTCAGAAAATCAAACCTCCATAGGTATGGAAAATTGCATATTTTTAAGAAATACTTTTGAGATGGCTTAATATTTACCCTATGTTCCTAGAAACTAGGGAATTCTTCCGAGTTTTCAAAAATATTTTAAAGCAATTTTTTAAACCACTCAGATCAACTTATATTGAATTTTTCTGTCTAATTTCGGAGCTTTTTACTGTATTCTGTCAACTTTAGAAGTGTTTATTAAGGAAGCTGCAGTCTAATTTTTTTTCTCAAATTCTTTTTTTTTCAGGACCTTACTGTTTTATGGTCAGATTTTCCACAATAGACACCTACTGCTTAAGTATTCTTGCGTTAATAGTTACTGATGTAGGAAATGGTGATGTAGCCTTCAGGTCTAACCACTTCCTCTTCTTCCTGCACTGTGTTTTAAGCTGCAGTCAGAACTTTTGTTTCATTTTGGTCATCCGTATTCCTTGAAAAACTCATAATTTTTTAAGTTCTAGGGATTTGGTAGGCTGTTTTGTAGAAATACAAAGCAGTCTGCATTTTTGTATTTGTTTGTTGCCAGTAGAAATCTGCATGGATGTACTCCAAATGACTAAAATTCAGTCATGTATTTTGAGTTCTCTTTTTTGCAGTGGACAGAAATTTTACATATAACAACTATTCACAGTTGCTCATGGCTTCTCCCTTATGCATTAGCTATTGGATTTTTTAAACTGTATTTGTTGTTGTTTGTTTTTCACTTTTCTTTGTGATTCCATTCGTTGTTGTGCAGAAAAGCAGGGTTGACTCTCCCAGAGTCAAGAATTTACCTAACACTTAATAGCAGATGGGGCTGCTATAATGACTGCTAGAAGAACGATGTAAAATCAGCTGAATCCTCATTAGCTGAAAATAGCAACTCTATGCTTTGAGAACACAGATCCAATTTCAGTTGGACTTCTCCAGAAACATTCATCGATGAAGTGTGTTTCAGACAAGAGTTACACTAGAGTTGTAAAAGTAATATAAGTGAAAGGTTCATTGAATGACTTCTATCTGGTCAATAGTATTTACAGTTACCTGTAAGGACTTATCTTCCTTGACCTGAATTGAAGGTGTTTTCTAAGTTTTTGTGCAAGGGTGTGAGTTATGGTAGAACAGCAGCAGTTTGCAATGAACAATGAATGTGGCGCTGGTGTAACTCCAGCAGTAATTTGCAGTAGTCATGTTTTTCTAGAAAAAAACTGTCTCTTGAGAATTCTTACATGACCTCCTAAGAGCACCTTCATAGGAATTATCCTGTAGTCATATGAATTACAATTTTTAGTGGTTTTTCATTTATATAAGGTGGTATAAAATCATTCTTCATTCCACAGAATTTTTAATTTTTACTGTGAGAGATGAATAAGTCACTTACTGTGACCACACCTTAATGAGACAACCTTTCTGAGAAATAACCAAACAGTATTATTTCTCTGTTTTACTGTTGCAGGAGTAAGGCAGGCAGCGTGAATACTGTTGATGACCAAGGCAGAACTGTAGGTTAGGGATTTCCTAGTAATCAAGTTAAGTGCATTAGGTTGCATTAAGTAGAAATAGAAAATGATTCAGTACCAATTTAAGCATATGCTAAGTCCCGTGCTTCCCAGTACTTCACGCTGATTAAAGTCTAGCATGGTAGCAGCTTCACGTGTTGTGTTTACACAGATTCTCTGAAGCGTTAAAAAAGTTGGAGAATATTAATGGCTTTACACTTAAAACTCACTAACCATTATCCTATTGATTTGGCTAAATAGAGTTTAGATTAACTCCTTGGGTCAGTGCCTCTCTTTTGTCATAGAAAGCCAAAATTATATTTGGCTCTGCTATAAAAGTTTGGGAATTCTGGCTGTCCGATTGGGTGGAATAGCATGGATGCCTGCCCACTGAAGCAAATCTGATCAGACTATAGATATTGTTGTTTTTTTCATAATGTAAATAAGTATCTGGTGTCAAAATATTTATATTTACAGCAATAAGATTGTTTTTTCAATGTAATTTGGCAAAAGTGTGTGGTGTTGGTTCAAGAATTCTGGAAAAGCTCCTTTAGAAATGAGTCTTGCTCTTTCTCAAAATGGTATGGTTTATAATTCATCTTGGCCCAACGTCATGGGAAATCTTACTTCATTGATGACCGCGGACCACAGAGTAAGTGTGAAGAGCATTTTTGCAGTGTCACAACATAGCCTGTTTCCAAATAAAACTAATCAGCTTTTGATGAATTTAGAATCTGATGAACAGACGGCTTAAAGTACAGTCCTTGAAGCACATATGTTGCAAGAAAGCTATTTTGTCACAGACACCTTTGAGTAAAATGCTTGGAATAACACCAGTTTCATTACAGCCTCTCTGGTTTTGTGTTAACTTACACCACTTAAATCCTTCTGTTGAACAGCAATCAATTGGTAAAGTAAAACTGTGTGCAGGTTGGATTAAATAGTGGTCTCTCAATTATAGATCAATATGATTCACGTATTATCTGTTCTGTCCTGGAGAGTTTTTATACTTGGAAATGATACTGCTTAAACAAAGGTTAGTTTAAAATGAAAATAAATAAACTGAAAATCCTTCCTTTTTCTTTCTGTCCCATCTGTCCTAACCAGTTGCTGCAATACTGCTACTAATAAAAAAAGCTGGAAACGATTAATCTTTAAATATTTTCAGTTCATTAACGTTTACATGAAACTCCAGCAGTGAAGATCCACAAATAAGGTTAGCTGCAGCCATGCTCAGAAAGGATCACCACCTTTTAACTTATAACTGAAAAATTCACCTGTAGCCAATTTTTTTTTTCTTTCTTCATTTTAATGACTTTTGTGCATATTTACAGAAGAGTGCTAAGCAGAGCATTCTAAATAATTTCACTGAAAGAAAGCAGGAGCCGACAGAACATATGTGTATTTCAGAGATAGTGGCTCTGTATGTCTCATCTTTTTCTGTTCTTTTCTTTGTAATTCCTTAGATCATAGATGAAGAAGAGACGCAGTTCATGAGCAATTGTCCCGTTGCGGTTACTGAGAGCACACCTAGGAGGAGGACACGCATCCAGGTGTTCTGGACAGCTCCTCCTACTGGTACGGGCTGTGTCATTCTGAAGTAAGTGCTTTTACGTGTATTGAACTCAGCATTCAAGTAATATTCAAAGTCAGGATGGACTGGGCTCTGACCAGCCAAACTAGCTGTGCTCGCCCTGTTCATTGTAGGACAGTTGGAGTAGATGGCCTTTCAGTGTCCCATCCAACTCGAACGATTTTATGATCCTGAAGGTCTTTTTCCAAACTAGATGATTCTATTTATTGTACCTAAAAATCTAAAACTGCTGTAAAGATTGCTTTAAGATCAAGATTGTGTCCTTTTGGTTGAGATGCAATCAATGGAGGTCTGTGTAGAAACTGTAAGTCACGGACTGCTACAAAGATTATTGGAGAAAGCTGCAAGGGGGTCTGTTGTTGCCAGAGAAACATTATTGTCTCTTAAGATTTTGCTTGTCGTATTTAATAGGGCACTTTGGTCAAATATGTGTAGACAATTGGGATTTCTTCACTCGCTTTGAATTTCTGTTTGGAATAAGTAAGCCTTTGCAATTGCTAAGATGTGCCCTGCAGTAAACCAAAGAATTTCTGTGCCTTATCAGTACCGGGAATATCTTGAGAGACACAAAACAGCTCTAGGCTTGTGAGGGGATGCTGTCACAGTAGTCCTGCTGCTGGTAATTCAGGCCAGTTTAGGAAGAGGCGTTGTTAAAATTGCAGCTGGCTTCTGAACAGGTCAGCAAGCTGCTTTGTGGTGCTGCCCTTGGCACAAAGATATGAGGGTCAGCTGGCCCCTGACACTGCCTGGAGATCGGGCTCAAACCTTCAGCAGTGCACATCTACCTGCTGTAATTTTAAGATCGCCTCTTTTAACATCCACTGAAATGAATGCACATACAGACTTCTTTAAGCTCTGGACATGTGTGTGTTAGAGTAGCCAAAATGAGAAGAGTGCTGCTTGCTGGATGGTCGCACTGGTTGTCTGTTAAGGTTTGTATGCAAAATTTTTCAGCTATTTATCAGTAAGGCTCTTTGTTTTTCCACTCAGAACTGCCTCCCTCATAGCTGCAGAACAAATATCGCTTGAAGCATTTCTTCAGTAGCATACTATGGTGATGTTTTATGCCTCCTTTCGAACAGACGTGATTTAAACTTTAATCCTGTAATGACATGTAACAACTCAAGTTGGTGGATTTTTTTAATTACCATCCTAAATAGGATTATCATCTAAAAAAACACCCAACAAAAACACAACAAGATAACCAACCGAGCCCCATACTTATCTCATGGAAGCTTAAACATCAGAGACTATGGTTCTTTGGGGGCTTGTCAGCAAAGGAATGCAGTAAAATACCACCAACTATCGAGATTCCAATAAATATTTCTTCTTTCTCCTCTCTGCTGGTCAGGCCCTGCAGGTTTTTCAACACACTTTCATTTTTACACTTAGTTTTGTCCATTATGGCAGAAAATTCAAGCAGCGTCCAAAAAGTTGCAGTTGGAACTGCAGTCCTAATGTTGTATACACAGAAGTATGAAATTGTCACTGCCTTAAAGATTGTACAAGTTAAATCAGCAGCATAAAATCTTTACAGAACAATCTTCATCATGAATGCCAATTAAATAATTGAGGTGCCAACTTAGATGACCTGACCAGCACCAGTTGCCACAGTCTCTTTGGGTTGGTAAAAGAAATGTCTTATAAATTGAAATTAATGGAGGAAGGACACATTTTTAGCTTTGTGAGCACCTGCTTACAGTATATCTCAGGTAGCTGAGATGCGTATGTACTGAAAAAAGTGGGGGAAAAAAAAAAAAGTTGTTCAGGTGATTTTCAATAAAGATATATGAAAAATATAGGCTTGCTCCCTAACCGGTATCTGGTTTGTTAACCTCGGAGGGGAAGAAAATTCTCTACTCCTGAAGGCATTTTGGAGAAGGAATGAAGCAATCATGCTTGTTATCAGTTGCTGATGTCAGAAATGAATAAACGGGGCGCAATGCATAGAAGTCGCTGATTGATGTGTTTTTGACGCTAACAAAGTTTATCTTTTTTCTTTTGGATGTAAAATTTTGATGATATCTAAATTAACGTTTGCAGTTAGCCTTCTTTATGGTTACCTCTCACAAAATTCCATAGAAGAGCTGAATGTCGTTTTCATAAATATCTGGTTTAGTCCTTGGAGGATATGTGATCATTTTTTGCTAGAATTCCCAAAGCAGCATGGGCATGTTTTGGAGCCTGTTCTGAATCGTAAGGATATAATTCTCCCTTTTCACAATATTGTGATCTAGGGACTTTGGTTTAATGTAGGCAGAAGCTAAATGTTAATGATCCACCAAAAAATTATTACTGTTTTGATGCCGAATAATGTTTGTTAGGCTTATTATGTGTATGATTAAGTACAGAATATTCTCAGAAGTTTTTTTCTAGACGGGTATTGAGGTTTGGGAACATCCTTTTTCTTGGTTAGCAAGGATGGGTGCCTTTTGAGAGAAACACTTGATAGCCTGCAATTTGGCTAGCAGTTATCTTAATGCTTTCTGGGCATGGTGCACTTGATCAATTTTGTTCACAAGCATAAAATGAAACAGAATAGGAGTGATCTGTAGTTCCTGTGTTCAGCAAGAGATAAGTCTTTTCGCATGAGCAAATCTGTGTATAATGCTGACTGACTGTGAAATATAAAGTTTAGGAGAGAGAATTAACATATACTTAAATTTGGTTTATCGTCACTAATTTGCTTTCTAAAACGTTTTTCTAATGGTAGTACATAAATCACACACACAAAGAGAGATGTATTAGGATATGTTGTTACACAGTAATTGCTCAGTCAAGAACAGTTAACCTCATCTTTTCATCCCTGCTAAGTGATGGCAGTGAACTAGCCTAAATGCTCGCATCCTTCCAGCCGCTTTCTTGAAACTGTGAGTTTATCAATCATCCTTCTGGAATGCAATCACTGTACCTCTGTTTCTCCAAAGATTCCAGCATAGGTTTGAGCCTTGCTGAAATCCCAGGGCAGAAGACTTTGCTTAGCTGTTAGACGCTGCTCAGGAGAGCCTCTCAAGCTTTAAGCTGTCTTTTCCCTTTCTTGATTAATACTAGGAATGCTGTCAAAATCAAATTGCACAAAGCAAGCCTGCTCTTAAAATGATTTCTCTGGATGGATGAAAGTAAGAAACAGCATATAGCTTTGGGGATGGCATTGGACACTGCACATGATTTTAAGCTCTGATTTTTACCATCACCATATGGGACTGGAATGCTCGCTGACTGTCCAATTGAGTAGTCAGCCTTGTCATAGCACTGGGGTATTTGAATAGAAATTATTGCTGTGTGGAACAAACTCATTATGGAAACATAAATCAACAGAGAACACTAGTATCTTACTTAGCAATCAGAATTCTTTTGACTGCCTCAGCATCTCTTCTAGCTTTAGAAGTTACGTATTTCTTGCTTCAATGGTTAAAGACATCTCTTTGGAACACCCTAATATTGTGCTATATTCAGTCTACTATCAAGAACCCAGTTGTGTTGACAGTTGGGCAGTGGCAGAGCCTGGTGGTGTTCATATCATAGCATAGAAGTAGATAAATTTACAGAGGACTTGAACTCTGACTGTTTTTGTATTTTGTATGAGTCTGAAGATGTTTATTTTTACTTTTCTTTTCAAAACCTTCTTTTCCACACATGTAAATAGTCATATTTAATTTATTCTTTCAGCAAAAGTAAAACAGAAATACATTCACATTTTTGTTTTTAAATTAGACAACTAGTAGCAGAACTTTTCATCCCCTGGATCAGTGCTTCTGTCCAGTTATGGCTTATTTTTTGTCATAGCTTGATGCTGTAATTTTTTTCAGAGCAGCATTTTCACACATTTCAAACTAAGAGAAGATGAATAATTTTCAGGCATCAGCTGTTTCATCTGCGACAAAAACAGCTAATGGAAGTTTATCCAGTTGATCGAGGAAAATCTTAAATGCGGATTTCAGTAAGTAATATACCCCACTGACAGAAAGGATGATAAATGTTCAAAATTTACTGGCTGTGATGCCATCACCTCTTTCAGACTAATGCTTGCCCCAGATTTCTAGGCACAACTCAAGAGAAAGTGCCTCTGCCCAGGGGGCTCTTACATCCCTCAATGAGTAAGTAAAGGTTGGGCCACGTAATTAATGGACAAAGCAGAGGAAAATAGTTTTCTGCAAGCGCTTGTAGAATTCTGTGATATAAAGCAAGAGGGAAGAACATTTTGTAAATATTTTGTTACATATTAAAATTTCATGGTACATGAGAATCTTGTTAACATCCACATTGATTAAATCTGTCAGTTGCTGTAGGTCTCATGAAAAGAGTACTGCTACATGGTAATTAACTTTCCTCCTGCAGGAACTGATGGTTTTCACTAAATCTGAGGTCAGTGGTTAATGTAATAAATATTGGCCACGTGCTGATAAGTTATATTCCATTGCTATTTAGAAAAAAAAACCAACAAACATTTTTGTGATTGGCTCATACAATAATCAACTTCTCAGGTAATGGATGTGATCTGTATGGTAAATTTAACAGAAATTCTTGCTTACTTATTGATACTATAAACTTATTTCTGCCTAGGCAATCATCAGATTAAAATCCAAAGCCTGTAAATATTGCTTATTAACATTGCTACTTGTAAAAATCCACTGTATTTGTCATAATCTCTCTTCTGTTCATTTCTGGAAATATTTTCTGAACCATGTCCAGGGGAATATTTTACAATTTTTGAGGAAAACAGAACTTGGTTTAGTTTGTTTTAGTTTGTTTTTCATTATATGAAGTTTTCTTTGTTTTTAGTCGTGCTAATAATTGGTGGCATTCAGTATGGTTAACAGAATAGAATAATTTCCAAGAACTGCAATCTTCCAAATAAAATAGATTTAGTATAGCAGTGTATGTATGGACAAAATATTTCAGATAGCTGTGATGTTGTAGCAAAGCTCTCATGCTTCAGCACTATTGTTTGGGTCTGCTCCTTGGATATAATATTCAGCTTCCTGCCTCACGTATGTTTGCTAGCAGCTGTCTTATATAGGTAGTGATCGTTCTGGAAATGGCCCTGTGTGAGAATTTGATTGCATTTCTTCAGTTGTTGGTGTACAGGGGGCTTATTTGCAGAAGCAGTTGTGAAGCTTGTAGTACTGTGACTGTTAGTTCTTACATCCACAGAGCCAGTGATGCAGTGGGTTAGTAGCTGGCTTCACTGCAGCTGAACGCTGGTGGAGAAGGTATATCCCCTTGCTATTAGGTGGAGAAATAAAGGTTAGTAAGGGCTTCCTCTTTCAGCTGGGCTATGTAAGTGATGGGACATCCTGCAACCACAAATCTGTAGATGCTGCTGTGGTTATGTAATTTATTTTCTCAGGTTTCAGCGCAGATGTTACCATGTCCAGCTGGTGAAGGTGCTTGCAATACTATCATGCTGGACTTGGAGCTGGCATTGTACAGAGGTGCCTGGCTGCTTTTCCTTGTCCTGCCCGGTCTTTTGTGTTGTGAGAGGTCTCAGAGGTCCGAGTGGGGATGGGGCTGCAGTAGGGCTGGCAGCTCGCTGTCTGCGTGCTGTGTGTGCAGCAAGGAGAGGGTCAGCACCTTCCCTCTGGGGGTAGGAGTAATACAGGAAGGTTTTATTATGAATGGTAGTGCTTTTAAGTACTTAACATTGCACCTTCAAAATGTGTATGCAGTTTTTGTCCTTGAGTGTTGTGGTGCATTTTATTGCAAATGCTTGTCTTTCTCTAAATCAGAGTCTCTACTTGTGGTACCCACGTGTGAGCGTTGTAATCCTGCAGATACCTCATATGACTTCACAAAGTCATAAGGCACTTTCACAGTGTGGGCTTTTTATTTTTTTAAGAGGAACGCTTACTTGTGTGCATCTCATCCACTAGAACACCTTCATTCTGATATCAAATGCTTCTGTCTCACTGACATTTTCCTTCCTGTCTTTGTGCAAATAATTACTCTTATCTAAAACCAGGTCTTTGCATTTAGCATTATTTAATTACTGCTTTTTCAGAATTCCTCAGATTTATGAACTGCTTTGCATTTTAATCAGCTACAGCTTGATGCTGTCTGCAGCCAGATGGAACTCTATTCCATCATTCACATTATTAATGAAAATAATGATATATGCACAATCTCACTGACCTTGAAACTCTTGAGTTCTAAGCATGTAAAAATAATCATTCATTTTACATATTTGACTGTAGTCTAAAAATTCATGCTGTCTAAATCTGATGTAATTGATATGTATCTTTCATAACATTTTGAGAAGTCTGCTAGCTTGATGTATCCATATATATAAAGATCTAGAAAGATGTATGAGAAATCAAGAAAATGTTTTTATTCAGGAGTGTTACGTAATTGACAAAATCTGTGCTGAAGAAGAATAAACCCTATAAGAAGTATTATATCCATTTCTGTATCTCGGAGTGGAGATGCAAGAGGAATATCACATGTATGCAGGGAAGCTCTCGAAAGTATCTTGCACTGCAATTTGATTTGGTCTGAATTTTTTTTTCCAGTAAATAGGAAGATAAAGCAGGAAATTCAGAATTCTTTCTGGCTCAGTCTCTAATATTCTGTGTCTTCATAATTTTTAAGTAGTGGGAGGAACTTTTTACCACTATTTTCTTATTGTTTGCTGCTGGTAAATTAAAGCCATTGTTAATTTAGGAACCCGGCAGCTGTAAATCATTTGGCATTCTGCAGCAGCTGTCAGTACTACTCTGGTTTATTTTACAAACAGATGTTTAATTTGACTTCAATACCATTGTCAATTTTTTTAGGGGAGACAAAGGAAGGAAGGAATAGAAATAATCGTAGTCATAATAATAGTCATAATTTGATTTCCTTTCAAAACATAAAACAGAGGCTCTGTTGAAGACATCAGAAGCATTTTTACAAATTTTGATTGAATGCTTTAAATCTGCTTTTTTAATTACATGAACTGAAATTAAGCTTTCTCAATGCATAACTCATGTTAAAGAAATGGTTTGTTTATAATGTTAGAAGCTGAAGGTATTATGCTCAGTAGTCTACTTGAAAATAAATGGAATGCCATTTTTAAAACGCATTTTTTATTTATGGATTAAAATGTCCCATTACTTCTACTGTTTACAGGGAAACAGGTGGGTTGGTTTGTTTGTTTAATAAAACTGGGGACCACTGAGGCCCAGGTCGTACAAACATAACGCTGGGAGTTTTCATTTCACATCATCGAAAGTGAAGGACAAGTTGGGTCCAGTAATGAGGAAATTGGATAATGGAAAGGCTAAGTAACGTGCAGTCCTTTTTAAATTTTCTTAACATTTTTCTTTAAATTTTCTTTTCTTCAGTGATTTTGTGCAGCGTGTGCCTGTTGTGAAAAAATGTTCATGTAATGTGAGACAGAATACCTTGGTGAGATCCTCCCTTGTTCAAAATGTCTGCAGGCCCAGGAAAGAGTTAAATAAATTAACAGCATAATGGTGTTAATCCCACAACCCTCAGCATTTCTTAGATGTTAATAAACCTGGGGTAAAGTAGTCATGAAAATGGCACATCTTGCTGGTCATTGGCTCCTCTTTTAATGTAATCTTTTCACGGATTTTAAGACTAGTTTCTGTGAGAGCGTGTAAGTAAACCTGCTGTTAAACAAAAGTATATTGGGTGTGATAATGTGATATGAAAATCTCTGTTAGCAAAATTCTTTCAGCTTTCTGGGTTTGCTTAATTGCCTGCATGCCTAAAGAAAAATACTGCAGTTTTGTGTAATTCGTTTAGCAGTTAAAACTTGAAGCACAGTGATATGTTTGTATGAAAGGCAAATATCTGAGTTAACAGTGTCAGATGCTGCTATCCTTACTTATAGTGCATAGTGTTTAACTTCTCGTGGATTTGAAAAGTATTAACTGAGGACTCGCCAAGAGTAAGGTATTGTATAAATGAGGGTCTTGGAGCCTGGACATAGTGTTTATCTTGACTGTTTTTTTCATGTGAAGCACCACAGCATCAATTCTGATCAGTTTTCTTAAAGAAGCAGCTGCATTTATTGTAATTCGTCTGAAAAGATAAAAGGAAGAAACCACCTAGAAAAGAAATTGTTTCTTGTGTAAATGGACTGTTGAATCGATTCTTGTCTTTCCACTCACCTGGTCTGACAGTCTTTGGAAGGAATTTGTGAAAGGATTTAAATATCAAATTCCCCCAATAAATGGGTGAACCATTCCTTTTTCTCCTTTGCAGTAATTAGATACTCACTTTTTCTCTTTTCTGCTTCATTAGACATGCATTAAGTATCTCTGCTATCCCAACTGTAGTGAGCTGAATGCTTTCTGCACTGCTTCCCCACAGAATTGGATTTGTTAATCGGCCAGTTCGCTGCCCTGGCAGAATGTGGTGTAAAGCCTGGCAGTGCACCAGAAAGCATATTTGTCTTTGTTAATGGTTTCTGGGTTCTCTTTTGCTGCAGAAATGATAGACTTGTGGACATAGGGTCCTGTGTCTAAAGAAGGAATCGTCTCTCTTGGAGGGGAGCGAACTTAGCACTTGTTTGCTGTGCAGTGTATGTTGCCTGGTGATTCCTTGAATGTGATCCAACAAGTTAAGTCCTACAGATGACCTACTGTAGTGCTGCTTCCCATACATTTCTTTCCAAAGGTTCAATATACACTTGTTCTGC
Organism: Phasianus colchicus; assembly: GCF_987193195.1. Classification (NCBI taxonomy): domain Eukaryota; kingdom Metazoa; phylum Chordata; class Aves; order Galliformes; family Phasianidae; genus Phasianus; species Phasianus colchicus. The sequence continues at coordinate 233,896 of NC_143440.1, read as the reverse complement.
AAGTGGAGGGAGGCGGGCTGGGGAACTACTCTCCTTTGCTGCAATTGCCTTGCAGTTGTTTCCTGAAATAAATTGAGTGCTGCTCCACAAGTAATGCCTCCTGTTTTATGATGCTGGTCCACAACATCAGAGGTGGATGATGGTGGGATGGCAGTAGAGCTTGAGCCCTCGTCAGTGTACTGTTCCATTTGGTTGCTGTGTGACAGATGGCAGCAGAGGGGCAGTCTGACAGAATGGAGTCAGACATGGAAGTGTGGATGAAGCAGAAGGGTGGCATTGAATTCCTGCACGTGTGAAAAATTTGCACTCATCGTTTGTTGACACTTGCTGAATGTTTGTAGAGGGCAACCAGTGGATGGATGTGAACATGGTAAGGTGGGGGTGGTGCATTTCAGCAGTGGTGATTGGGACACTGGGTCACCTCCACTGGTGCAGATTGTTATGAGCACAGCATGCAGGCTCTTGCTCATCACTGGTGAAAATGCATAGCTAGTGGTGGTGATTACATTGAAAAATGTGTTTTGTAGCTGAGAATTTGGTCTATTGAATAGTGCTATTATGTTCTTTGTATCTGTTGTACTTTCCATGGAACTAAATAGGAGGCATTACTTTTGAAGCAACTTATGTTTATGATGAGGCAAAGAACTTATATACAAAGTAGAAAAATGCTCTGCACTGCGGAGGTGCTGCCACCATTTCATGAAAGTTCATGAAGAAATTCTTTTGTTACTTTAGATAAATTGTCTGTTAGTATTCCTTATCTAGATTTTATGAATAAATCATAGGCAAAGCACCATTTTCAACATAATGAAGAAACACACATAGCTCTTCATTCTTGTCAGTTTTATAGTAGTAATCTATATTCCTGCCACCCATAGCTCTACTTACAAGGTGCCAGAAATGTTTAGGCCAGTAAATAAAGTAAAGCCAGACTCGTGAAGAGGAGGCAAATTTCAGATATACTCAGACAAGTGTTTTCTTCATTTACTGGATCAGGAAAACACTTCACTCAGCAATAATAAAGTTAAAAGTGATATCCTTATTTTCTAGTTTTCAGAGGCTACTTGGAAGGAATTAAGGCTGTGCTTCTCATCTAATTAAGTGAAATTGATTTTGATAGAAATAAGATCAGTTCTCAACAGAAGGTCGTCTCACAATTAGCAGCAAAATAAGGTTGCAGCACACACCTAGATTTTCAGAACGAACTCAGCATCAGTGTATCTAAACCATGTGCTTTCAGTTTTCAAAGTGTGGTTTTTCTGTCTCCTTTTCTTTTTAAATGTATGTTAGAAGCAAGTGACTGTCAATCATTAGAAAAAAGAAAATTAATAAAAAATCACGCACACATAAACCTAAAAAAAGAAAAACCCAAACCCACAAAAATCTGAGAATGAAGGTCAGATTTATTGTTCACTTTGCTTCAGCTTTCAAATCTACACACACTGTTGAAAAAGTTTAAGTTGCACTGCTTTGGATAATGATCTCAAAAACATTATCAGTTTACTTATTTCTCATACACACATCTGAAGGAGCACCTCCATTTGTGCCTACTTTCCTTGATCTCCTGCTCTATCCCAGGTCTGCTTCCCCTTCAGCTGCTGATTCTGCCTTATCACCCTTTTCAGCTTCACTACTTGTGCTCCTTTGAGATTTTGGATGTCTTATTTGCAGCTGATCTCCATGGTAATTCCCCTGCTTTTAAATTTCCCTTGCACCAGTCCTTTGTCAAAATGAACTCTCTTGCCCAACCTCTTATCCTCTCCTACCTGGTCAGGTGTCCAGCATCCTGTACCCTTCATACAATAATCTGCATCAAGTGAAATCACAGCCAGTTTTGAGTGTTTAAATTTCAGGGATTACTGCTATCCCTGCTGAGCTGACCTGCTTTTGAGGTGTTCTTTCTATGTTGTCCTATTCAAATTCAAGCCATGTGTGCCCTTTAACACCATTGCCATCCATACACTGAAATTTCGTTAGCGAACCAAACACAATTTGGGCTGTAATTTTCTGCTGAAATCCTATAAAATCTTCCTCAATCCTGCGTGTAGTGTTGTTGTAAATGACTGGGTATTGACCTTCTGCTCTCATATTGATTAGAGCACAGTTAAAGAGATCAGATTACTGAAGGTTTCTGAGGTTAATCTGTGGTTTGTTAATATCTGTAGAGCAGTAGGAATGTTGGGAGCTCCGTGTCTTCTGTCAGTGATTCTTTTAGAGTAAACTTTGGAAAAGGCATCTATTTGGATCGCAACAGAAAAACAGTAGGTGTGAACGTTTGGTTTTTGTATTGTCCAAATAGTTGCTAAGTATTCCCAGTTATAAGCTGAGTAATGCAGCTCTGCTATTAATACGTTTATGTATTTATAGATGACTTGGACCAGCTTGTTCTTTGAAAGTACTGCAGAAAAAACTGCTACTGGTGCAGCAGCTAATCAGACGTGAAAAGGATATGTTGAATTTGGCACGCTTGGAACTGAATTAGGGAGAACCGAATGCCTCTGTATGGGCTCCCTGCTGCTGCATTCTCCAACGATTTATGTACCAACATTTAGCAACAATATTTGCTTCAAATCCTTACTCCAGCTATCTTACCTCCCTACCCCTGACAAGAAAAACTGTAAGCTAGATGCTGCCCTAACACTGTTCTTGGCTGCAGGTTTGTTGTAACAGGTTTTGAACAAAAAGTACGAGGAAGAGCCAGGTGAAAACCTCCTTAGTTGTGTAGAGTCATTTCATGGATTAATGTGATAATTCTTTGATAATTATGTGTCACATGAGTGGCATAGTCTTTCTGCTATTATATAAGTACATTTTGAAAATGCTTTCTTCCCACATACTCTTCCTTCAGAATGGTGAAGGTGGAAAGGTTGCAGATCCTGACCCTCCTATTTATATTGTTTCATTCTTTTCTTTCTTTTCTGTGCACACCTGTCTTCCAGTGTAAGCAGCCAGTATCTCCTGGCATCAGGTGTCTGACTGGTCAGTGGGCTTCAGTCTCAGCTGTCACGGAAAATGTTAGCGAAGCTAAGCTAGAACTGAGCTAGAAGAGACTAAATTTTTAAAGGTATTCGTTCTTGAAAGCTGAAGTTGCTGTCTCAGCTGCAGGAAGGACATGGCAAGTCTGTTTCTCCTGGTGGTTCCAGATCCGGTTACAGTGGATTTGGGGTGTCAGACTTAACCTCAAGTGTTATTTGGAGCCACATCAGAATTAAACTTCTCTAGATGTATACATTTATAACTTTTAAGTGCCTCTTAAGAAGTCTTTACTAAGTGCTTTAATATCAATTAATGCTTAATTTCAGTGGATATTAATGTATCATTCATTGTGGTGCTTTAATCTTCAGACTCCGGTGAGCTAAACTGAGTAGATTATTTTTCTGAACTTGGAAGGCATCAAATAAATGAGTTCTAACTGGATTTCTGCAACTGAATACCTAGAATTCACTATTTTACAAGGAAGGAGACTGGATTAGGATATTACTCTTGACATACAATTCTTGTCTGTACAAGCAAATGATTTAGTCATTGTAGTGTATCTTTGGTGTATTGCTAGTGCAGACCTCCTCTAAAACAATGGCTGGAGAATTGACAGCTCTGATATTTTGTTAGTATCTTCTCATTTGCTTTTTTCCTGAGCCCTCTGAGAATATTGAAGGTTTATAACAATTTTTCTAAAGCCTTGAAATTTTTTTCAATCTTTGTTAACTGGGCACTCATGGGTGTGTTTAATTTTTACTTATTTTGCTTTGTTACTGCAATACTAAAAGCCAGAATAATAACAAAAACAAAATAACATATTTAATCCCCCAGCCTGGAGTGGGCAAAGGGGAGGTCCAGAGAGAAGGGAAGTATGTGTAGGAATATTTTGATGGGTTACACGTGCATATTATACCGTGCCATTAGTGACAAAATCAACAGAGGTCAAGCAGTAATGGTGAAAAATTTTTTGAAGTGAGGACTGGTGAGGAGTGACATGTGGAAGAGTTTAAAGCACAGCAGTTTTGCAGTAGTTTGTTTGCTTTAACATCATAATGTAGTTGGTCTTCTTCCTCTCACGGTAGGTGGAACAAGCTGCCAGCCCTGAAGGTGGGAATGTGATTTTCTTTTCTCTCTTTGCTTCTTTTCAGTGTCCAGAAGTCTTTGAGTTCCCTGTGCAGGTTAGATGAGCATTATACAGGTCACATGTACTTCTAGAGCAAAAATAAAACCATGCTTGACATGGGTTTGATGTGTCCTACTATCATTTCGATATAAGGATTGGTTAGTTAATGCACAGTGCTGTGCATCAGATCTTACTGCAAGTTAGCTTAGTGAAAATAGCTGTCAGGTAGAGTAGCACTGGGCTTCTTAGCTTGATAGAAATCGTACTCCTACTTTTGGTACGTTGCCTCTATCTGCTGTACAGGATTAGCACTTAGAATTACAAGATATATCCTCCAACTAACCAGTCCTATTCAATACTATCTGACTTTTCTTTGTGGTGCAGTTAGTAATGCTTGCTTTTGAAGTTCAAAATGATGCCTGCTGCAAGAACTTTGTGAATAGCAAAATATGAGGTGAAAATACAGCCTATAAATAGCAATAGGTTTTAAGAAAGATGAAGCTTACTCAGAAGACCAGGACAAACTCATTATTTCATCTTTTGGTATTTTCCTTTTTTCTTTTTTCTTTTTTTCTTTCTTTTTTTTTTTTAAAAAAAACCTTGCAAGTAAGTGGTGTAGCATACATGTCAGAAATGATTTTGTCACTATGACTTCTTATTCTGAAGATTGGAGATTCAATATTTATGTCCTGTGAGCATTCAAGTAAAGAACAGATAAATTTTCTGAGAACAAATACAGCATTGCAGCATATACAGCTGTGTTTTCCCTTGAGTTTTTTGTTGTATGATGTCCAGATCAGCCCTGCAGTCAGTGAGCTTCCACATGTGATCATGTGGTGTACCTGAGTATGATGTTAAGGACAAATGAAAGGATTGTGAACCTAGAATATGTTTGTAGGGTGACTTTACAGTGCTTGGTTCTTGCTATGTAGTTTTGCTGTAATCTTTTTCTGGTAGTGTGGGTGAAATGGTTAAAAATAAAACTGAAGAGGGATATTCTTATATATATATGTATTCACTGAATATGTTTTTTTAGAAGTAAGCAGCTTTTGTTGTTCTATCAGCTGATTAATCTACTGGAGAAAAGACAATCATCATATGCAGAATTGTAAATGTGGGAAAAGTGAGACACTTGACATTAATATTACATCAAATATCAGGTCTGGTTGGTTTGCTCAAACTATGTTAAGAGCATCCAGTTTAAAAAACAAACTTAAAAAAAAAAAACCCACACGTGTGGTAACTCCTAAGTTTTCTAAATTAAATATCTAGAAATAATTTTAGATGAGTGCTGACCCTTGTCAGTGATGATTGATGGCAAAAATAGTTTTTGGTGTAGGTAGAGCTTTTTCTTTAGTGAGACTGAATATTATTTTGAAGCCTCATTAAACATCTTGTTAAGTATAATTTATAGTTCTTGGTTAAAATATGTAAAATATAGTTCTTGGTTGCTTTCTGAGGTGGGAAAGAACTTACAGTGATGTAATTAACTCAGTAAAGAATGGAATAATTGAAGAAAATAGCTTTGGCTGGAAGGGGAAGACAAAGTAAACTCATAATATTGAGCAGACAAAGTTTCTTGTCTGCAGTGTAGGATTTTATTATTATTTTTCAATATCAGTGGGTTTTCCTGGTACTTCTTTTTTCCTAAACTACCCAACTTATTTTTCTATTAAGTGGGCTAAAGTGTATTCTTCCCTGTTATCACACACTCTGGAGCACTGATTTTCCTCACAGCCATGGTCTGCAACCTCTGGCAATACAAGAATGTCACCAGTAGTTCTCTTCCCACGTGTAAAAACAAAAAAGGTTACCCCATATTAGCAACTGCTGTATTTGTAGCTGTGATAATACAGAGCCAAAAACAAACAAACAAGCAAAAAATAACACTCACAAAAGTAGTGTGGATGTTTACCTTGGGGGAAAAAAAAGAAAATCCTTGGAAAGGGAACTGTGGTTTGTTACCGGTGAGGGAATGTCCTGGGTATCACACTCGCTGCTTCTTCACTTGCTAGACTCTGCAGATTCCATGTGTTTCATTGGAGGAACATTTCTTGTAAGGAAGCATATGGTTTTTAAGAACTGCAATAGAGATAGAAAAAGTGTAAACTTATGGTGTATATTCAGCAGCTCTGGCAAAATCTGTTTTACTAAAATGTATCTCTAATATTGTACTTAATGCTTTTGATGCAAGTTTGAAAATGTCATAGGAATAATTCTCGTAGATCCTCTTTCTTGCTTCCTTTGTCACATCATTACACCCACTGAGACTCTTGAAGATTATTTGATTTGACAAAGGATTAAGGATGGTGATCTAAAGCTATATCTACGGAAAAAGTAAAAAAAAAAAAAAAAAAAAAAAAAAAAAAAAAAATTTTGGTATGAGTTGCAACATACCCCCCAAGGCTGCTTTGAATTTTTATGGCTCGTGGTATTCTGTGTTTGTTAATATCCCAAATGCAATTTACATGACTTTAGTAGAGTTTTCCCAGCAGGACGGCATAGTTGCGGAGCTGTGCTGGAGAGGGCCTTCACTCCAGGGAAGTCTCTTAGGGCGGGTCTCATCCTCCTCGTGCTGAGATGTGTTCTGAATAATAAGACAGAACAAAGACTGGCCTACTTGTATCCAATCTGTCAATGTTACGAAGTCGTATTGCTAAAACAAATATATTACGAACTGCCAGACATTCCTTGATTTTGCTGAGAGAACTACACAACGGAGTGAAAGAGTAACATTTGTTTTTGAAATAAAAATAGGTGCTGCTGAATGGAAATAAAAGGAAATGATTTACTTATTATGCATATAATTTTTCTCATGTGATGCAAAAGCTTTAACAATTACTGGAAAGCATCATTTGAGGACAGTGAGAGCTAGAGAAGATTTCGGAGACGTATTTGTTTACTTTCTCTTTCTTATTCATTGGTACTCTGTGTCAATGGAAGAGCTGTTTTCCCTTTTCCCATTTTATAGAGATGATTTTGCTGGTAGTCAGAGAGAGAAACGCCTCAATTAGAAGAAGTCTCCTTAAATCTGCTAACGTGTAGGGGAAAGCAATCATATTTCCCTTTCCAAAAAAGGTCAGACAGCACTGGATGATAGAAATACCAGCAATGATTTGCATAGACTAAGCAGATGTGTATCTTGTGTAAATTCTTAAGAGCTTTCTTGTTTCTCTGTAAAAGCCAGCCATTCCATTTTGAAGCAGTTGTTGTCAGCTTACCAAACTCCATCTTTAGTCAAAATCAGAACTTTTATTGAGGAATCAAAGTTATGTCAAAATAATAGTAAGATAAATAAAAATAGTGATAAAAAGAAGGCAAATATACTTTTGTAGATCATTTAATCAGTCTCCAGTCTAGAAAATGATTCTTAAAACAGTGGATGTTTCAAAGGTGATTTAATACCATTTCCATCTGACTGTATGTAATGTTGTGTGCCTGCTTTGGGTATTTATGCAGCCATCTAATATATCAGTCCCTTTTCAGCTAAAGTTGGCAACAAAACTCCCATTGGCTTAATTTGGATTATTAGCTCCATATATATATTCAAACCCAGCTGAAGAGACAGCAACTCAGAAAGTTGAGAAGCTTTTGTTGTTAGAAAAGGAACTGTTCCCATGATGTTTCACACTGATGAACTAATTGCAGCAAAATGAATAAAATAAGTAATCTTCAGGCTTCAAACAATTTCCATTTTATTTCTAAAATAACTTTATGAAATAAAATACTCAATATTTTCTATCTGCAGATTTGGGTGCTCCTTCACCGGAAAGCTGATTTCTTGCTTGTTTAGCTTTTAAGTGTGGGTGCTTTTAGACAGTAAGCTTTGAAAAGCTTGTTCTTTAAAATGTTATTTAAGGCATGGGGTCATAGGATAATTTAGAAATTCATTTAGTCCATCACCTGCTTGAAGTAGGTGCTGTTACATCAAGTTGAGGAATGAGTCTGGTTGGACTTCTGGAATGCAAGTATACGTTAACATCTCATGTCAAGTCTTTCATCATCCTGCACCCTTAATCCTTCTCCTCAGGGCTGCTCTCAAGCCATTCTCCTCCCAGCCTGTATTTCTGCTTGGGATTGCCCCAGCCCAAGTTCAGGACCTTGCTCTTGGCCTTGCTGAACTTCATGAGGTTGGCACCTTTCAAGCCTATCCAGGTCCCTCTGGATGGCATCCCTTCCTTCTTGCATATCAGCTACACCACTTAACTTGGTGTCACCTGCAAACTTTCTGAGGATGCACTTGATCCCACTGTCCATGTCTCCTACAAAGATATTAAATAACACGGGTCCCAGCAGTGATCCCTGAGGAGTGCCACTCATTGCTGGTCTCTACTTGGACATTGAGCTGTTGACCTCAACTCTCTGAGTGTGACCATCCAGCTGATTTCTTTTACAGCTGTCCATCTATCGAATCCATTTTTGTCCAATTTGTCAACTGGGATGTTGCACAGGACAGCGTCAAACGCTTTGCACAAGTCAAGGTCGATGAAGTCAGTTGCTCCTCCTTTATCCACTGACGCTGTAACTCCCTCATGAAGGGCCACCACATTTGTCAGATACAATTTACCCTTGGTGAAGCCGTGTTGCTTACCACCAATCACCTCATCTTTATTTTCCATCTGCCTTAGTAGGGCCTTCAGGAGGATCTGCTCCATTCTTCGTTTCACGCTGCTTTTTTCAGAGCCTTGGTTGTTGCCTGTATGGTCCTTTACTACATCTGCCTTTATGAGATGCCAACTTATTAAGGAAAAACAATCTGTAGTTTTCTGTACCCCTCCCAGCTTGATCTAGCTTTAAGAGGTTTACAAAATTCAGTTATTGTACTGGGGGGGTTATGTGTGAAATGAAGTATTCCGTCCTGTCCTAATGTGAGCTTGTGTCTTGGAAAGAAAAGCACAGTAAAGCTGCACCTAGTTTTTGATAACTTGTGGGGTGGGACACAGTCATAGGAAGCAGACTTAACTTCAGCAACACTTCTAAGCATACGCAGTGATTTTTCTTCTTACTTCAGTAGTTAGAAGTGAAAAATCTCTCGAGAGAGATCACGTTGACTGTAAAGCTGAGGTAAGACAAGAGTCTGACTCTCACTGTTTAGAATTTTATGTCCCTGACTGGACCTTCTTATTAACTGCTTGCCATTATACCGGAGCAAGAGCTGCTGTGTTAAATTCATGATAATGGTATTCAAGGGATGGTATAAAGGGTTGTCAGAAGAATGTGCTCCCATACTACTAAACAAAGAGGAAAGCTCAGGTTCTCCTCAGGAAACTCTGTACAAAGAATGCTCATGAATTTAACCCAATTGTAACTATTTTCTAACAGCAAAACCACAAAGTTTACATGTAAATTAAATTTTATAATTATAAAATGGCATAAGAACCTAATTAAATTTGAGTAGGGCTGGAAGGGGGTCACTTGAGCTGCTTCAGCTGATCATTGTTTATGATATTTGCTCTGTGTTGGACACTAGTCTGCAAGAAGAACACAGTATTTTACTGATTTGAAGATACTTGACAGAAAACTCTGCTTGTGATCTCTCAGATGGGATATTTTAAAAAATTAATGTGTACAATTCCATCTTTATTTTTTTATTTTAAAAAGTTGCACACTAATTGTTTTTCCCTGTACTATTTGCTGATTCAACAACTCTTTTCCCTTACCTGCCTTGAAAGTGAGGCTTATGAAACTGCATTTTGTTTGAACTCTATGTCTTAATTCTAGATTGAATTAAAGTGCCCTTTCTCTTGGAACCTTTGAATTACTTTTGAAGACTTTAGCTTATGCTAGCTCTGTACCTTAACTTCATGGTTTGAGTTGGAAGGGGCCTTAAAGGCCATTCATTTTCAACCCCCTTGTCTCCCCTGACCAGATCAGGCTGCACAAAGCCCTATCCAGCCTGACCTCGAGTGCCTCCAGAGATGGAGGAAAAAACTTTTTAAAGATTATATTTGTACTGAATTTCTGTAATGTATCAGAAGTATTTATTTGCTCAGAATGTAATGGAATTGCCTACAAACTGCTGCTTAATTTAGCTGTGCGATTTTCTGAAACTGATTATAATTTCAGTACTTTAATGTAAGATTTGATTTATTAAATATTCAGTAGACCATTATGCATTTCAAATGCACAGATCCTCAGATCCTCACCACGTAACTGTGATCATTTCTGTGAAGATAACAACAACCCAAGTCTCTGCAAAATGTAATGCAATTCAAATGCAAGTTGATAAAAATAAAAAAATAAAATTAAAAATCCGAGCTTTACTACTATGTGTATTGTCAAAATAAGAAAGTATGCCTAGGTTTTAGCAGTCCAGTTCTGTCCTTTTGCTACTTTCTCATGCACTTTCTTCTTGCTTTAAGCAATAAATGTATTTCAATCTTTCTTTTTTTTGTAGAGCCAGTATTGTGCAGAAGCGCATTATTTATTTTCAAGACGAGGGTTCTCTCACCAAAAGAATCTGTGAACAAGGTAAGGTGATTTCCTTGTCATGTTCTGCTGAATTCTCCTAACTTGTTATATCCAATTAAAATTTTGATCCCTTGACTGGTTTCACATAGATTGAAATTTAGGATCTCTTATTTTGGTGATGTTCTTCCTTACATTGCATACTGTTTCTCATACAGTCTTTCTTGCTTTCACCTCAGTGTGACACTTGCACCTTTTTACCTTGTGTGAAACCTGTTGCTTGGGCGATTTCAACCTTTCCTAAAATTAAGTATAGCAGAGAGATTTAAAATTCACATGAGAAATGAAGTAGAACTACAATTGTCTTTTGATAAGTAGACTTTTATTTCTGCATATGCAAATTCCTCCTCCCCAGAAAGGTCATGCAAGTGAAGTTAGTTCAAATAACCACAGTCTCCTGATTTTCCTTCTGTGTTTTGTAATTATTTTCATTCTTTCTTCTTTTGAACCAGGGTTGTCATGGCAATGTTTGCGTATTTTGGAGGAAATTCTATGAAGTACATCAGGCCATTAAACTCCCTCTGAAAACTGAGGGGAATTATATGTTGAAATTCTTCAGGGGCTTTATGGAATCCTCTATCAATTCTTAAATATATAATTTGTTATAAAAGCAAATATGGAAAGTGACCTTTAAGTTCTGTAATCTGCTGGCAGATTGTGTTGCTTCTGTTAGTAAACATAAGTATCCTTCATAAAGGAATACGTGCAGATATTAGGGAGGTATGTTCACCTTTAAACAGATATTCCATCTTTGCAGGAGGGAGGGTGTGGTGTTAAGGCTGTGTAGCAACTATGGACTACTCCCTTGATACTAACGTGCACATATTTTTTTGATTTAAATTCCAGATCATATAGCTTAATTCTTTCCAGGAGAAACTTCCCACATTTCCTTGAAAAGTAATAACTTTGTGCAGAAGTGCAGAGTTGATGGTTATGGGGTAATTCTTATTTCTTCTCCTTGCAAGTTTGGAATAGTTTTTCCTCAGTTTTATACTGAGGAGAAAAGAAAAAACACAGTTTTTTAAAAATACTTGCCACACTGTCCTTCATCTTTAATGAACTGAATGTGTGCCAGTGAAGCATTCAATTGTACTTCATAATGTGGAATCCCTGACTGTCACCAAGAAACCTCTTTGTCAGTGTTTTGAGCCATTTCAAAGATGGAAACACGTAAGCTAGACGTCTTAAAAAACATTGCACATTTAGTAGCAAACCTGATGTAAAAATAAAAAAAAAGAATAAACAATGATATGGTTTTTATTTCTGAAAAGAAAGGAGAAAAGGCAGGATTCTTGAATAGTGGATAAGAAGTCATAATGATTTTAGTTAATGGAAGCCAAGCTGTGTCAAAATTGTACTTCTAAACTTCTGCCATATTTTTGAGTAACAGCTTTGTTTGGCGAATTTCAGTTGTCTGTGGTGAGTTCTGACAGCAGAAAGTGTGTTTGCCCATCACCAGCTACTCAATCTAGTTGAAGTGTTAAATCTTATCTGCTTAAAATATTAAGGACAGCCAGAAAACTTCAGCTTTCTTCTTCAGCACCACTTTTGCACTAGTCTAGATAAGACGTTAGATAAGAAGAAAGCTATTGGCAAATTTGGGGAATTTATTTATTGAGCTCTGTCCTAAAGACACTGAATGAGGGAAAGTACAGAAACGCATTGTCTTAACAACGAAAGATTTATGTTGCAGTTATAGGCAAAGTTGTTCTACAATCAGTGTGTATATCTTTCTGGAATAGGTGGAAACAGGTGATTCTACTGGGGAAAAAAAACTTACGAAACTTCAGAAAGACTTCTTTTCATTCACACAAGAGGCAATTTGATTAAGTCCTAAAACTCCTTTTACAGATAATAAAATGACTTGTTACTGCTGCTCAATTATTTTCCTGAGTGTGTCCTAATTAACTAAAATAGAGTGCTGAAGATATGGATTAGCTTTAAATTGTTTGGTTAATGTTTGGGCTTTGGTTTTGAGTTTCACATCTGATAGCCTCGTCTAATCTGTACATTTTAGGACTCAATTTGTTTCAACCTCTTCATGATCATGACCCGCGCTGCTATAAATAAAGTCTTTTCAAGGGACAGAAAGAATTTGTCAAACTAATCCTAACATTTGATATTTCTGTCTCTGTATTCTCTTCACCATCATGCGTGCAGGAACATGTTGTTCATCATTTATTGGAAGACTGAAGGATCCTTGAGAAAGACAGTAGCAGGATTGCAGCACCACAGCAAAGCCATTGATGTAGCCTGCTGTCTATTCCATGTCTCTTGTTAAAAAAAACAAAAAACAAAAAAAACCCTAGAGAATAGTCAAAAGAGCTACTGGAGTTCGTTGGCAGCACTGGTTAGGTCTCAGCTGCATCATTAGACATTGCTGGATGTTTCTCAGAGCAGGGAATGATTAGTGAGCAAGAAATGTGTGCATGGAAAAACTCAGGGTTCTTTGTGCATGCAGAAGTACAGCTGAGGCATTAACATGGGGCTTTGGGCAGGTGATTATTGCATCCCACTGAAGAACTTATGTAGTATGGCTGTCTAGAAAGTTCCAGTCTATTGTATTTTTTAGATCTGCTGAGGTTTTCACCAAATCAAATAAGAACCAGAAATGAACCTGTTTTGAATCTGAAAACAACTAAAATTGTAAATGTGCCTTTGTGTTTACAGTGAGTCATTACATCCACCCATGAATCCAAACCAATTACTTCAGGATTCTACTTTTGTGAAGACTAACATTAAAAACTGATGAACACGAGTAAATGTGATTCAGATTTATTTGCTGGAGTACCTATTGCGTCAACTTTGCTGTCACCTGTTGCTGTTCAGTTGTAACCCTTTTCAGTAGGCACTTTCATTACTGCTTTTCAGATTCAGCCTCAGAAGGTGTGACTGACAAACCAATTTTAGACTGCTGTGCCTGTGGAACTGCCAAATACAGGCTAACATTTTATGGAAATTGGTCAGAAAAAACACATCCCAAAGACTTTCCACGTGAGTATCATTTTTTTTTTCTTAATATTCTTGTACTACACAAACATGGTGTAGATATTTGGAGATTGCTATGGTGTTACTGAGTAAACACTCCACCAGACTCAGTAATGATATATATGCAGTACTGCTTATGTTCAGCATTGAAAATCTATGGATGCTATAAATTACAAATAAATTCTAGAGATTTGCCTGATGTTTTGAGGTGTAAAGATGTTTCTTTATAATGAGATTATCTTTTTCTTTTTTTTTTCCATCTTCTCTTACTGAAAGCTTAGCCTAGATTATCATGTACAGCTAGGAAATGGAATTTAATGAAAAACATGACCTAAAATGCAGGACACACTAAAATTTACAACCGTGTTTACAACCATGCTAATCTAGCCAAATCTCTGTATTGTTTTCTTTCACAACCTCTGGAAGATTCTAGTTAATTCAGTGAGCCCTGTATCTTACTGCCAAGGAGACTGCTTAGATATTTAGACATTAGTGTACTCTCGAAATGTTGCAAGTTGATTATACAGCTAAAATATATATTCTGAGCTTTAACTATCAGATTCTGTTTACAGGATCAGTATTTTTATTGTAATAATCCAAATAACTGTAAATAGTGAAGTTACAAAAAAGTGTATTCGTTTATTCTTTCATTACTTATTCCACAGCTTGTAGCAGTAGAGGCTAGGATATGATTTGAGAATGTGAGTCACATTCATTGCTCTTTAAACTTTGTTAGGTTGTCTGTGGCTGATGTTTGTTGTTTGGTCTTTTTATGTTTCTTTTCTAAATTTATTACTTTCTGTCAGCGTACTGACACAAATGTGGTTTGTGTATCAGGTATCAGTTCATAGTTCTGATAGTCTAAGCAATATTGCTTACATTGATTATTTAGAACATTTTAAGTTGAACAATACCATTGTTCAAATATTATTTGTCAGCATAATGCACAGGAGATGAAATAAGCCAAAGTGAGTAATTGCAGAAATGCTCCTCCAGGCTATTGCATGATTTATATATCTGCTGAGTGTCACACTTCATATGCAATGTTAGTATGGATTTAGGTAGTGATTGGAAATAGGAAATGTTTGGAAACTATGAAATTACTGTGACTTTGTGATGGAATAGATGGAAAAATGCCCTGATGGGCTGGCTGACTGGTCTGGCTCAAAGCGCTATAGTCAGTGGGGTTCCATCTAAGCTACCAATCAGTCACTGCTGGGTTCTGCAGGGCTCTGTTTTGGAGATGGTACTCTTCAATGTTTTTATCAATGGCTTGGATGCAGAAATTGAAGGTACACTAAATAAATCTGTGGACGTCTCTAAATTGGGAGGAATTGTCGATTCCCACAGGGGCAGAGAAGTCATAGGGAGAGATGTTGGCAAATTGAAGTCTGAGCAATCACAAACCAGATGGAATTTAATTCTGCACCTGGGACGGGACAGCCCTGGCTCTGTGTACAAACGATCTGGGGATTCTGGTCAACAGCAGCTCGGGTCTGAGCCAGCAGTGTGCCCTGGGGGGCACCAGGCCCAGTGCTGCTGCTGGGTGAGGGGAGGGATTGTCCCACCCTGCTCTGCACTCTGTAGCCTCACCTCGAGCACCGGATGCACATTTATGTCTTTTTTATATTGTGACACCAAAGCTATGTGAGAGCATCCAAAGGGAGGCTACAAAGATGGTAAAGGGTCTGGAGGGAAAGACGTTTGAGGGATGGCTGAGGGGAGGAAGGCATCATGGCGTCCTACTGCTCGTCAAAGGGAGCAGAGGGGCAGCGCTAAGCTCTGCTCTGGTGCCAGTGACAGGACCAGAGGGATCAGTGTGGAGCTGTGACAGGTGGGGGTTAGGGGAAGGTTCTGAACCAGTGAAAGGTCAGGCTCTAGAACAGATTGCCCCTGGCAATGGGCCCAGCCCCAAGCTGCCCGAGTTCGAGGAGCATTTGGACACCACTCTCAGACATAGGGTTTGGGTTTTGGGTGCTCCTGTGTGGAGTCAGGGGTTGGACTCGATGGTCCTTGTGGGTCCCTTCCAACTCAGGATATTCCATGATTCTGTGAAAAAAACAACCACCACATAATATAGTAGGATTAGTCCAAGTAAAAACAGCTGATAAGATTTTGCACTGAAACTCCCAAAAGGTGGTAAGATCTTTTATCCAGATGTAGCTATATAAAAAATGAAAAGTAATCATTAATGTTATTCTTTAAAAATTTGAATTTGTGCAGTAGTTACATTAAAGTACTATTTGTACTGTAGTACCGGACTGTAGTAAATCCCTTATCATTTGCAAAGCTGTTATGCTATGATGAGGGGTTGGAACTAGATGATCTTAAAGGTCCTATGCAGCCCAAGCTATACTGTGATTCTAAAAAATACCTGCTTTATTTTTATGCCAACAGTGAGGCTGAAATAGAAAGCCAATCATAAAAGTTTTTTTTTCTTTAAATCAACTTCTGAATCATTTTAAATATCACCAATAATATGTATTGTGTTGCTTAGCTTTTCTCCTAAGAGAATATTTTGTTTACTATCAAACAAAATGTTTCTGGAAGGTACTGTGAAAACCTGTTAATCCTAGGAAACTCGTGTGGGTTTTCACAGATTCCATGAATTGGAAAAAATTATTATACTGGTGCAACTAAAACACCTCTGCTCTATGAAATTACACAAAGTATAGAGTGTATTTAGGAGTCATTAGACTCTGCAAAGTATTGCTCAGAAAGAAATCACTGCAAACTACTGCAACACGGTCTTATAATCACAGAATGACTTGGGTTGGAAGGGATGTTAAAGGTCGTCTACTTCTAGCAGTCTGGTTCTGAGTGTGCCAGCCATTGAGTGGGTGGAGAGAATGCCTGTGGGAAAGTTTCTAAAAGTAGTTCTTAAAGAACTTTGCTTTCATGAAACTGAGAGAGACGGAACATTTTTGATTAAACTGATAAACTGAGGCATAAAAAAATCAAGCATGCTTTGCAAGTGATTTTTGCACATCGTTATGTCCCCTGGTATTAAAACTAGGGAAGTTGAATATTCCACTTCTTACTAAATCTTGCTCAGTGGGATCAGATTTCGTATAATGTT
This sequence comes from Phasianus colchicus, assembly GCF_987193195.1. Classification (NCBI taxonomy): domain Eukaryota; kingdom Metazoa; phylum Chordata; class Aves; order Galliformes; family Phasianidae; genus Phasianus; species Phasianus colchicus. The sequence continues at coordinate 217,259 of NC_143440.1, read as the reverse complement.
TTTCTGGTCAGAAAGATTTGTATTTACGTAAATCCTGAGCTTAAAAGCACTTGTCTCTGGTTATTGTCCATATAAGATAACAAATATATATATTCTTCATTATGATTTCATCTGCACGATGTGTCAGAGAATATATATGTATGCATAAATTCATGTTAATTGAGGAATTATACAAAAATGAAGTGAAATAACACCATTGTTAAGCTGTCTGCATTCTGTTTGCTATCTCAGCAATTGGATTGTGATAGACTGGTGATACAGAATAGCTGTGGCCTGACATAGATCTGATTATTTCATGTTTTGAAGCTTCTCTTGTGTTTAGAGGAAAAAATTTAACAAATGATTGAGTAGTCTGTTCTCACAAAAACAGAACTTTCAAAGTGAAGAGTGAAACATTTGCAAATGTCTCACAGATTTCATGAAAAATGTTTTGGAAAAATGTAGCATATGCTTTGAATAGATCTTTTGGGCAAGTACGTGGGCCAACTGCATTATGTGGAGAGCCAGCTGCTTTTTAGGGAGGGGTGCTGGATGGGAGAGGCTGGGCTCTGGTTGCAAAAACACCGAATACTCTTGCTCCATTTAGGACAGGACGGGGAAAAAAGCTTGAAGCACATGGGCAATTAATTTTACTGAAGACTGAAAGGCTCTGTTTTTTTCTGCAGTGACACATTTTTCTTTTTTAGGGAGTATATGGAACCATCTCTTTCAGTAAGCTTCAGTGTCACTTAGTGCATGTCAGGGAAAGCTGCTGTCTATGAGCAGTGAGATGGTTTAGACCTGTGTGTTAGGAAAAAAGAATGAGCAGTCCCTTCACTGAAGCTGAATGACAGTTTCTCTCTGCCGTTTGAAAAGGCTTTGCTTGAGGAGCAATTACTAGATTATGCATTAAGAAAGCAGCAACACAGCCTCTTACTGGGGAAAGTGGTGTAGTGGGGTTTAGTTTCTCTTTTTCTCTGTTTAGGGCACAATTGCTGATTAGCCTTATTGGTCTCTCAACATGTCAAGCCTGCTATAATTCAGAGCTCAGTGAGTTTATTTATGTCCAAGGGAAAAAGCAGATGCTCTGTTCACTGTGCTGCTGGATCACCTTCCTTCATCTATTCTGCTTTTGCTACACTTTTCTCGCTTGATTCCCTTCCGTTGTTTTTCTTTTTTTTCTAATCTATTTTCAGTTCTTCTGTGATTATGTTCCTCCATCTGACTTTATCTATTCAATTCTCTACACTGTCGTTATCAATTTCATTGTCCCACTTTTCACATTTTAAATTTGCATTCCTTTTGTTTACTTTATTATTCATTTTTCATTCATTTATTCTAGTTTTCAGCTGTTTTTATCTCTCCTCTCTCCATTTTGCATTGCAAAGAAAAATGTTAAATATTGTCTCACTCTGTCATTCTGTCTCCCTGATCTCCTATGGTCTTTGCTGTTACCAGACTGTCTACTTATGTGAGTAGTTCATTGCCTCATCACTTTCCTTTAACCTGATATCTTTGCAGAGTGCTGTTTGACACTTAATGAATTCATTTTTATTTCCAATACTGTGGGGCTTCTGAGACTCCTTTCTGCTCAAATCTCTTTTCAATTCCATCAGACTTTTCTAACATTTTTTTTCTTAAACTTTAACATTTTTTTTTTTCCTGCATAACAAGACAAGAAACCAGAACAGGAATCCATTTGCCTATCTCTGCAATTCTTACACTTGGGGAAAATGGGGCAAGTAAACCAAGCAGCTACAGAAGCACCAAAACGTAGTCCTTCGCTTCCTTCCTCAGTTAGTGGGAACCACTATTAATGAGGAGAAAATAAAAGGCAGCGCCATGTATGCATGATGTAAATATGCAGTAACAGAAAAAACAGCTACATTGGTCTTCGTAAGAGCAATTCAATACCAATATTTCAAAAGTTTCTTGGAAGGTAAGCTGAGCACGATTTGCCAATGGGAAACTTTCCTTTTTTTTTTTTTTTTTTTTAGCCAGGAAGCTGCTTGCGCAGCGCAGGGAGGTTTGTAGCTCTAAGCCCTCTGTATCTTTTCCTGATAATGATTTGGCACAAAGATATAAACAAAAAGCTGAAACACTCAGTGATTATGTAGTCATAGCTATATCTAGCCTCTAGCCTTTTCTGGTACTCTGCTATCACCACCCAAACACAAATCTAGTGGGCTGTTGCAAGAAACTAGTATCTGTCCATAAGGAAATGACTTGCTGAAATCTTTGACTCCTTGCAAGTTTCATCCTTATAAACACTTCACAGACCTAAAATTAAAAGATTTTTAAACATGCAGAGGAAGCTCAAATGAAGACAAATTATACTAAGCCTGTACTAAACTGTCTTAGGAGATGCTTGATCAGCTGTCCTATCTTTCTTTTCATTTCTGTCTTTGTTATATCCAATAATTACTAACACATATTGTATCGTATTTTTGTAGTTGACTGTTTTGGTACTCTGAAGATGAGGTGTGTTGATGTAGTAAGAACTGACAGCATGCAGCACATGCAGAAGTTTGGTACTGATGAGGACCAGGGACTTGAAGCCCTTCACTTAAATAAAAGATTAGGAATTTGAATGTGAGCCTCTTTTGATGGTAGCGGGTATTAATTTTAGAAAAATTGTTGGTTTTTTTCTTCTGGTACATATCTTATTTGCAGTTAGCTGCAGATTCATCCAAGTTAGAAATGCTCTTACAAGAGAGTAAGGTAATTTTTGTTGCTGAGTAGGAAGACTTTGCATAATTGCAGTAATGAAACTTGATGAAACATGGGGACTTGAAACCCTTCACTTTAACAAAAGATGAGGACTTTGAGTTTGAGCCTCTTTTGATGGTAGCAGGTATTAATGTTAGAAGAATGAATATTATTCATTCTTATTATTATTGCTGTCTTAATTCTCTTTTTTTTTCTTTCCTTTCTTCCTGCAAGGGCGCACCAACCATTGGTCTGCAATCATTGGTAGTTCTCACTCAAAGAACTACATCCTTTGGGAATATGGAGGGTATGCTAGTGAAGGCGTCAAGCAGGTTGCAGAGCTGGGATCCCCAGTCAAGATGGAAGAAGAAATTCGACAACAAGTAAGTGTAATTTAATGTATACTTTAAAAAGAACGCGTCCTACTTTGGATTCTGTCAAGCAGATCAAGCAGGCTGTCTGTCTCTAAAGACTCATTCTTACTCTGAAATTTTTTTTGGTGTCTGAAAGGACATATAAGTTGTAGTGTTATGTACTTAGACGATACCTGTGTTATCAAGACATAAATTAGAAATATGTGAGTAAAATGCTTTTTTTTCCTTAATTGTGAAAACGCATAGTTTGTTAAAGGAAAAACTTGAAAATGGCAAGCAGCATGCCATTTTTCTTTTTGAAGTGGTGAACTTTGGCGTATAATATGTTTTAATATTAACAGATTGGGTTTTTTTCTTCTGGTACATATCTTGCAGTTAGCTGCAGATTCATCCAAGTTAGAAATGCTCTTACAGGAGAGTAAGGTAATTTTTGTTGCTGAGTAGGAAGACTTTACATAATTGCACTAATAAAACTTGATGAAACAGGTTTATGGTTAAGGGCAAAAGAGCCTTTACAGTATATCATCCTACAGAGGATTGACTTAGCTGAGCAGAAGTCAATCTTTCAAATAGTTTATAGATGATTTTCATTTTGTTACATGAAGTAGAAAGCAACCAAATAAAGTATGCTGGGATATAGTGATGATTGTTATTAGAATGTCTGCCTCCATGAAATTCAAGGACTCACTAGAAACTCATCGATGAGAGAGAGATGATGTAGATATTAGCACATAAAATAATGCTATATGTATAATTTTATATGAAAGTATGCGTGGCGGTACAGGTGCGTATAATGTGTATCGCTAGGATTGCACCACATAGGAGAGAAAGAATTCTCCCAATTCATGACATTATACAGACAAGACAGGTGCCAAATGGAAACAGCATTCAGTAAGGGAAGTTAAGACTGAAAAGATGAAGACAGATCTGATTTGCTAGAGTCCCTTTTTCTCAGTTCTTTCCTGAAGCAGGTGGGACAACAAGTACACTGTTGTTTTGACATTGTGTGGGACTGCTTCACTATTTCACTTTTAGTATGCCGTGAGGCAAGATTTAGTCTTGAATTGAAATGCACTGTTTTAAATGTAATTCTTGGGCACTTTCTGCTTCTGCCAAACTTATTGAGAATTAAACGTTTCAAAATGGCAGAAATTTTAAAGAAATTATGTGTTTGGTTTTCAGTAATTCAACACTTTTTTTTTTAAGGGTACAAATTTCACCAAAATCAAAATAAATACTATGAGATTGGAAAATAGTACTTCACACTTCAGTGATGATCAAAAAATTATCTTAAGAACAAAGGCTTGTTATCTTTGTACTAAAAAACAGAGCACTTCTTTGTACAGTCTTTACAAACATCTTATAATGAGAGTTTGGTGTGTGTGAGTGTAACTGTATGAAAGTTTGGCTTGCTCCAGAAACAAAGGGGAGGAGGGAAAAGTATAGGATGAAGTCAAGAAGGGATGTAATTGTGAAAGATCATGCTGAGCAATGGTGGAAGAGATAGGGAATTTGAAGGTAAGATGGAAAAGATGAAAATGGCGACTCATTCTGCTTTCCAGAAACTGTGTTCTCTGTTTTTATGCACCATGCATTTGCAAAAGAAGAGCGGGACTTGTGCACTGGCTCTGGTTCAGAGGTGATTGTGACTTTCAGAGCACACAGCATGGCTAACTGGCTGCAAATATGGCCAGGTTGGATGGGAATTTGGTCATCCTGCTCTAGGGGGAGTTGTCCTTGCCCGTGGAAGGGAGTTGGAACTGGATGATCTTTGTTGTTCCTGTTGTTCCAACCCAAACCATTCTGTAGTTCTCTGAATCTCACGGCTGCTGAGGTCACACTTGAAATTAGTGAATGCTGCAGTTCCTACCTCAGGCCTACCTGCCTGTGTCAAACCTGCAACAATTCCTGTTTCCCTTGTTAGAATTTACTGTATACCACTTCAGCCAGTGAGCTGATGTTATGACTGGATATTGCCTAGAACAGTGCAGCATCTCTATGTACACCGTAACATTTTTATTTGACCTTTTGTTTGTTTTCGATATGCTTAAGCTCAACTAATATTTTTGAGAAGTACTGAGGTAAAGTTCTACAACCTGACCACAGAGCTAGTAATGTGAAGAGCTATTTTGTTGGTATTCATTGAGGCTTTGGTTTCTTTTAGTGTAATTTTTTCATTGCAATATCTTCTATTTGCTTTGAAATCTGCAATGTCATTTCCTTCCCCACACTTCCCAAGCAATCTCTGTATCTATTTCCCACTTCATATTCCACTTGGGGCTCAGAACTCTGTTGCATCTGCTGTGTTTGCTGTGCAGTCTATGAGGTGAATACATAGCAAAGTACTTGCAAAACTTAACACTCTCTGAGGTTTTATTGAGACCCAAAAACTCTGATTGTTTTGATGACATTATTACTAAAAATGTACTGTTCGTGTATGAAAGAAAAAAAAAAATCTTTTTGTTAATGAAGCTGTTTTCTTTAAATGGTGCTTTGTTAAGAAGTGCCCTAACAATTGTGTCATTAACAAAAGATTCTCAAGCGTGAAAACCTCTGTTCCCCATTTGATGGACTGCTGAATCATTGTCAGCTTTTCTCCCTGAATTGTGCCTTGAATGTGTTGTTACTGTAAAGAGACTGATATTGTTGAATGGATAGTCATGGGTGCTGCAAACTTCCTCTATAGTTTATAGTTTACTTGCTTTATAGCTTATTTCTCTGGGATAAATTAAAAGAACTACTCAACCTTTGTGGTAAAATTTTTGTTGTAGATTGGAAGGAAAAAATAGAGCACATGAAAGTATTTCTAAAAACAGTCTGTCAAGTGATTGATGTGTACAATAGGATAATTCATGCATTATGCTCCAGGGATTGTTCGTGAACAAACAAGGGGCGGACAAGTAATGGTGTGCACAAAAGAACATTCACCAACCTCTTGTATCTCTGAAATATGTTCATTATTTGACTTCTCAACATTTTGGTTTTCAGAAGGTCTGATTTGCCCAAGATCTATCAGCTGAAAAACTACTTGGTTAGAAACAAGTACAAAATTTGAAAAGAGGAATCTTGCATCTGTATTCTGATCGCTTTGTTTAAAAAATAATAATAAATTACATTGATTAAAGCATGTATGTGTACAAAATAGATTGAAGCATAATGCCCAATATGATTATCATTGACAAATGCACCAAGATGAGAACGAGGTGAAAACAGTGACGGTCTTATTCCCCTTAGTTTCAGTGTCTCAAAGGAGAGCTTATTTGGTTTTGCTTAATTGTTTTAGGAAGAATAACATAGGAGAAATACTAAGTCATTTTTAAAACATGTTGGTGGTAAACTAGGATAAAAAATATTCTGGACCTTGCCATTATCTTCAGGAAAGGCAACTGGTGCTTTCTCCTTATAGCCTGCTGGCACAGAGCTGCTGTTCCCTACAGGTTTGGTTTAATGCTCTCTGAAATGTCAGCAAGTGAGATAACTTCTTCTGCTGTCTTTAGTGGCTATACATTAGACTGACTCTGCCTTCAGAACTCTAGAAGAGCAAGTTAGATGTTTGTAGATATTTTATATGTTATAATTTATGTGAAGACAATTTCCTAATAGAAGATGACACCTGAAATATCCAGAACTTTCTACAGAAGGAAAAAAAAAAAGGAAATTTAGATTGATCCCTATTTATGTATTTTATTTTGAGAACTAGAATTTTAGTATTTCAGTTGAGTAGCTACCATTTCGTTACTGGTATTGTAATGCAGCACAGCATTTGTTCGTGTAAAAACACGGTCATTAGGTTTTTCTATCTCAGTGTAATAAAACACCTGAATTGCAAATCGGAATCTTTAATATATTGTTTGAACTATTATATTACTTGGCAAACTATTACTGAAGTATTACCGATTACTGAAGCAGGCTCAAAATTTTAATTTTGTGGGGATTTTTTTTACTTATCGTTATCGTATATGAATAGAAGTTAAAATTGTCCTACCAACCTGGGAGGTTCAGTTGAGTGCTTGATAGAACAGCTAAAAATTGAATACTTGAGCTCTGGAAAGCAGGATACCCCTAATTATGGTTGAGAATAAGGCTGCTTTGCACTTGAAGGTTGTGATTGCTGCAGAAATCTCAGGCTGAGCTCATTTAAAGAAGCTAAAAATCGGTGAAAATATGATGGCTTGGCCTTCATTGTACATAGTATCTTAGATTATTTTGCCTTGTGCTACTATTGAGTTTTCTGCAACCGCTGATATTCGTGGAAACAATAAGAAATTGTCTGGCTGGGGTGTCTCTTTGCCTACCCAATCCTACAGTGAATGGCATCACCCCGTGTGTCAGGCGCCTCCATCTCTCCCAAGGGCAGAGATTTGACTTCCTAGCTGCTTTTCAGAGGTTTGTTTAGGAAATATTAGTATGACCATACAGTCTAATGTAAAAGTTACAGCTGCTATTTTTTTTTTTTAATTGTCCAAAACCCCTTTGTTTTTTGTGCAAAGTCTATAAAAACTTCTAGTGTGCTTCAGACTCTGTCAAATACTGAGGTAGTAAAGCCCTGTCCCAGCATACTTTCTACATTAGTTACAGCCTGGCTGCATGTTTTTAATGCTGTATTTAATCTAATTCTAGATAGATTGAGCTTGATTATAAATTTGTACCTAAACTTTTGTTTGCTCTCAGATTCTTCTACTGCTGTGTACATACACATCTGTCATAAATGATAGTACTTTTTCTTCTCTTTGAAACTGTTAATAGTAGATTTTCTACCCTTTCCTCTTGGAAAATATGTCTTGTCTATAATTTCAACCTTTTTCCATTTTGGTAATTAGAAAATTTGAAACGCCTTGTACTACCAAATTTCATGACTTATTTCTGCCAAAAAAAGAAATTGTTGTCTGTTAATATCATAAAGGGAAGTCTCTCTACCAGACAATAACTCATACAGTGGGGTTTAGACCACTTCTTCTAAGTTGAACTATGTATTCTAATCAGAGTTTCCAAAAGAAGCTTATTAGGATGATTGCCAGTTTGTGCTGCTTTCTTTGAAACAAGCAAACAAACAAAGCAGTTCATCACAACTGCATTCTTTTTCGGAACTTGTTGATAATAACCATTTACTTTTCTACTAAAGAACAAAGCTGATATTGAGTGCCATGCCATTTCTCTAGTCACAGCCAAATAAACATGATGCCAGCATGTGTTAAAATACAGCATTTATTTCAAAAAGGCACACTTTAAAAAAGTGCCTTTTTTATCTGAGGACTATTAAAATATTTAACAAACAATCAAAACCTTGTTTTTCTTTTATCTGACCAGTGATTTATGAGGTTGTCACTCTTCAGAAGGAAAGCAAGAAAGAGAAAATCAACTTTTTTCTGAACATATTTTGAAGGCAGTGTAGAAAATGCAGAATTTAGTTTATCTTGCCTGTAGTTTTATATAAACAAAACAGGCACTGGGTGTTCCCATCAAAAAGCTATTCTTTAATTGGAGTTATACTGTAAAAACTTTGGTTGTGTAACTGTTTGGCAATCATGTTAATCACATTTTAGCTTTAAAACTAAGAAAACATGTGAATGAGATATCAAAAGAAAGACTCAGCATCAATGGTTAAAAAAAAAAGTATCATTTTTTATTAAAAGTCAGAAAAAAGTATTGTTTTTGGTGAAAATATCCCTGTATATAGTAGAAAACGTACTTCTCAAAGAAATGGGTTCTTAATAATACAAAGCACCTTGATTTAGTCTGAGAGCCATTAAAGTTGCAAAATTAAGCTTTGACAAATAAATATTAGAATCATAGAATGGCCTGGGTTGAAAAGGACCACAGTGATCCTCGAGTTCCAACCCCCTGCTATGTGCAGGCTGCCCAGAGCCACATCCAGCCTGGCCTTGAATGCCTGCAGGGATGGGGCATCCACAGCCTCCTTGGGCAACCTGTTCCAGTGCCTCACCCTCACCCCCTCTGTGTGAAAAACTTCCTCCTAATATCTAACCTAAACCTCTCCTGCCTCAGTTTAAAACCATTCCCCCTTGTCCTATCACTATCTACCCTCATAAATAGCCGTTCCCCATCCTGTTTGTATGTTCCCATCAAGTATTGGAAGGCCACAATGAGGTCTTCCCAGAGCCTTCATCATGAAGTGATGTTCATCATTAGGTGATGTATTACTTCCTGGGACAAAACCTGAAAGATTTGACACACTTTTAGTAGTTCATGCAGTCAGCCAATAAAAATGCATAGACAATATGTGTTCATTTGAATGCTCTACAAATATTGTTGTGGGCAATCTCTTAAATATTAAAGCACAGCCAGGCTGTGTGTGGTTCATCTGCTCAGAGGGTTGTGAGAACTGGCAGACACTGAACCTGTTTTGTGCACTGTCCTATGATTGTGGTTATCTGCCTGGTTTACAACACCAAACACCATTTTAAAATGTTGAGCTTTGGGTCAAAGCTTGAGCAAATTTGTGGCTTGGTTAATGGTGTCATTTCATGTTGTCTAGTTGATTTTAGCAAGAGCTAGTGACTGAAAAAAAAAAAAAAGGGAAATGCTGCAAAATGACTGGAAACAAGGTCTGTTAGTAGAGCTCTGAAACACTATGACTGCCATTGCCCAGGCTTTGTGGTGTGTCTTTAATCCACTCATATTTGTACTAGGGATGTGCAGGATCAGGCCAGATGCTTTGTGTCTCTTGTCTGCTGCTAACTATCTGCCTGTGAAAATAATGGGACAGTGTTTTTGCACTCGTGTGATCTAGGATTTATAGAGCAGTCTGTCATCGTGCTGGGTGGTGTTTAGGCATTTCCTTTGCAAAACTCAGCCTTCGTGACCAAGCGTGACCATACTACAAAGCAGGCGCGTGCATCGTGCTCTCAGGGGCTGAGTGCTGAGGTGCACCTTGCTCTACTGAAAATCTCTTCAGCTGCTTACATCGGAAAATGCTTCTGGATGTTGTCAGCACTGAACAGATTTCTGCTGGGACGCTGTTTTCATGGGAAACAATTGTAAATTGACTTGAGCATGTAGCAGGTAGCTATGCCATAGCATCTAAGGCCCTTCTCCCTCCCTGTGCTGAGCACCTTGCCAGTGTTCTGGCTGCACGCCCACCTCTGGCAGACTCAGAAACAGGCAATTTCCCCCACATGAAAGTGGCCTCTGGCCAATGTTCCCATTCTTAGAGATAAATAATTTTAAAGGAGTGCTGTTCTATCAGTGCTGCAGCTTTTGTGGGCCTGGCGGGCTGCTGCTGGCCTCATTATCTTCCTCAGAGGATGCTGACAAGGAGCCTTGACTGTGCTGGTGATAGTCAAGTGGATGTGACATGGAGGAAAAAAGTATCTTAGAATTATTTTATATTTTTATGCTCTTAAATATCATTTACTATTTGATATAAAACTGAAGGCTGTGAGCTCTCATCTTGCTTTATGAATTCCAGAGGTTTCACACCTCTGTATGAGGTTGTACGAGTCTTGGAAGTTTTCCTCTCTGAATAATTACCTGCTTATTGATACAAAACTATCTGCATAACTAAACAAGGAATTCACCTTTTAACAGTTAGTTCAACAGTTAGTTTTCTTTTAATTTGCCTTAAGTTGCCTTGCTGCCTGTTCTCCAGTTACCACATTTCTAATGCAGAATGAGAAGAAATATGTTCAGTAAAATCCAATAATCAGGTTCTCTTTGAATTAAAAACAGTCAAACCAGATAGGGAATTTTTTGTTTTGCTTTTTAAGCAGGAGAGACTGATCGAGAGGGGGAAAAAAAAATTGAACTCAAAGTTTGGTGTTTTCTCAGTGAATTCTGCTAAATCTTGCAGAAGTAGAAGCAACACATTCCTACATTTTAACGTCTGTAGTAGTTGAAAGGCCCATCAAAGCTTAAAAAGTTTTTCTCTACCTCTTTGATAACTGATTAGATTGCAGTAATGCAGTTCTAGAGGAGGGAAATAGCTGTTTCTGCTTCTGATGAATTCATTCCTTTGGACAGTATGCAATAATTGTAGCTCAAATACAGACATAAATGTCACCAGAAAACATCTTTTGTTCAAGACAGGATGATTGGATTGCTAGATATTTGCTAATTTTAAAGTCCTTTAAAATATCTTGCCTTTTCATTTCCTGCAGTTAGGTTTTATCTTACTGTTCTGCTGTCATAAAATTCTTACTATCCTGTAGCAGATTCACCCAGTGGGAAGTTGCTATTAAATGACTTTCAAATTATTTTCTTTCAATCTACTGTTGTAGCAGTCTTAAAGCCTGAATGTGTTTGATGCGTTGACTCTTCTTGTACTGCTCATGTTGAAGGACTAACACCATCCAGGCTGTGGTCAGGGAACTCAGAGCTGGAGTTACTGCTTACAACTGCTCTGTTTTGGCATGGCAGCTCTAAATCCTAACAAGGCACAAGGTATGTGTTTGAATGACTCAGAGGCACTCAGGAATTGGCTTAGAACAACGCAAGCAGTGTGTTAAGTGACACAAACTGTAGAACAACCAACACGTATAATGTCAAGTTGTGTGATGAGTGCGCTGAGAAGGTACAGAGACTCCTTCTACCTTGGGAGGCATTGGCTAAATTCCTGTTGACTTTTTTTTTTGATGGTCAGAGTACCACCAGGATGTACCATCAGAGTACCATAAGGATTAAGCTAAATAGAGATTACTCATCAGTCATTTGTCTTCTCAGGTTGTTTTTACAGTCTTTATCTGGAGGAACTCTGATGTATTGTGGTTTACTTCGGTCAAAAACAGAAACAAATCTACTTAACTTGTGTGTGAGAGAAATTAATACTGCCATGATTTGTAAACAAATGGCATGTTCGCAGGCTGTATATCTGAAATAATGTGTAGATGGATTTAGGAATATAATATATGTAGTATATGCTGGCAACTGAAACAGATGCATGAGTAAATAGCAGGCGCAGATGGAAAATTACAAACTCTCTGGAACTCTTCTATAAAGATATTAATGGATTCTCTGCTGGTCTGTGATCTCCTTTAAATGTGGCTCCAGCCATTCACTGTCACCTAATAATACTTTATAGAAAATGTGTTTTCAAATAATTTGAACATTTAGGTGAGATAGCAGTCTGTGTGCATGTGGATGCTTTTCCAGGATAAGCATTAAGTGCATCAAATGCTGATTTTCTTCTTTATGACTGAAACAGTGCCAGCACGTACAGTACGCCTTACATGTTATCTTCAGTCATCAAATTAGGACAAGTTAGCTTTTTTCTTTTCATACAGTTAGTTCTATACAGTAGTGGTTGGTTTTGGGGAAGGAAAAGAAAAGGTAATTTTAGTGACTGGACTGGTTATGTTATTTAAAGAAATGGAATGTATCCTGAAATTGTCACCTGTACCACATTCCCTGTAAATCAGTAATATTAACTTAGATGTTGAGGATGCAGTGATTCCCTCCCCCAGTTTTTTCAATACTTCCAATAGTTTTAATACATTCAATACTTTTATTGAAGAATAAATATCTGTGTAGCCATCTGAGTACTTTAAAATATCCTTTATTTTTAAATCCTATTGAAAGGTAGGAGGAAAAGTTTATTAAGCATTTCTTCTACTAGAGCTTGAAGATACACTTGGACTACATAGTTTATAAAGTTTTTTAAAGCACAGAACAGATTATTGACGTTACTTTCAGGTTTGGAGATTGTTCATTGAATATTTTATAGAAAGATATGCCTATTAAAAAGAAAGCAAAGATTTAAGCAGGTGTGAGCAAATTTGTACTTTGTAACACTTTAAAATGCATGATGTGAGATGAGGTTTATTGTTTGTATTTGGACATAAATTCCTATGGTTGTTGATGGTAGAATGATACTGGAAAAGGATGGATGATTTTATGTGGACTGTCATTTTCAGCAGAGAATAAATCATAGCTGCAGCTTTTTATTTCAGATACACTTATGAATCCATTAAGCATACCTACACTTTCCACTTTTTTTCATTTTTAGAGGGGATTCTTAATATGAGGGTAAGAGGAAAAAAGAGTGGCGAGAACAGTCAATGTTTTTACCTGGAGAGGAGGAGGTGATCAAAAATTAACAGTTGTAACGAATGTGTAATCTTCAATTGACTTTGCAGTTGTGGAAGTTGGTGTCTACAAAATGTTTCATTATTTATGTTGAAGCAGCTAAAAGAAGCTGTGCAAGAGCTTGAAGACACATGCTTGGGCTTCTAACATAAAGATCTACAGTCAGGCATAAAATTTGTAGATATATCTAGACATATATATCTAAATAACCTTACACAATACTGATTAATATATATATAGACTTTTTTCAGTGTGCTTTTTCTTATTTTCTATATTGAAACTCTAAAGCATCAAAGCACAGCGTTTGGTTTTAGCATTCTTCCAAAACAATTTGATCACTTCAAATAATCAGCTTGCCACATCACTGCTGCTCTGTCCTCACAACTTCCAGTTAAATGTTTAGAAATACAAGAAAGCAGGCCATAAATACATAGAAAGAGAAACTCACTGTCTAAAATTGTCACTAGCTCTTTCTCTTGAAATGTTTTATCAAGAGAATGGGGTAGGTCATAACTGACTGATTTACAGCCATGAAGAGTAGAATTTTATTTTCCTTAAAAAAGCACGACGCATTCTTCCAGCTTTTGGGATAAGAAAGGCATTCAGAAGTTCTTACAGCTAATTTGCAACTGAGATCTGTTTCTATTGCTTCATTTCTCCTTGGCTTTGGAAATCTACAGTACTAGAAATAAATGAAAAACTCATAAGTTATTTAAACTCTACAACAAGACTTTGTCCTGTAATACTCCTCAAACAGCCTGTGTTGATGGCAAATTGGAAATGCATAATTTCTTTTTAAATACAGGAATTTGAATCCCCTACATCGACCTTCTCATAAATATACTATAGAAGCTTTTTCTTTTCATTTGACAAATGAAAATGCAATTATTCTACATCCCATATAAACTTATTTAATAATCACTCCCTAGAAATTAGGGTTTATTATCTGATCCATTAGTAGTGGAATTAAAATCTTCCTTTGAAACATTTCCCACTCCTGTGCTCTTTTTCACGTAAAAGAAGAGAGGCAAACTTAGGAAAGAACAGACAACCTTCCTTAAATTTGCATTACAGAATTGTTGCATATCACCTAACTGTAAAAATATCTTCAGTTGATTTAATTTTATGTTACTTGCAAGATAGACTATGTTGGTCTTTATCAATATCTAATGTGCCTGCCTGTCACTGTCATCCCTGTGTTTCCATCTTGGTTTTAGATAGCCCTGTCGCAAGCGGAGTTTGAGTGCTCTTGCTGCCAGCAGCTGTGGTGTTGCACCAGATCTGTGCATTATATTCCTGCAAATTTTGTTCAGAAACAAGCAGTACAAGGAGTTCTGAAAATCCAAGACTTGGGTTTTCATGGTGTCCTTTTGAAGTGGACCTTTTCTTTTCTTTTTCTTTTTCTTTTTCTTTTTCTTTTTCTTTTTCTTTTTCTTTTTCTTTTTCTTTTTCTTTTTCTTTTTCTTTTTCTTTTTCTTTTTCTTTTTCTTTTTCTTTTTCTTTTTCTTTTTCTTTTCTTTTTCTTTTCTTTTTCTTTTCTTTTTCTTTTCTTTTTTTCTTTTCTTATTACAATTCTATATGTGTGCATGTGAGTCTCACTGCTTTAATGAGAGTTGGGTGAGTCATTCACATCTTTGCAGCCTGAGTCCTGTTGGTTATAGTCCTAGTGATTTCATGGGGAAAATGCTGTAAATGTTCGTGGAGGGTGTGTGCAGGTTTTTGCACATGCTGCTTTTGGGGAATGTTGTCTCAGGTTACCTCATTAGACACAGTGTAACTCATAACATTAATTTCCTAAATAAATAAATCCTACGTGACATTCAGATCTAAATTTCAGAATGAAGTTTCAGGGGAAGCAAGTGCTTGTTATATTATGAGCTAGCACAGAGTTTATTTACATCTTTCTCTGCTTATTTTGTTTTTTTTTTTTTTGACATAAGTAAATAAATAAATAAGAGGGTACTTTGTAGAATCACATTTAGTTTTGCAGTGCCTTCAGAAGAATTGTCACTTGGTCTCAGCACTTTTGCAGCAGTGTTAATGGAAGGCAGATGGAAAGATTCATCTGCACTGAACAAAATAAGGAGAAAGCCTGCTGTGTTCCACGGATACTCAGTTCTTTTAAATTCTTCCCTTTCGTAAGTTAATTATGTGATTGCTGCATACTTAAGGGCTGAAAAGAACATATCTATAATGAGCAGAATCCAAATAGATTCTTAATGCATCTTTTTTAGCTCTCCCTGTATCTGTGGGTGCTTACTGAGATCATTTACAATAGATTACTGCTACTTTTTAAAGCACTTTGCCTCGCTCCATAATTGATGTATTAGTATATCCCTAATCGTGTTTTCTTGTTCATCTTTACTCCATTAAGATTAAACAGAATGGCCATTAGGTCATAAAGAAATAAAATATTCACTTCACTGCTTACTGTGAAAAAGCTGCTATTATCTGTCAAATAAAAAGATTAACTTTGCCTTCAGGTACATTTTTAATGGCCTTTTAAATATAGGCCTGAACCACTGTTAACAGTAATAGATGAAGAACTTTCTTCATCAGGGGGAAGTATCTTAATTAGGTGTCAGCCCCAGAATTTTTTGTTCAGCTCATGCTCTTAGCCATGAGATTCTTCTCCATAGTTATCTGATTTCATGACACAGTTGTAATGCAGGTTAAAATTAGGCAGCCAATTTGTACTTTATTACTTGCTGTAGACTTTTTAATAGGTTTTAATTAAAATGTCAAAGATCATATTCTCTATATATTGCCTGTTCAAATAAGAATTGAGAAATATGAGTTTGTAAAGATCTGAAATGATCCAGTTTTCGGTCTGTGAGCATAAACTATATTTCCAATGAAATATTTAATCATGAAACAGAACTCAAATTTCTGTTAGAAATTCAGGCTTGCAGAACAGTGTGTGTTTCCCTTATTACCTATATTCCCTTCTAATTTTCTCCACTGCACTTCTGAAAAGAGTCAGGGGAGAGGAAATGTTTCAGATGGTGAAAGTCATTTTAAAAGTGCATCAAGGAATACCAATGTCACTCCTATGGTCTCTTATGGTTGTGTACTAACAGGCATAAAAGATGCACAGCATTGTGACGGCAAAGCTGTTCACTTTAGGTGTGGTCATGTTTGATATCCACCAAACCAGATAAACTTTGCAAAAGTACTATTATATTAATAACTCCATAATTTTATCAGGAGTAATTAAAAACATTTATTTTATTGAATATTTTGTTACTAATGCTGTCATGGATCCAAAGTCATTGTTCACAGATGATCAGGAAAGTGTCAATATTTGGTGGCTCTCATTGATGTTGACATGAGCTTTGCCCTGATACTGCTGAAAGTTTGGCTATTGTTCATAACTGTAATTATAAGCTTTGGGATATTCTTGTCTCTGTTTTATTAGTTTTCCTAATGATGTTACTATCTTCTTTAACACTTGAGATCTCCAAGGGAAAAATTACCTTTCCCAAGAAGTCTTGTGTGCTATAATGGTATTCTACGCTTTTACTTAATAAGGTGGGCAAAATTATGTGATATCCATTATCTAATAGCTAGTTTTTAGTATAGTATTCACAGAAAGATTAAAGGAAATAGTTTCAATTTTATAATCTGAAATAAATCTTAGCGTATGTTGCAAGAAGTTCCTATATCTTATTTTAATAACAAGTATGTGTTTTGTTAGTTCATGATGAAGGCTCTTCTGAGTCAGAAACTTAGCGCTTAATGTAAGAGTTGTTTGCTTGGCTGGCTATGATACCTTCCTGAGCACAGGCCTACACATCAGCTATGCATGCTGAGCTGATGTTGGCTGCACTGCCTTGTCCCAGCCTGGTAGGAAGGAAGAAACGGGCTCCGTCCTGCTTCACGTGGCATTTTGACACTTCCGTCTGCAGGTCAGTGTGCCTTGTCATTTGGTTGGGACACAGCCCCCACAGCATGATGCTTACAGAAAATGCAAATTTTTCTTTTTACCAATTTTTCTTGCATGAAGTACTCTTACTGGCAAGTCCCTCACTTATTATGTAAAGCAGGTAATTAGCTGATTATTTGTGCTCCACTTAGCAAAGCAATTGGAAATGTATCACACTTGGCAGTATAGTAGAACAGACATTAGAAGAGGGCAGCTTACTCAGAAGATGCTTCTCCAGTGTTACCTTCAGTACCCTGGAAGTGATTCTTGCCCTCTGCTGGTGGGTAGGTCCAGTAAGTCTCATTGTGAGCGATGCATTTTTTTGCACTGGAAAATCATAATTTGCCTGGCCTAAGCTTGCAACTGTACTCCATCCTGCTCTTAGCCAAAGGCTGTGACAGGACTAGCTGCAGTAAGTACCCATGATCACGTCAGCTGAGCCCTACTGCAGATGAGGGCTTGGAATTAGTTAAAAACATAAAATGGAAGTAATTTGCTCCTTTGTCAGTTACCTGTAAACATTATCTATCAGCCTATTTGCTATGTAATAGCCAAGCAATTTCTTGTGTATTTGTTGTGCAAAGTAGAGGAAGTTCATTCCTTATAGATTCAGGCTTGCCTTTATTTTCATCCCATCTTTCCTTCTAATCTTCCTGTAATTGCACTGAAAAACAATTTAGTGAACTTCATATCAACCTTTTCTGAAATTGTTTTCCAAGCTTCTCTTAACAAGCACCTATGCTTCAACCTGTCCCAGACTGTATGCCATTATTTGGTCGATTCTTCTGCACTTAATTTTACGACCCTTCAGAGTTTATAGGCTACGTATTCTTTTCTTTCAATAGCTGTTCAAAATTTAGTGAAGGAATTTAGTTGCTGGGCTTTTATTCATCAATAATGTTTTATGGGAAAACGTTCTACGCCACCTGCTGCCCCTCACCCCCTCCATTTACTTTGTAGAAGGTGCAATAAATGAGCTTGCAAGTCCGTTTTCAGTTTTTATTTCTGCTTTCATCTCTTTTCAAAGTCTGTTTCAGGAAGAATAGGCTTTCGTTCAATTCCTGTATGTGTGTGTGTATATATATATATGCATATATATATATTTTTTTAGGGTAAGTGGGGGGGCTGTCTATGTTGGGAAAAGAAGTTGTGCTGTACAGAAATGTTACATTTACTGGGAAATTTTTCAAAGTCATATTTATTGCTAGTCTGTTTTGACTGTCTAGATACTATTTTCCTAACCTTTTCTCAAACCCAGTGTCTTTAAAGAAAAACAAAACTAGCAATACAAAAAAAGATCCTCAGCAAGTAACAGTTAATTTAATTGCTTTTCCTGTCTATGTGATCTAGCTCTGTTATCCCACTGATAAAGCGGGAAAAAAAAATCTTAACAAAAAATATTAGAGTTTTGTAATCCTGTAAAATTTCATTTTTCAGAAGCACAAGTGATTGGTTCTTGTCCACATAAGGCGGTGCTGCTTGAAGGCACCCCTATGGGCAAACTTGAATCTGAAAGAAAAATGTCTGGAATAAGGATGATTGAGAAAAGCATTAGCCTTCTTATGTGAACAGAGACCAAGATTTTATTTTGTTCTGTTTTTCTAACCTTCTGTTCCAAGCATGTAATAATGCAAGTTCTCATGGCTATTTCAGTTAGTCAGTATGCCTGGTTTCTGCCACTAGTTTTCCTCTCGGAAGAGTTTGCTGAATTGCTATATGACGTACCACAGACACAAGATGTCCTAAAGAATTTAGAAGAACAAAAAATACAGAAAAATAAAGGGAAAAGGGAAAAGGATGGCAGCCACTCTGGGATAAGGCAGTAGTTGTCTTGCACCAGGCTGAGTCCATACTGTTCATGTTGTTGCTCTTACCAGTCATTTATGCCCCCTGAATCTTAGATGCCCTTTGGTAAAAGAGAGGTTGCTGGTATACTCTTTTTTCATTACGGTGCTGGCAGAACAAATTGGAATATATTTGTTTAGTACATGCTAGTGAAGTATTGAAGTTACGCAGTACAAATGCAGTGAGAGGAACTGGCTTAAACGTTGTTCATGCAGTTTGCATAACAGGTGACATAATCCCTTGATGTCACCATCAAGACAAATTATTTTTCCACAGTTATGTCTAGTAATGTTTTCTTTTTATAAGGAGTTCTGTAGACTAAATTACGAAAGAAGATGATGTTCCACCATAAAACAAAATCTGTGTCAAAAGGCCATTACCTTGACCAGTGTCTTTGAATGGTGATTTTGATTGTACAGGACTTTTAGTGTTGCTTTACTCTTAAATTAGGAAAGGAAGCAGAAAGAGTTGTATTTAAAGCTTAATTTGCACAGGAACTTGATGATTAAGTTTTAGTGAGAATGTTATCTAGCAAGGTAGAATAGGCAACATAGAAAATATTTTTAGTCTCTTTTTTGTTTCTTTGTGTTTTTCCTGGGTCGCAGAAAAGTAGCTTGACAGTTGTGTAAGGCAGAAAACTAGGAGTTGCAATCCCTTGATTCTGGTAGTGTTGTTGCATCCTGCAGCACTGGGCACTTAAGTCTGTCCTTTGGTTCTTACAACAGACAGCAAATTTACTGTAATGGTAAGCAGAAAATGTATGCATGTGTTGTGACAGTTAATGTTGTAAGTATTTTTGTAAAGCACTTGTAAAATATTGTAGAGTGCTTTTGATTTTCAAGAAAGGAAATGTTTGTATTATTACTTCATTTCTATCAGTTTGTGAGGCACGAGAAAATAAGATGTGTTCCAAGCTGTGGGATAATTCTGTTTCCCTCCGTGGCTGCTGTAGAGAGGATTCGTCACAGCTCCTTGTGGTTGGTTGACAGCCATTAAATAAGCATTGGTTACCATTCTCCTTGATGGCCCCATAGATGCATGACACACACCCCACTGTTACCAAAGCAGTTTCTCTTTGCAAGAGGTGAAAAAGATACAGTGCACCATGTGCATTAAAGCAGTGATCCCCACAACCATTTCAACAACCATGTAATCAGCAAGCATCAGATCCTTTCTAAAGAAGTGGTACCCTACTCCCCAAGCCATGCAAAGTGTTCAGGAGATGCGTCTTTGTTCCTTTTAACTGATGAAAAATTCCGTCCTCTTAGATTATTGACCTCCTACAAATACAGGAGAGAAAATCAGAGCCAGAAGGGCACCAGCTAGCATGATATTCACAACTTAGTGCTAAATAGATAATAACAAATGGATTGGAATAATTATTATTAATGTCTACTTCTCTATGTGGATGTAGTATTTATAAATTAACTGAAAACACTTGCAGATCTACATAACTAATTGTCCATGATTCTAATGCTTTCAACTTATTCTACTAAACGTTTAGCAAATGCTTTATAAGGCCTTAGAATAAGTATTGTAAAATCAGTGATACTATTTTAATGTTGTTTGTATTGTCTTTATTTGGATAGTGTCTTAGCCCTTTGCCCCATTTATTTCAGACCTTGATCAATGAAGGAAGGTTTTGGTTTAAATAGATTGAGATGTGAAAAAGATGCTGGATCTGAGGTTAAAGGGATATCTCATAGGGGAGGGATGGCTGAATGTATGCTCCTGGCTCAGAATACAGGTAGTACAAGGTAATTCTAGATACAATCCATACATGGTTCTTCCCTTACCTTATGGCTTCTTCATCCTCTGATTTAACAGTAATAAATAGTCTTCAAGGTAGCTCTGCTAGGGATGTGGACGTTAAACAGATCTGTGCCATTTCTTTTACTTGGGCTATCTCACTCCTCCCAGTCTGCTTGGGTATTTTATCCCTGTTACATTACGAGATCCCTTCCAGACCAAGCTATTCTGTCTTTAGTGCCTATGAGAAAGGCTGCCACATGTTGATGAGATCATCACTTTAACAGCAGCCGTTTATCTCAGAGTGCTCTCTGGAGGTAAACACAATGATCACTTCTGAAGTTAAAAGCATGATTGAGGCTGCCTATCCCCTTAATCCTTTTGTTGCTGAGGTGGTTTGGTTTGTGTGATCTATTTAAATGATAAAGTATGCAACAGACTGTTTCTTCAAGAATGTCCTTAATACCTATTTTAGCTTGATTTAGGATTCAATTTAGGATTCGATAACAAATGCGAAAAGGATTTTTAAAAAAATCCTCTTTTTAAGCAAGATCAGGCTGGCTGCAGATATACAGGGAAAGAACCCACAACATTATTCTTTATGTTATGGTTGAGAAATGCAAAACTGACAAAAAGTTGTTTTGCAAGTGACAAAGAAACCAATAAAGTCTCATCAAGAATGATACAGATGGCTGCAGTCAGTTTTCATGCTGGAAATGATGCTGCTTTTTAGGTGGAGTAAGTGGGTTGCTAAGGAATAGACAGGCTGAGGCTTTTACGTTGAAAAATTGCTGAGTACCTGTGGGAGATTCTTATTAGAATGATTATAGATGAATTAAGAGATATAGGTAAATTTACAGATAAATAAAATGATTACAAAATGTCAATGTAGGCAAAGTCAAGAATGCAGTGGGTAAGAACTTTTTCCAACCGTCAGTTCAGTTGAAGCACTGGTGATAAATTTTCCTACAGCTCTTCTGGTTGCTTTGAACATAGCTGCAGTCAGTGCTGGCCTTTGTTTCAGCGAAATCCTGCCTCTTGGTATGGAAGTTGCACCTGACGTCCATTTTGTGCAGCTCTCAGATGTTGTCCCACTCCTGTGTAGGATCTGGTGTGGTGTGAGCCAGATCCAGCTTTCCTCCTCGTGCTGTCTGGGGGGCCTCCCCAGTGAAGCCTGCCTGTGCATTTAAAGCACAGATCACCGGAGGGACACAAAGCAGGAGTGATGGTAAAAGCTGGTCCTGGGCTTTTGGTGGCTTTGCTTCTAAGAGAACACGTGTACTATCATACGATAGACAGGAGAGGCAAGGAAAGGAAAGGAGTAGAATAGAAAGTAACGTGACAGAGAGTGCCAGGCACTGTGAGTCCAGCTCCTATCCTGCTGGAATACTGCTTCACTGTGTTGTCATCCTCCCTGAATACTCTCTGGTCAGATCAGATTTTTCTTCTAATTTTAAGAACATTCGTATGAGATTATAAGGCTTTTTGGGGCATCGCTCTACTTCTGTGTGTGACCAGTCTAATGTGTTAAAATACCACAATTAAAATACTGAGTTTCTCGGAGGCGGTTTTAAAATGGGATTTGTAAGACCAGGAAGAAAAAGAGATTTAGAAGAACTGGAACTTTCCTCTTTCTGTAGATGGTATCTGTGCTTATTTTTGCGTGCACTGTGGTTATGTTTCCAATTATTGTGCTACAATGAGAAGACTGGGAATTGTTTAAGAAAATATTAAAAGTCACAGACTTCTTGAGGCCTTAAGTCCATACCTGACAGCCATCTTTACTTTCTGATGTTGTTTTTTTTTGGTGATGATACACCCTGGGTACTGCCTTGCTGGTTATTAAACCCAAGCCTTGGTCCTGTGCTCATGGCAAAGTGTTTAGAGTAAAATATGACTAGAAAATAGGCTATGTGAAATTAGGCATGCCTCCTGCTGGATCCAAGAGTATTTTTTATCTTCAGTACACTGTGGATTCTTCCTTACATTTGTCAATTTTGTATTCTCTACAGAATATATAATGCTATATTTTGCTTATATTGATATTATAAAAGCTGGGCACAATGAGAAATCCTGAAATCTTGTTGAAGGGCAGACCTGTGTCAGATGATTGCCCAGTCTCACTAAACACCACGAGATTTATGGTACATGCGGTACCAGCTTTTACCTCTTGGATTGACGTATGCGTTTCTCAACTGCCTTAAAACTAATAAAGCAGATTAGTGAGCATCTGATCTCATTAATTAGGTGAGTGAGATCTAATTGTCCAGGCATCAATTTGAACAGCAACAGAAGTTTTCCTATTCTCCTTGCACCCTCTGAAGAATTAACAGTGACTCTGAAGAAAGTTTTTGTTAACGCTTGTTAACTTTTGTTAACAGTAAATACCAATAATAGTCAGCAGATTTAGGTCATATTGTAATTCTCAGGTATATCAGTATTACTTGTCAAGGTTTAATATCCACTAGTGGTTATATTAAACTGTCCACTAGATTGTTGAGTCTAAGGCCAAATTTTCAGTCAGTGCAAAAATACAGCTTGAATGAATTGCTGAAGTAATGCTAATTGATATCAGCCCAGGATTTGCTTCACTGATTACATTCAGAGCGTTGATGATAATTAAAAGTATGCCTTTTAATTCTTGTATGTATTATAATTTATTTTTCTCAGCTTTCTTAATTTTCTGTTGTCATTGACGTGAGTCAAAATCATCTGGTTTACTGCTGTTTTTTGTCCTGTATCCTAAGTATGCCTAAACTTCTGGCATGCATAGTATTGATGTTTTTTTCCCCCTCAGTCAAACAAAATTCTTGTCCTCCTAGCCTTATTGTCTTCGTTCTAATCAGGGATTGTCTGAGAATGTACATACAGTATTCTATTTTCATTGTATCAGCACCTTGTATAGACTCTAAAACTCAGCTTTAAATTAGGCATTCCATCACCTCGTCATACCCTAGAGAGTTCATAGTGTATTCAGATACCAGGTTTCTCACTGCAGCATTTAATATCTGTAAACTCTGTATCAGTCCCATTTATTCTTACATTCTTTAACAAATACTGAGTTTTCTTCATCATTATGATGGGACTTGAATGAATTAGCATAGAAGTTACAATGTCATATATTAGGCATTGTAAGATTTCTTCTTTTATTAATCACTCCGGTAAAAGAATTAAGAAAATCAAAATTCAATTAAGACTTAACCAAATTCTAAAGATAGAAGTCCATATAACTCACAAACTGTACAAAATATAAAGCTTTAATTGCATTAAGTTGGGAAGAAGAAACTGCTAATGCTTGTGCTCTTGGAATATTTATTACAGGCTGAGGAATCCCCTGACCAGTAAAAAGAGGTGTAAAATAGTAGGAAAATAATATAGCATAATTATATGCTACTAATAGGTCAGGATTTTTGATAGAAGAATTAATATATTGGAAAAATTTGAAGAGGTCAAGTATTTGGTGTAGTCATTTGTAAGAGTTTAAAACAATTGGATTAACTAGAATTAATAACATTCTTATCATGAGGCAATTCAACAGTGCTATTACCAAATAATAAGCAAGATATCAATGAAATTGTGTATTTCGTATATATTTTATATATTGTCAAGGGGTATATTAGGCAACCTGGAAATTGATTTATGTATGAGTTGTAAGGAAGGAACTGCTAATAATATCTTACCAGCACCAGATGAACCTTGAGCAAGTGAATATTTAGTAGCAAAATTGCTGAGATTTGTATGTTTAATATGTTGTAAAGCAGGTGTTTCATTATGCTAGTATCAGTAACAAATTATTTTAGGCCTGAAGCAAAAAATAATTGAAGAATACATTTTTTATTCTTCAAATTGAATGTAATATTTTAATAATTGAGAAGAGTTCAATGAGAAAGGAAAATGTCTTGTATAGAGGAGAGAATCTTGCAAAGGTTTATTTGACATCCTAGTCCACTTCATCTTGATACATCGTTGCAATTTTAAAATGAGGAAAAATATGTAAAAGCAAGTTCACCTACTACAATGAATCAAAGAGATGTGCTAGTAAGAAGGACAAAAAATAATTATAGCTTTTTATCTGAAGAATTGCCAGTCTTTGAATTTTTATTAAGGGACAGGTTTCTTTTTTCTTTTCTTTTCTTTTCTTTTCTTTTCTTTTCTTTTCTTTTCTTTTCTTTTCTTTTCTTTTCTTTTCTTTTCTTTTCTTTTCTTTTCTTTTCTTTTCTTTTCTTTTCTTTTCTTTTCTTTTCTTTTCTTTTCTTTTCTTTTCTTTTCTTTTCTTTTCTTTTCTTTTCTTTTCTTTTCTTTTCTTTTCTTTTCTTTTCTTTTCTTTTCTTTTCTTTTCTTTTCTTTTTTTCTTTTCTTTTTAATAAAATGCCACACAGTGACCAATAAGCTTCTATGTTACCATGGGAATAGTACATTTTGAGGTCACACAAAGGGACAGTTTTGTGAACTGTTCAGCAACAATTCTTGCACAGCTTCTTTTAAGTGAACAATAGCTCTGATCCTTAAGGTAAAGAAGATTCTTCTTTAGTCTGAGTTCAGGAAGCTTATTTGAAGAGCCTTATCCCATCAGAGGTATCTTGACTGAATGGTTATTTTTCGGCTACATCCAATTGTTTTGTTAGTGCCAAGGAAGCTTCTCTGAATTTCCATGAAGAAAAATGGCAGCAGTGTCATAAAGCAGCTCAGATGTGCCTAACGCATACTGACAGAACAAAGAAGCTTTAAACTCTGCATGAGAATGAAACTATGATGTATTTGAATAAAATCCCTGTATGATGTTTTGGTTGCTTCTGCACTGTTCAAAGTGTCTCATGCTTCATTCTGTGGGATTCCCATACCTCTTCCCTAGTTCATGCAAATCTCAGTCAATTCTGCACCCTAAAATCTTCGCAGTTAATTTTCTTTCCTGGTAATCCTTCTATCTACTCCCCAGCACACCACCTCTGTTTCTCTAGCAGCTCAGTGAGGAGATTGCTTATGCTCTCTTCTGAAGTTTTGGAGAGAAGCAGATCCAGCGTGCCTGCCTAATGACCATTACCTTAGATGGAGCATAAAGCAAGAGGATAAATGGGACCACAAGACTCACTGGTGAGAAACACGTGTCTTGTTCTGGCCATGGGCAAGCCATTTGCAGGCCTCATTCTGGCCATAGGTGAGTCATATTCCGGCCACGTGCTTTGTGACAGGTTCTTTGAGAGCTGTTTGTTTCAGGAAGCAGGACTAAATATAAGCTGTGTCAGCTTACAAGATGGCCCTGAAGAGACCTCAGCAAGCTGCTCTGCACAGCTCTCCTTGGAGGCCCTGTGGGCTTTTCACTGTGTGGAGTTTTGTATGTGACCAGCCCCGCTGAAACTCTTGTGTGGAGGCTTGTAGTCAGGGATTGATGCTTCCATCTTCAAATGAGCTTTGAAAATATCTATTTACTCATAGTGCAGCTGCTATGGAACAGTGCTGTTCAACTTCATATGAGCAAACCACGTGGTTTAAAACGTTTGAAAAAAACAACACAACTTCACAGGGAAATGAAGCTTTCCAATGGTGTCTACTCCATTAGTTATAATCGCTGAGTGTGAGCGCTCAGATGTGACACTCTAATACCCACCAGGTGCTGTAGTTCTGTCCAAATCCAGTTTTTTGCTTTGTCTTGTGGGTTTTACCTCCAGCTACAGAAGCAGTGTTTTACAGTTGCAGGGGTTAATGCAAGTTTTCCTGATGTCCTTTTGTGATTTGTTGCATTTTCTCGTGCTGGTCTGAAGAAGGTAGCACATCTTCATTCCTGTGACAGCCAGCAGTGTTATAGTCTAAGTGCCAGCAGACTGGGGAGACAGCTTGAGCTTATCTGGTGATACCTCTGGGGGAGCATTGCCTTTGTGAAATCCTTCTTGGCTGTCAAAGGAGCTGAAACGTTTTCCTCCTCCCTTCTCAATTCACTTTTCAATCTCAATAGCTTATTGGAATGACAGGGTATCAAAATGCCTGGAAAACTAATACCATACATCAAGCACCTGTGTATTGCAGAGGTCTGACAGTGCTAACAGAAGAGATGGATTTTATATAATCTCTGTCTCCTCAAAAGAATAAAAGAAAAATATTATAGACTTGACCTGTGATCTCATTGAAATAGTCTGAATTTTGTCTGGATGGCTTGACAGAACAGTATGTCCTGCATGCTGTTCAATTCAGTATTTATAAGCAGAAATGCCCCATGTACAAGAGTTCTTCTGACCATCCCCATTAAATATAAAGGAAATCCTGAGAACACTGGTCATATTCCTTAGAGCTATTTTTTTTTACTCCTGTTTCTGGTCTGGTTTCAGGAATTAGTGTTTCATGGCCACATTGCCTCTGACATGTTGATAAGCTGGGTATCTGGAAACATCAAGATGACTTCTCTCCCTTTCCCAGTTGGCACTGAAACTCAGAGTTCTCATTTTCCTATTTTCTATGTTCAGTGGAAAAGAATTATCCATGATTTCTTTAACTCTGTCCACCAACTTTGTATATATTAACTACAACCTCATAACCTGTGGAGCAGGCAGCAAGATGTATGTGCTGCCTGCTGAAGGCTAGGCTGCTGCTTAGAAGCCCTCCTTTCTCTGTTCCTTCTCTTGGAGTGGAGAAGGGCAGCCTTTCAGCATGTCCTAGGGAGATCTGATGGCTGTGATGTGAACAGAGAGGGGCTGAGCAGAGCAGGAGCTTGGGAGAAGGCTGTGAGTAGCAGGCTTTTCCTCCAGCAGCAGGGATTAGAGTGAATGCACAGATGTGTTTTTAGGAGGATCAAGTTGTTCAAGCATCCTTTCACATAACACATCTTCTAGCAGTGGGAGAGCCCAGCTTGAAGCAGAGTTTGTTTCAACATTGTGTCAGTGTGAGGGTAGCTGGGAATTCAGTACTGCAGGTGGTAAGATCAGATCCCCTTCCCACCCCCAAATTGCTACACCCTAGGAACAGCGAGTGCTGAAAATGTATGAAAGATCTGGATGTCGGTGTAAGTTTTCAGGAGTAACACACTTGTCTATCAAAGATCCTTGTGGTGCTGAATTGACACAGAAGCATATGTAACGTGGCTGTGAGCGAGGAGGTTTGGGGAACTGCTGAATTATGTATTTTCTGGTGAAAATGCTACTTAGTACTAGAGTTTATGACAGATGTAAACACATAGGCATCTACATAAACTTTACTATGGGGGGAGTGTGATGTAACATGCAGAGCGTGTGTTGAAAATAAGTATTTGCTCATGCAGTGTAAAAGTTAATCAAACTGATACGTAACAGTCATCCAGTATATCAAAACAGATTTTCTGCTTGCTGCTAAGAAAGCTTCTTGCTAACTTGGTTGTTGGGCTGAGTTTAGGAAATAGGGCCAGGAGAGATTTGAAAGAATTTATGCTTTTTGGAGTTTGCTATGCAGAGTAGCAATTGCACAGAGATGGAAAAGACTGTTAGTTGATCACAGAGAATACAAGTATTATTTTGGAGGGAAGAAACTTGGGAGAATTCTTCTGTGTGACCTGTTGCATTTGGGATGCTTTGTGCAGCCTGGCTCTGTGTCGTGTCTGATGGCAGCTCACCCACTATGGCTGGTACAGCACTCAGGTGTGGTTCATTGTCCGTGCTAGCCCTGAGAGTTCTGTGCTCCTCAGGGCTGTGTCATTACCAGTATTACTGCTGAAATAATATTTGGAAAGGCATGAACAAGCTAAGGGTGCAGTAAAATCAAAAGCAGTGCATTCTCCTCTCAGACAATTAAAGCATAATAAATAATCATGTGAGGATTTACTGAACATTGGTACCTCTTAGTAATCTGTTTCTTGTTTCAGTAACCACAAGAATTTAAGGACTGGCATTAATTAAAGTACTCCTAAATGGGATCTGGATACTGAGTACAGTACTAATAGGCTTATTTTTCTTCTTTGCTGTTTGTGCTTTGCCTTTTACAGGCTAATGTGATATATATTACTCCTTTCTCCTTTACTATATATAACTTCTTAAGTAATTTGCAGAACAGTGTGAACAGTTTATGCATAGTAAGTGCATTGCCCAAGGTCTTGTAAAGAAATAGTAGGAAGATGGAATTGCAATATTTTTGTAGGAATGTATCAAGCCATAATGGCATTTTTTGAGATTTCAGAGTTCGCTTTGCAAGGTTGCTTACAATTTATTGCTTTTTAAAAATAGGAAATTTTCTCCTATGGTGCCAGACTGATAAATGCAGTTTTTCGTATGTGCCACCAAATTCATGCATGAGGTCTGTCCTGGGCCAGAGGCTTCCCCGAGCTCTCCAATAAATGACAGCCTTTCCTAATCCTGAGCAAATGCTGTGATTGACTCAGTTTACTTCAGTCCTCTGAAAGAACAATGAAAAATGGGAGAGGGAAGAGGAGAGAATTTAGAGGTCGTCTTCTGTCAGGGCCACATACTGGTCTGCTAATGTTTTAGAGAGCTGCTTGCCTAGCTAGCTATTATTTTCAAGTACATCTCATTCTTGCTGTGCACTTATAGTTTTGTTTTTCTCTTTGGGAGAGGTGGTGGGGATGCTTCTGCATGTAGGGCCTGGAGCTATTTCAGTGCATGAATTGAAGAATGCCAATATAAAATGAGCTTACTGTAACCAGACAGTAATGTCAAAGCCAGAGAAGAGTTTCTGTTGTCCCTAAATAAACAACAATCTGTTGTAGCAAACAGACCATCGTAGCTTCCCTGCAGAGGCAGTTTTCAGTGTGCTGCAGACTAGAAACACGTCTGTGTCTAGATGAACACACATCTAGACACACTGCACATACATACGTGTAGACATATATATACATGATATGCAAGTAATCTCTCTTTGTTTGGAATATATGGCTTCCTAATTACAAATGTGAAGATTTTGTGATTTACAACTTCCTTACTTCAGAGCTCACCAAGCTGGACTTAAATAATGTTTGGAAGGAGAACTCCTAGCTCTTAGCAACAAGTTCACTGGAACAAATGAGGACATCATTAAGTAATTCATCCTAGAGTGTTACTGAACAAAGAGGAGGTAAATGACCTAGTTTATTCTTTCCAAAGAATTAGGAGCATAGTGCTTCACTGATAATATTGTTCAGTTTTTAAACTTGCAATGTACATTTAAGTACTACAATTATATTACTAAAGCCTTGCTTTTTAAAACTGATACTCAGAAAAATATGAATGTTCATTCCAGTCTCATCTACTTAATCAGCAGCTACTGAAACAACAGAAAGTAGATATTCTGTTCTGTATATATTGCAAAGTAAGAAGAAAATATGAAAAATTGTAATAATCTTTTATTTCTTCTCAATTGTCGAGTATCCTCCATTAGATTATGCATTTCATACAAGCATATTTTGGGCTTAGGGAAAATAAGTTTTGATCTTACAAAGCAATGCTTTTTTAAAAAATAACCTAGATAATGCTATTTATGTGATAAAGTCCTATTCCAGCTTTTTTAAGGAGAAGAAGAAAGTAATACAATGTTTACAATTCATGTTAATGAATTGCAAACTAGAAGCCACTTGTGGACCAGGTTTACTGAAATAAGAAATACTGTAGTGAAACTGGATGGAAACCTAAGGAAGTTGTTTAGCAAGTGCCCTTTTGTTAGTGAATAGAAACATACAAATATGCAAACACATAGCTTTCTAAATTTGAACTGAAAACTCACACTAAGCTCTAAAACTCAACCTTATTCAGATTGTTAGCATCATCTCTTAGTGTCACTGTGCAAAATGGCAGTAGTATTGCACTTCACTAAGAATTGTATTGCTGTATGAGATAAGGTAAAATCTGTCTCATTTTCCAAAATGGCTTTGCAGTGTTAACAGCAAGGAGGAGCAATAAAAAGTAGTTTATTGCATAAAAGCCACTCTGAACACACCCAACAGAATAAAAAATTGACCTGTTCTCTATATATATGTATTTAAACAAACAAAAAAATAATCATAAGTGTACATGGAAAAACATTGTGTTAGCTCCTGTAGCCTGCACTGTTTCCTAGTAAGACCTTAAATTTTGGTCATTCTAGCTTCATTAAGTACCACTCCTTTGTTTGTTGATGTACAGGTGTGAGAAAGGGGAAATCAATTGCAGTAACCTATTTTTTTTCCTCCTGCTTGTAAAACTCTTTTCAATGTTCTTTCCACCTACAAAATAAAATCTTTTCATTTGGCCAGCTTTACGTAATGTCCAATGTGTGTGTACATCTCAGTATAGCAGATCTTGTAAGCACTTTCAAAACTATGTTGATCTTGAGGCCTGAAAATACACTTCAGCCATTTAGTTAGAAATGCAGGTCTGAGCTTGCAATTTGCATAAAAATGTTTTCAGAGTTGGCGTAATTTGCTTCTGCAGTATATCTTTCTTGTACTCTCTGTTTTGTACGCCTACTGAGATCCTGTACTGCAATTGCTGCCATATGGGAAAGCAAGTTTAATTTTACAGTGGAAATCCAATGATGGATAATCACATTGCTTGTCTAGAAACAGATACGCATTAAGAGTAAAAATTATCCTATTAGGTCTATCAAGCAAATCTCAGATAAGCAGCAGTGATTATGATTTATCTGAGATTATCTACAGCTCTGTTCATGTTATCCCTCTAGATGCGTCCAGGCTAAGTACATTTTCATGAACTTACCATCCTTCCTGGCCTGGGGCCAAGGAATTAAAAGAAAAAAGGGGAGCAGGGGAAAAGGCTGAAAATTCAAATCCCTGCATTCGGTTTCAGCTTTCCTGCTCTGAGGCAGGGTGAGATTAGGTTAGGGCAGGCGCGTGTGGGAAGTAGCTGAAGTTAAGACCAGACAGTTTACATGGGGAATGAGTGCTGGAGGGCCAGCTGGAGGAGCCCTGGGCAGCGTGAGCTGGTAGGGCTCGAGGCACGCAGGGAGCAGCGGGTGGCTCTCGGCAGATGGAGCTGTGCGGGGCTGCTGGGGGGCGGATGGGCGGTGGGCTGTTAATGCGAGCTGACGCGCCGCGCACATGTCCTTGCTCACGGAGCAATTGCACAATAAACACCGCCGCTCCGGGAGATCCCGGGAACGCTCCCTGCAGAATTCATCCTGGATCTTTTCAAAATCAACCTGGCAACTTGTGACAGGTACAGTCTAACAGCCATATGTCTCCTGCCTAATTACAGGAAAAGTTACCACGTGCCTAAAATTAGTCGGAGAAATAAACTCTCCGTGTAGAGATGTTTAGCAGCACAGACGTAAAACACTGACTAACTGGAGAGAGTGGGCTCTTAATCAGCATTGCATGAAATGTGTGAGCGCCTGCAGTGCATGCCAATGAGGCAGGGCTACATCACTGCTCTTTTGCAGAACTAAGGAGCTTGTCCACACGAGTTAGTGTCCAGCAGCCCTGCCAGGTTGCAAGCTTCCTGGCCCAGGTGCCTGGGTGCTAACTGCATGCCCTATTCCCACGTTCCTGGGCTGTGAGTTAGGTGTGCATCCGAAGCAAGGCAGCGTGCCGGCCCTGGAACCTTGCTCAAAATACATGCAGCTATTCAAGGAGATAAGCCATGGATCAGATAAATTCAACTAAAATAATTCTCCATCACTAAGCTGCTACCCAGTGGTGACAGCCATCCATGGAGTCTTTAAAGTAATTTTTCCTTTCATTTTTCTCTCTTATTATACATGTAATTGAATGTAGTGTTACCTGCCTTCCCCTCTTCTGAACCTTTATGTGCACAGGCAAACAGTAGTCTTACACGTGTAAGTATGCTTTTGTCAGAATAACTTCAGAAGTTCTTTTCATTTTCAAGTTTGTCAATTAGTTGACTTAGATTTTGGTAAAATTCAGGAGTTCAGATGAGACATAACAGTTCTCTGTGGAAATGTGCTTTCCTTTATCACGGTCAATGCTGGAGAAGAAGTGTCTACATAAGCACGTCTCTCCATGGAGTAGTGATTTGTGCAGTAAAGTATTTTGATGAACTTTTCCCTCCAAAGCCACAAGCCCAAAATCTGGATCAATTGAGTCCATATTCGTCATTCCTGATTTTAACCATGTCACTAAGACACCTACGTTTGGAGAGATGTTCCTGATGCCAAGTAGAACAGCATTAGAAAACAGGCATATCCTGGAATAGTTTACATCTTGAATAGTAGGAATAATTTACATCTTAAAGGGAAAAGGACAGTTTAAGGAAATGTTCAGTTAGAATCTTTTTTCTTTCTAAGAAGGTACGATACTGATCAGAAAATATATAAGGCTATGGCTTTTCTGTGAGGAAAGTGCTTCAGGTTTTTAAGATGGCTTGCATCACATGAGAAGAAACATGCTGTATCTGTTAACTTCTTCGTTAGAGCTCTTAATAACCTTTTCTGACTTTTCTGCATAGTAATGATGTGTGGCCACTCAGTGTGCACACCTACATGAACATTTAGTACAGTCTGGATGTATTTTATTGCTTAATAGTGCATTCTGCAATTTCCAGTAGCAAATTTGGAGCAGTAAAGGCTTTTACTGCCTGAAAATAAAAGCACAATCTAGAGTCTGCTACTTTTCTGCAAACATTTTTTAAAAATAACTAATCTTTCAAGTGAGCTCCAAGTTACCTATCAGCTGCTAATTTCCACACAGTAAGCATGTAAGTTCTCTTTGTTGTTTTCCTCTGACACCTGTTTGTAATTTAAACTTTGGATCATCATTAACACATACTGCCCCAGGCCTTTTGGAAATCATTAAAAACTTAAAAATCTGTAAATATAGTACATTATAGACATGGGAAATTGAGTGGGAGTGCTTCAGAGTACTTGTGGAGCAATGACAACAGTTCAGCAATGTTGACAGTGAAAAATCAGATAATTTTCTGCCATTTCTATGTATGCTGCCTCCTGTTTCCCAAATATTGTGCTTTTAGTCTTTTCAAGTTTAAAATCTGTTTGTTTGTCTTTTTTTTTTTTTCAGGTTTTGGAATTGTTCAGCTTACATCTAGAGCGAAATTAAGATTGCAAATTGTGTTGTTTTTTCTTTTTCTTTTCTTTTTTGTTCTCCATTTATTGGAGCACCCATCCTCTTGCTAGATGGAACCTACGTCACTTCCTGATCAGGAATGTAGCCTTGAAGTCTCTGCCCTTGGCCAGCCGTTTCATAGCAGGCTGGGGCCCCGTCTGCACTGCTCTGCAGAGGTTCCTGACTTGTGGTGGAGCAGGGGTTTTTGATCTGCCGCAGAAGTGCGCAGGCAGAGTGCTCAGTCCATGGGCTGGGTGACATCTGTGGTGTTGAAGAGCCGTTCTCTTACAAATCTTAAGTGTGTTCTAGTTTGTGTATTGTAACATATTGGAAATTAAAAGCAGTACATGCTAAAAGTCATCTTAAAAATGTCTTACTTAACATAATACTCAAGTTTTCCCTGATGTTTATTTTGAAAGTAGCTTTTTTAAAATTTATATTGAAGGCATTGTTTCTAGGTTCTGTTCTGTGTGAATAGCAAAGGTAAAATGTGGGATGTACACTTTAGAGCGCACTTTCTCTCACTGTTTTTCCTTTGTTACATTTTAGCTGTAGGAACTTACTTGCACAGTGGACTTAAAAGCCATGCAGGAGACTGAATCCCATGTGAACTTTCATGCAACTTTCTCTTTTTGAACTCGATGTTATTTTCCCCCTTGTCCTCAGACTGGCCTGTGTTAATTACTGAAACGTCAGCATATGGGGAGCAGGAAGGGTGACAGTTGATGCTAATGTTTCACAAACATCAGCAGCAACAACAAAAGGAAAGAAAATAGAGAATAACTAGAGAATAGGTTTTATTTCTCTCCTTGAACTGTGGATGTTTCCAGCCATTTCTTAGAGTGAGAGTACAGTCAAGCTTGAAGCTGTTTTGGCCTGTAGGTTCCAACCATTCCATTTATCTCCAGCTTGACAAGGTAGCATGATAACCATTATATTAAGCCACAAAGGGAAAAGCCACGAGATGAATTGTCTTTTCCTTCTCTTCTTTATTCTTGTTTTCCCCTAACCATGTTAGAGGTGACATTGCACAAAGTTTGATGGAGTTCATAATTCTCAGCGTGGAAGGATAAATAAGAGATGAGTTACAGTTTGTTGAGGATAATATGCTAGTGTGATTCTACCATTTGTTCCTGCAGCTCAGAAACAGTAATAATACAGATATTAAGATTCTGTTAATGAGTTGCAACCACCAGTCCACACCCCCCTATGCAAAAACTGAAATAATACTAGTGACAATATTGTGTCTGTTACCAGATCTGTTTTAAGATTATATTCCCTGGATTCCTTCCCCTTTAATCTAACCTTGTTTACTGTGAAATCCCTTCCCACCTGAACAACTTCAGAGTTGCAGATTTTGAATTAGGATCTTCTCAAGCAAACCCAACTTGCTGAAAGGAAGAAAATGTAGGCTGCTGTTATGTAATAGATAATTCCTGCCACATTTATTTCAAGTTATCCTTTTTTTGTTTGGGTTTATTTTGTATTCTTGTTTTTCCTAACCAATGCACAGTGTTTTTCTATTCAGAGCAAATGTAACCCATTTGCATTTTGCTGCTGTAATCGAAAGCTTAAATTTGATATGGATTTTGGGCTGCGTTTTATACTGAAATGAGTTTGTTTGCTGTTAACTTTCCATGGTGTGTAATGATGTGTGAATGTGTGCATAAGCATTACAGTTTGGAAATCAGGATGCAGGATGTAAGCAGTGTTTGCTTTTAGCTGCGTAAACAAGTCTTAACAGTGTGCTTCCTGCTATCCTTAGATTTGTTTAAATGTACTCTCTGCTGCTCCACGAGGGTTTCCTAACATTTGTTCCTGGTTTAGGTTGCTCATTTAAAAACTAAAAAGTAAGAAGTCCATCAGCCTAAATCTTCCATCCACATTGTAATTTGAAACTAACCAGCTACTTTTATAGTGAGCAACTGACATCTGTTAAGTATTTACTTCTTTTTCTAATAAATCTGGTAAGGTATGCCTTATTCCTTCTTGGGTTACTTCACAGGAGGCATCTTTAGAGATCTGATAGGTACTGACAGATTCAGGAAATATATCTTTTGTAGCAGCTGTGTACTAACAAGGATGATATTGTGCAAATCTTTTGTGGGCAAGCATCCGATTATGTGGCAATTTTGAGTGAATAACATAGCATGAGAATAGGTTCACCTGTAAGGAACTGACCAATAAAAAAACCAAAATGTTTATCTGTGCTCCATAACAGATTTGTGGTGGAGCTCAAGGCCCTGAGGGATCTTTAGATA
Organism: Phasianus colchicus; assembly: GCF_987193195.1. Classification (NCBI taxonomy): domain Eukaryota; kingdom Metazoa; phylum Chordata; class Aves; order Galliformes; family Phasianidae; genus Phasianus; species Phasianus colchicus. The sequence goes on along the minus strand of NC_143440.1, from coordinate 181,415 downwards.
TTTCCATGACATGAGTCACCCAAGCTTCTGTTTGACTAAAGCATGGTCTCTAGCTAGGAGGACATTCAGTCTTAACTTGGAAACAAAGCATGGGGAACTCATCATGTTTTTCATGGGAGGTTACTTAAGTGATTAATAGTTGGTGGACTGTTAGAAATGTGTGCAGGTTTCCCTATATCTGCTGAAAGTACTGCACCTAAGAGTGCTGCAGTGACTGACGCTGTTCTTAAGTCAGACCTAGCAGGGAGTACGTGCTCAGTTCTTCTTTCAGGATTGTGCATAAACAATAATTTTGTAGAAGATTTTACTTAAAACTATCTAGAAGTGTTCAAGGCCAGGTTAGATGGGGCCCTGGGCAGCCTGGTCTAGCATTAAATGAGGAGGTTGGTGGCCCCGCATGTGGCAGGGGGATTGGAGATTCGTGATCCTTGAGGTCCCTTCCAACCCTGGCCATTTTGTGATTCTGTAATAGAATTGTCCTTGCTGATGTTAAGAGAGATTCAATTATGAAAATTTGGCTATAACAACTAGTTTTCTCCTACTATATCTGAAATGTTTTCTTCCATAGTAATTCTGAAGACTTGTTTAAACTCTAACACTTTGTCTCAACAAGAACTCAGTTCACCCCTACCAGAAAAGAAGGGAAAGGCCAGGAAGATAAGTGTGGTTAAAAATTGGCACCCAGTTCTTAAGAAGTTTATGCGAAGCAAAATGAAATAGTTTAGAAGAAAGAAAAAGATTGGCTATCCTTGAAAGATTAGCAGTGCAAATGAAATGTACAACAAAGGGCAGTAAGAAGGGAATTGAAGTAATTATGTACATAAATGTTTGTTTGTTGTTTTTTTTTTTTTTTTAAGTTAATTCTTTCTCCAAAAAGAAAAACAACTGAGACAGTGAAAAGTAGACAGTTAAAACAGTGAAAGATCAAAATTTCTGCATTGGTCTTCACTACAGGCATGATAAAGACAGCAACCTGACATCTATTATTTGCAAGTATTTTAAGAGAAATCTTAATATATGAAGTATAATGTGCTGGAGAGATAAGACTGCGTTGATTTGTCCAAATTACAGTAAGGCGTCATGCCTGAATGCAGTCATTTCTGAGGAAGGTTACAAATGAAATCACGAGCGTGCTAATGAAACAGTATGAGCTGTCTCTGAAATCAGTTACCTTCCTGAGTTAGGAAGAGAAACACTGAAATGGTCACGTTTACATAATGTAATTTTTCAATTACTGTTATTAATTTGACTAGCTACGCTGTTAATGAATAACATTTGAGAAAGCCTCTAAGTTCTGTGAAGAAAATGTCACGGAGCTTACACCAACACTTCATTTTTGTAGTGGAAAACCCAGCGTCGGTGATTGAGACATAAAAGCATCCTTGGAATGGCTGATAGAGCAACCTCAGACCATGTTCTTAGGCTTTTTGTTTAGGCCAATATTTATACCTTATGTAAATCTTAAAGTTAACAGTAAGAGAAGAAATACGAACTATTGATACACATTTTATGCATTCAGATTCACTGGAAGTTTGTATACAGCTCTGTGAAATTATGGATAGTCATAGGTCAGAAGGACCCTTCAGGATCATCTAGTTCTAACTTCTGCTGTGCACAGGACCACTTCAGAAGAGAGGGCTGAGGCATTAAAGTATGGGCTTAGTAGTGTGGTCAGTAATCTTGCCAATATCAGACTTTAACATTAATCAAAACACAGTTTTTTGGAACCCCTCATTTCTTTGGGCATCTGTTCAAAAAATGCCTTAGGACAGTACATGTCTGCATGGTGTGGAAAAGAAATTAGCAAAATACAAGTGTTACAAGTCTTCTACATGTGCACGAGTTTGCTTTTAGTTCATATATATACACACAGTAAGTAAAGCGTAGTGCTTTGGTCTGAATAAGGTTTAAAAAAAAAGTGATCAGCTTTATTGTATTACACCTTATATGGTGGATATAAGGAAATAAACTGATTTTTTTTTTTTTTTAACATCACTTTAAGTTTAACTGTAGCATTGAGCGGTGAATGTCCCATTTTATTTCCTTCTTTATGGTTTGTTTGGCAGCACTTACAGTTTATTATAGTCTTTTTTATCCTTCAGCTACTGTTAGGGTACTGTTAAGATGCAGCATTAACTGCATCTTGAATGTTCTTTCTGTTCAGAAACGTAAGGAATTGTGTATAAATATTATCCAGGAGTTTCTACTTAGCCTTTTTTCCTCAGTATATATGAATAATGGATTAAATTACATGGATAAGAAGTAATGTTTATTCAGTGTAGTTTGCCTATGGGATTCATTGTCTGACATTTTATTAAATCCTGTTACAAGCAATTGTTTCAAGAGCTTTGATTATTATTTATTTCATAGTGAGATTTGTGGCAGCTGAACTGTATTCAGTAAAATAGTGACACTGAGATGTAAATATGAATTGCCTGCATTTATGATGAATGGGCTAAGAGAGCCTGCATAACTGCTCTCTCTGGGTTCATTCTACATCTCGGAGCGCAGCAGGATCTCAGCAGGTAGCTCTGGATATATCAGAACCTGTGTTTCAGAGGTCCTCAGCAGAGTTACTTAAGGATACTGTAAGTTTTGATAATTTTATGAAATAGGAAGCTATTTTGGCATTAATGCTAATGGTAATTAGTGGTATCCTGAAAGTCAAATGGCTGAAATTTGTGTTTGGCTTTTGTGATGAGCATGAAGTTTCAGAAATGTAGGCAGCTGTTTCTTATTCTGGTGCTGTATCTAGCACATGAGAGCTACGTTCCTGTACACGTTCTCTATCTTCCTTTTGCTACAGTTCAGTTTTCTGGCTTACGTCCATCTTTTCCATAAGACTCTGACAATTTTCAACTTCATTTTGTATATCTGTATTCAAATGCAGATTTCGTCTTTCTAGCTGGGACCAAGTAGAAGGCATCATTGAAAAAAAAAAAAAAGCTAATACGAGTGCTGTGATAAGGCAGCGTTCTTTAGGTATACCTTCCTTCTTAAGAACATTTCTTTGAAATCTAGACCAAAAAAATAAACCATTTTCCTCTTATCAAAATTGCTTTAATGTTCTCTGAATGGTGTATCCACATGAAAAAAGAAAAGTTGATGGGTGATATTGAGCTATTCATTTACTGTGCTGCATGTGGGAGGGTCTGCTTTATTCCACTCCAGACAGAGAGTTTGAAAAAAGCAGCTATTTATTTTCTTCTTTATGATTTAGCTGATTACCATCCTCTGTTTACTGAAATGATCCAGCAGCCCTGGACAGATGATAAACAATGCTGGAACCTCGTATATAATGTGCAACGTACTGGTGCATTATACTGCAGCAAAGAATCGACTTTGATGAGAAAAGCTACGAGGGCAGCTTGAAATCCAGTGTATAGAATTCTGTAACAAGCAGCCAAGAAAAGAATACAAAGCCTGTAATGACACTCGGTGGTGATATTTGTGAGAACTTGAAAAACTGCAGATTCTGAAAGGTTCTATCTCTGTGAGACACACAGAGAAAACCTTCTTCATTGAGAAAAGATCGCTGAAGTGAAAAATGTCATGCACGGGTCTACCCATGGGATGCCGGGTGCTTTGCTGCATTTGTCAAGTTACACAGTCATACTCAACAACTGCAAGACAGCTTCCAGGTTAAAGAAAATTTGGAATAACTTTATTATTCTCTCTTAAAAGCGTATAAAGTCCTTTTAACTGCATGGGTTTCATTTTTCATATGGACCCATTAGAGCTAAATTAACGTATTTGTAGAGATAGCTCAGTCATCCCAAATTACTTTTCTGTCTGATGTTCAAGCCTTTGATAGCATACTTTGCGTTTGAATTGAATTTTGGAGAGACACTAAGCATGTTAATTAGATCCTCTGTGCTCTTTGTGCTCTAAGGGGAGGAAAAGCAGAAGGGATAATTTCTGACATTTCAGTTGAGCAGTGTTTACAGAGCTCACGTCTCTTTCCTACAATATTCCTTCCATGCAATTAGAAGTAGTCGTTTCTAGCATTGACGTCTTTGCTCTCTCATAATATGAATTTGCTAAAGGTACATGCAGTCTTTGGGTAGTATGCATCTCATCCTGAGTTACAGAATTTATATTTGTAAAAGATTATCCTGAATGTCTTACTGAAATGTTAAAATGTTCTGTTACAACAACACTTATACCACTGAAACTGCACAAATATTTGACTGGAAAAGAAGTATAGCACAGCAGCTGAGCAGGGAAAATATTTATGTTGGTTAATCCTTGTTTGCACAACTACGACACTTTTTTTTCCCCCTTTTTTTTTTTTTTTTTTTTTTTAATGAGACAACAGCATTAGGGATCTCAGTAATGGCAGGGAGAGGAGGCAAAGGGTTTTGTGTGCTTTACTGCCCTGCACTGTGGCATGCAGACAGGACCAAGTGCAAGAAGGCAGCATGACTTGCCAGCACCTGCCAGCACTCTCCTTGGCACCTCACTCATTCAGAGCAGGTGTACCTGAGAGAATGAGCTTTACAAGCACGTTTCTGTGGCTGGGGCTGAAGCAGTCTTCCTGCTGATGCTCCTGTTTCTGCTGCCAGGAGTTTGAATGTGGAGCCTAAGCCCTGGAGCATCCATGTCTCCAGTGCCTCAGGGCCACTTAGCAGTCAGCCCCCCTCCCAAATCCAGAGCCCGTCCTGTGAGCAGCAGCTGTTTAACGACTGGAGACCTCAGTCCAAAAGTCACTGCAGTAAGGTGGTGGCAGGAACCTGTGGGACAGCAAAAGTGTTAACTTTTCTGTAAAACTGGGAGTGAGAAGAGGAAAACCTAGCAAAAGTGAGAATGGAGTAGTGAAAATAAGGAAAAGGGAAATGGCACCAATGAATGACAGCATGACATACCAGGAAAGAAATGAGGTAGAACACAACAAATTTCAAAACAAACTTCATAATTATTGATTTAAAGGAAATTGTGGCATTTATTCTCATGCTGGTAAGTGGTAGCACATTTCATTCACAGTTATTGGGTTAATTTTAAAGTATTAAAAAAAATATTAAATAAGCATAGGCAGAAAATGGTTAGAAAGTGGAAAACTTTGTACCTTGTCTGTTGCAGCAGCGTGGGGAGGAAGAAGCAGGGTGAGGGAGTTGCTGCATTCTCCTGGTGGGCTTGGCAGGCATGGGCTGCAAGAATGGTTGTAGATCTGTGAGAGAGAGAAGGGCTCTGACAGCTGAGAGGAGATCTGGCAGTGGAAAGACAGAGAAAAATGAAGCCCTGGATGAGAGAGAATTGAGGTCAAAACAGGAACAGATGTGCACTAAAAATAGAAGGACAAGGAAAAGATTGATGTGAAGTTCCTTGCAAATAGAAGATACTAGGGGGGAGGGAGAGACATCTTATTATAGGAGGGATGGAAAAGCAATGAAATGCAAGAGGAAGAATAAAATTACTCTGCAAATTAAGAGGCTTCTTCTCTCCTTTAATTCAAGTCATTCTTATTTAGCTCTAACTAATTTAGCCCTTGAATCCTCTGCCTGTGTTATTACTTGAAAAATAAATGAACCTTGTGTAAAGGGCACTGGGGTAGATGTTACTGAATACCTCTGGAAAATCCAGATAATGACATTAGGAGAATTAGTTGAGCTCAAGTAGAGTCTACATTTAGTTCTAATTAGACAGGAGATAGCAGCCAAATTACTACGTGAAATTTAGATAGGGACTTCTAACAAGTTATAGAAATTGTGGAAGTATATTACTTCTAGAATGATTTCCTGACTTCTCTCTGTTTGTGCTCCATTCTACTTTGTTCCTAATGATTTCACATGGCCTGAGGAACAGGACCTTTCCTTGTTGGTGCATTACAGCATCACCTCTGTCATTCCTGCAACTGAGCCAGCAAGTACCTGCCTTAGTGGGAGCTTGTCCCTGGCAGAGGGACAGGGAATGAGCTTAGTTTGTCTCTAGAAGCAACAGAAAGCAAGAACTAAAACCAACCCAGTCAATCATGTTTAGCCTTTTTCTCCTACAAACCCAAAAGAGTGCAGGAGGAAAAACAGTACTCCAGCAACTTGTCTATTCCCTTTCCCCTGTTTTCTGCAGCATCCACAAAGGAGATACTCCTGAGTTATCATAAATCTTTAGACCTGTCTTTGAAAGAGGAAGGGTAGCATGAAGAAAAAAAAAATGGAGGTAGCAAACCTGTTTGCATGGAATGGGATCCTGAGAAGTCTTCAGTGCCAAACTGGCGAAGTGGATGGAGAATCTGAACTTTTACCTTTAGCGGTATCTGTACTCAGTAACCTGGTTGTTTAACTTCCAAGTATTGGTATGCGATAATCAATGAATATCACAAAATGTTTTTATTGGTATTTCCAGTGAATTCTTCAGAAATAGTTTTGTGATTCCCAAATATCTAATCTTTCTTGTTTCACTCAGGTTGCTACTTTAAACAGAGCAAGTTGCCTCCAAGGTACTACCGAAAGAGCATTCCTAAGTGAGGAAGTGTAGGAAGGAATATTTCAGTTTTGATTGTGGCATTGGACTGACCCTGTGAACAGACCTTGGTTGCTTGTTGAAATATGGCAGTTATGAAGTTATGCTTTGCGTATGTGCAGATTAAGTTCTTTGCAATAGCAGAAAGAAGGTAGGGTTTTTTTTGTCTTAAAGAAAGATCTTAAAAGATCTGCTTCTTTGTTCCAGTTTGCTACCATTACCAGCTTTATGCCAATGCATGAATTTTCAAAGAACTAGGTGAAAGTAGTTTTACATAATGTCTTATGCTCTTTTTTCAGTAGATTCTCATGTTTACGGCAGGCTTTCTCCTTTTCCTTCCTCTGGCAGCTTCATTATTATTCTGCTTTTAAATTCCTTCAAGTGATTTTCAGTAAGCTGTATGTACAGTCTGTTGTAGAGTTGAAAGAGGACAGTTGGCAGATTCTCTACATGTAAAAATAGCATTTTGTTTTTATGGCAGGGCTGAAAAATAATTGGTTCATTGGTACCAATTGCTAAAATTACATGGTGATTAGTTCATCCAAATGACTAGTCTACATACATGTTCTTTATTTTATACAGGCACATTTTTTCTTATTAATTTTTCTAGATTTGTAACAATGAAAAATCTCTCCTTATGAGAATTTTCAAACTTACCCACTTTATGGACATCATTATAAGAGGTAGGAGGGGAAAAGGGCTGTTTTATGACTTCTCTTCACCAAAATATATGTGTGGATGTAGTTATAGGCAGCTCTCAGTGATGGCTAGTGGATAAATTTATGGTATTTTTTCAGTTGCTTTCCTTCTTATGCTGTTCCTGCCCATAAGCAGTGCATGGATTAGAGGCAGGGAAGGCAGGAGGTAGCTCCTTTGAAGTCATGACTGAGGAGGACGAAGACCATTCTATGCCTCAAAATGCAGGCCGTGTGCAGCAACAGTGTTGGTGATTCCCACTTCTACTTTGTAAGGCAGCCAAATAGAGGACAAGCAAATATAAGCAGTCTTCTTTGGCAGAGAAGGGTGTAGTGAAGGGAGAGGGAAGAGCCCAGCTTCCTGTCCAGCAGGTTGCACTTACAGGAAGGATGGAAGTAGTGCCAAAGAGGAGGGAAAACAAAACAGTTTTAAGCAGCAACAGAAGGGATCCTTTTGTTAAGGAGCGGTCTGAAAGAAAGTAAAACTCAAAACCAGTAAGTACTGGTAGAGTGCATGTGTGCAGTGCAGAGAGGGAAACGAGCAATGATTCACAGGTGTCAAGAGGACCGTTGCCAGAGCACAGCAGTATTTTGTATGTATATTAAAAATGCCTGTGTTTGCACCTTGAACAAACACATATGAGTAGCAAGACAGAATGTACACCAACATAATTCTCTGAGCAGCAAACTGTTGTAGTCCCACTAATCATTCACAGACCTCCATTCACAAATGCTCCATTAAGGGCCTCCTGGCAAAGCTTTCCATAACCATGTTGTGACATATTAACTTGGGATGCATTATCTCCTGCAAACATAGGTAAGACAGACGTGTTGCTACCTATCACTGAGAATCAAGTGTGCGGGCTCAGCACAATCACTGTAAACAAGCTTTTCTTTGTGCCATATTATCATAGTGCCTGTGTCACAGCAACTGATCCTCAACTGGATTAAGCATGTTGTCCTTGCTGGCATTTGCAGAAATTTCTGTAGAGTCTGCAACATTGCGTACATGATGCTTTAAGATACAAGAGGCAATTTTCTTTTTGTGTTTGCATCTGTAAGAATAAGCTACCACCATATCATCTAAAAGCAGTTCTGTCTCCAGGCATTTCACACACTATCCCTCCTGCAGAGCTACCAAATTTTTATAGCTGTTACAAACAAGAAAGTTATGTTTCCTGTAAAGATAATGAGAAAAACAGGAAAAAGAGCTAAGACTCTTTCTGCCTTTGTTCCCTCACCCAAAACCTCCTACCTAAGCAAACTTCTGGAAGATCTGTTGCACTAAAGAGTCATTTGAAAACTGAGTAAAGAAGTCAAGAGGTTTTTTTTAGACTTGTAATGTCATATTCATTATGTTTACGTTCCACGGAAAGCCTGGAGACTAGTTTTGATCCTTACTTTGCTTCCAGTTGCAGTGAATGGCATCTTAATTGAGGTCCCCAGGCACATAGGGACCCCCTGAATTAGAGGGACCAGTCGTCTGCCTGCTTTAAGGCTATTCCTCCTGCAGGAAGCCGAGGGGAAGCAGAGCAAAGCTCAGTAACGTGTTTGTGGCTCTGGGTAGACTGCAGAACACAGAAATGTGATGCCTGTTCCAGAAATGCAGGTCATGGAATTTTTTTTTTTTTCTTTCCCAAACAACACAGAGCAACCTGCCTGACTGCTGAGTAAATGGATGGGGGTGCACATACCCTGTTCTTGAAGACGTGAGGAAAAAGCTTCTGATTAGGAAGAAATATCTGCTAGAATTGACTTTTTTTTTTCCTCTCAGATTTCTAGGTCCTGTATTATGTGATATAAATGACCTTATGCTGGGCCAATTTCAGTGCACAGCCAAAAATGCCTTAGGGAAGGATAGCATCTAGTATCATTTATATTCATTTTCAGCCAATTGTGCTATAATGGATATTTTCGCTATGCCTAGTTACATAGTTCTCACCTAAAGAGTGCTTGTACTAACCTGTTCCATAAAGAAGCTGCTTCAGCCTTTGGAGAAGGGTTCACAGCTGAAGATTCCTGTTTTTGTAGGCTGTCTTAATCATATCTCTTCGTAGCAAAATCATTCCACGTGTTTAGAAATAAAGTGCCCTGTTCGGGAACAAAACTTTCTATGGGAGTTGTAAATATCAGAAATGTACCTAGATAAGAAAACTGTCTTAAATGGTAGTTAAGGCATAGAAATAATTCATTCTCATTCTTGTAATATATCAGAATAGTTATACAGCTATAGTATAGTAGTTTTCAGAGATGCATTGATAGTTTTCAGTCTTTTGAGTTTCCTGCCCATCCAGTATGCCAGGTTCTTTACGAAGAAGCTGCCATGAAATACAGTTGTGTTCTGCAGTGTGGCCTTTTGGAGTTCTGGACTCGTTCTCATTCAGCAATTTCTGAATTTAGTATGCATGAACTATAAACAAAATGCCTTTTTTCTCCATTTGCTGCGCCTGAAGTTTACATAGAATCTAACATGTCTTCAATACTAATATTCTCCCTTACAAAAAAATCTAACGCTATTCCTGGCATCGATGTGCTGCCATTCTTTTTCCTAAATCAAGGCCTCAGTTTCATTATCTTGTTTGTTTGTTTGTTTGGCTCAGTATCTCGCAAGAACTTTTCAAGCATTTCTCTTAATACAAAGTAGATCTACAAAAGGCTGGTCACAGCACTTTAACTGAAAAAACAGAAATGATGAGCAAAATGTTTTCTTAATCCTTCAGTCAGAAGATTGGACTGCATGGACCGCAGGGACCAACCGAGCAAAGCTTCTGGTGCTTACGGTGTTGTTTTTGAGAGCAGACATATAATTGACAACTAATGTCTGGGGTAGCATCTCAGAAAAGAGGTCAGTGTTCAAAAAGACATCAGTGATGCATTATTCTCTGCTTTGTGAAAGTGATCTTGCTTTCTAAAGATGGAAAAAAAGCGGCTTGCATAAGAGAGACATGGAGTCCCCAGCCTGGCTGGCCGTCCTCTGGGAATAAACTTACTGGGAGAAGAACACTGGGAATCAAATGTTAGGACTGCCAAGTCCTCGTCTTCCACATGCAAAAAACTGCCACAATGTGATTACTATAATATGATTCATATAATATATATTTTTTGAATGTTTCAAGTTCAGGTCTAGAAATGCCAGTAAGTTGGATCTGTATAGTGAACAGTTTCTGGAGACAAAATTCTGCTATTTTTTCAATGCTCAGTAGGGCAAAAAGCTTAGAGCTTTCTGGCACATGAATTACAACAGAAGGTTTGATGCAAAGGAGTTCTGAATACATGGAATAAATACAGCTGAAATAATCTGCCAGTAGGGAAGAAGCCTCTGGTTTCACATATGCTGTTCTTATCTCACAAGAAGAAGGCCTTCACAGCACAGTTCCAACCATGTCAAACTGCTTGGCTAAACAAAGCAACATTTGATATTCATGCAGAGACTGTGACCAGAAGAGGGGAAAGACAAATAAATCCAGTTTTATATCTGTCTGCGCAGCCCATAGTTCTCCTAAAACCACAACTGAAATACACATTTTTTGAAGTACATATAATCTCATCCCAAAAAAACTACCACATTAGAAAAAATAGTTCTCATGTTTAATTGCCTTCCTCATAGAAATTTGTATCTGAATTCACAGTTGGATTTCTCCCACTAGTGCTTTCAGACACTGGATATTCTTAAGGCTTTATCTGTCAGATGGAATGAGCAAGATTTCTGGACATTTTTGCATGCCCACAAACCCACCATCTGCACGACTCAGAAGTGTTAATAATTGCTTCCACTTCAGAGGAATCTCAATTTGTCAGGATATGTGAGGTACAAGAGAGGAGATGTCCATCAGCCTCCTGCTGCAGAGCTGCTCTCATTGAACTCGGTGGGAGCCTGAGGGTGACTGCAGGGGCTTTGTGCTGGGACATCTTTGGGAGGAGGAGGCATGCCTGTGTTTCCGTTATGATGGGAATCACCTCTGCCAGGAAGATGGGATGTTTAGCAACTGTCAGTTCGTTTACATAGTGCATTGAGTCAATCAAACTACTGTATCAAGAATGAACTGAGCTATCAAATTCAACTGATGGTTTCTAGTTCAAAAAGCAAATAAATTTCTTTCCAATTTTCTGTAGAGTTCTATTTCTCAAGAAGGTGAATTTGAATGATGTGGGCATTATGTTTACAAGAAGAGTGCTAGTAACAAAATGATGTTTTTACTTAACACTGCTGAGCAGAATATAAACTGAACTGATATTTTAGTTAGTGCTAGTTGTATTAAACCAAGCATTAAAACAAAAAGCACATATTGTTGTCCCATTGTTGTCGATTAAATCTCTTCAGCCAGAAGTGCCCAGTGCACTCTTGCTGCCTGGTAAATAAGGCAGGTAAATTTTCACTGTTGCGTTTCAAGAGTGGTAACAACTTAAAACATTCTAGCAAGGAGAACAATTTTAACTGCTTTTTTTTTCTTTTATTCTCCTCACCAGTTTAAATCGGGCATAAATTTCAATTTAAATTATGAAGGGCAAGATTTTAAGAAAAACATATACAGGTCTTGTATGAACCTAGAGCATAAAAAAGTATAAAAAATTGTTTTTAGATTTCTGGAATGTCCTTCCAGACACATCGACATTAATGTTAGAAGTAGCACAGAAAGAAAGCTATTGATTTTGCTCACTAACTCTGCGCCAGAGGAGTCTTTACCAAGTTTCTGCAGAAGTGCTTTGCTGTAGCATCGGTTATGCCAGAAATTCTGACTCGTTGGAACTCAGCTATTTCATGCTCAAGTGATTCTTGGAATAGCAGGAAGATTTTCATAAATACATGATGGGGCAGATGTTGTGCTGCTATATGCTCAGTGGAAACAGATGCCTAGGTTGCCTCCCCAGCCCTGCCTGCTTTAGATAGGCACAGTGAGAGCGAACAGCAGTGATGTGCCATGCAGTTACCACTGGTTCTGCCACACGCCAGGGATCTTTATCTCCTGCTATGGTTTTTAATTCTCAGAATTAAAACAGAGTGCTCTGTCTGCAAGAGTTTAAAAACAGTCCATATTTCTCACTACTGTATTTCATAAAGAAATATGGCCGTGGTCCACGGCAAATCCTATTATCAGAATAATGATGTGATACATTCTGTTTGGTTACGCTTAGGTACCGATAAATAAACATACACTTTTTATTCCCTTTGCTTCCTCACCCCTGCTATGATGTGCATTCAGGGCACTCCTGTGGCCAGCTTTACATGTTATGAGTCTAAACAATTTAACATAAAGTTGAGCCAAAGCAAATGTAGGAAAGTAGCAATGAAGTAAGCTTATGGGAAAAAAGAAGGCAGAAAGTAGGAAATCTATAACTAGAAGGAAATACTTGTGCAGAAAATATAACAGGGTTGATAAGCATTCTAGCTTCATTGAACAAGTTTCTCTACGCAACTTACAGCAAGGTCGTGCCTGACTTCTGCATGGTGAAGTCACGGTATGGAGGGAAGCACTTTTCCCTTACATATGAAGGCTTCATGTGGCCAGTGGTGGTACATGGAAGAAGTGATCTTTAGGGCACATTCTCCCTTCTGGTGTCTGAGGAACCAAGCAGTTCAGTGTCTACAGCCCCACATTTAGATCAAAGCATGTGATAAGGGTCTTGTAATCTGTGCAAGCAGCAGGCAGTGATTTCTTTCTGCCTACTTAGGAAGCTCTAGGATTTTTGTTCTCCTTTCTTTGCTTCTATTTGACAAAGAAAACTGATTCGTAATCAAGGCATGTAAGCATGGATGGATCTTAATTTTCATCTCTTTCCTCTGCTACATTCTCTGCAAATATAGCAGCCTTTCTGTCCTTTTCTCCTTCCATCTTTTTTCCTTCCTGTCTTCTCTCTCTTTTGTTTTTTGGAGCTACTACTTGGAGTAAAAATGGCATTCAGAAGGAAAATCTGGAGCGCATAGCTCCTCATTCTTAATGACTGGATAAAGCGAAGAGCTCATGTTGTTGGCTGTGCATATGTGAAAAACACAGGTCTCCACGTTGGACAACATTCCTGTGATATGGGAGATCATAGTCACTGGAAAGGCTGACACATATTGATTTTGGACTGCGTGTCATCTGGTGTCTTAGAAGTTGCTTTGAAGTCGCTTGTTTAGGAGTTACCTTCAAGGAGATTAATTAAGGTAGTGAAAGAAGGCATACCTCCCTGTACTTGCAAAATTTACAAATCCAATTGATTCAAACATCAGTTTCATAATCAAAGGCCAGCATATAATCAAAATTTAGATTTAGGATATTTCTGGCTTAATCAAGAGATGATTTAGAACCTGCTCAGTTCAGCACATAAATAGTAAGCAGGTCACCTCCTTATCCCCACAGGACAAAAAATACATATTACTGCTTGATAGATTCTGAATAGATTCTGAGATGTGACCTCCCTTGTTTATCATTTTTTGTGTACTAACATTAGCATGATGTTTTACAGTTATATTTTGCTGCCCTGGTTAAAGCTATTGCCCCCATTAGTTGTCTACCCAACCCCTGCCACTGAAGGTGGCACGACATAAAAGGCATATTTGCCCATCCTTGATTTTCAGTCTGCAAATACTATCATTGCTTAAAATGCACATAAAGATTGTTGTGTGATGGGTTTTCAAATTATGGAGTGAGGATCTGCGAAGAAGGGGATACATGGCAACCCATAAATCTTGCTCTTTTTGCAGACTTCAAAAATATTTTCCTAGAAGAAAGCAGAGGTTTTTTTATGTCGTTGGCTATGAAGTTATGACTGTCAGGAAATCTCTTTTTCGTTCTAAATGCATTGGAAAAAGCCAAAGCATTAAAAAACACTTTATGAGGTTTTATCAAGCTTTTGTTATCAGCTCTTATCCATAAAATGAGCCTTTAGGTGTTATATTTGGTCCTAAATACTGACTGTGGTTGCTTTGCTACATTTAGCATTAAACTAAACTTGCTGATTTTTCCTCTTAAAGATCACACTGTTATTAAATAACAAAACTCAGTAGTAATAAAGCTGAATCATCAGTTTTATTACAATAAAACAAAATAACAGATGATTATAGGGAGCCCAGGAAGAGATGACAGCAATCAAGATCTGTATTCATTAATAATTAATGCTATAAAAATGGTCTCTGGAAAAGAACAAAGAAGTTGCCGAAATGGAGACTTAGTAGGCTGCTGAAAAAATATATTATCTTCATCTTTTGGGGCTCATTTTCATGCAGTTAGTCTGCACGTACATTCATTCAATTGGTGAACATTTTACTTCAAAATTCTAAAATTGATGAGCTATTTATTAAAGTACTTCTTTCAAACTGGCAGTAAAATTATGCAAGGGATTATTGTCTCTTCATTTATTTTCTGGAGTGATTAGCTATGATGCTATAACTCATTTATGAGAATGACTTATTTTTAATGGTTTAATTAAAATTGAACTGGGAAACAAATGGGAAGAGTTACTTTGAATGTATACTGTTGTGCCAAATGCTTTTGATGACAGTCATCTTTTTATTAGCTTCGGATAATTAATTGGGTGTATTTATGTACCAATATCACCTAATTAACTCAGCAACGAGATAATTAATTTAGTTAACAGTTGTAAAAAAAATGTAGTGTAAAAATTAGTGTATTAGTATAACCAGCTGCTCTCACTTCACTGTACTCTTATTGGTTACATGATTTTTTCAAATAGGTACTGTGTTGGGCTTCTTTGTTTGTTTGTAAAGGATTCAGAGATCAGAGACTGTATTTTATTAGGAGGGCATTTTACCTGTAGGAAAACAGGGTACAGCATAAATCCTGCAGATAGACAGCAGAGTATTTCCATGGCCTTCTCTTTCAAAGATGCTGATAGGTAAGGCTCCCCACCCATCAACAGCTGCAGTTAGTTATTTGCTTTTAAATTCAAACGCATACTTCTTTTTAAACATGCCTTATTGCAGTGTTACTGAATATCTTGTGTTTTGAGAATCAGGACTGAATGATGGGTGCTGAGTAGGAATGTGAAAAAAGCAATAAAAATGGATATAAGTTCTGCTCTCATTCGTGAGGCCTGCTTGTGATTCCTCCTTGTGATATTCTCCCTGCCTTCAAGTGTTATAAGCTCAGACACTTCACAAGCTATGTATGCTTTTCCATTAGATAGTTATCCCCATTAATTCCTTCCCTATACACTTGTCCTGTCTCCCCTTGAATGCATGGATTTAACAGGTCCTGTGACACTCGCCACGTGTCCTTCATTTGACACACCGCTTCTTGTTGCAAGTTCGAACTGAGAACAGTGATCTTTGTTTTACGCTCGCTAATTCTTGAAGAACAGCTTGTGAGCGGAGGTGTAGGCCTTAGAGCACATCTGCTGCACTGCTCCCATGAAACTGTATGCTCACGTTTCCTGCAAACCATGCAGATCGTAGTTTAGGGCTGGGGTTTTCCCAGTTTGCTTGCTTCTATTTAAAGAGTGTTGTTCATTTTCTTCCACCAACAAACATGTCAGCTGGTCAACAGGACAACAGTTCTGTGGCTTTAATCTTCTCTGCTGTTAGTGAGTGTGTGGGAACTACTGAGTCATGGCCTGAACCTCTGATTGATCACCTGAGGCAAGCAATGAATCAGCCACAGGAGCACAGGTGAGGGCAATTCCTAGACCCTATTTAAGGGCTGACTGCCACTGAGGAAGGGTGTCTCTCTGGAGGTTGTTCTTTTTGGAGTTTTTCCTGCAAGCCCAGGACACAGGTAAGCTTTTCTGTTCATTTCCCATTATCGCTTTCCAACATGACCAGCCTAACTTCTCTGTATGCTTGTCAGTTATACATCTGTATACTTGCTGATTATACAGTGAAGTAAGAAGACACAGGAGGATGTAAATATGAGTGATCTGGAAAAGAAGCACACTCAAATACCTGGATACTTAACAAATGATGTTGAAGTACAAAAAGTAACTCTGTGAAAGGGCCACTGGGATCTCTGACTCAAGAATTTCTGTTTCCTTTAGGGAAAGAAGATATATCTAGTTAAATGGCTTATTGACTTTACAGTCCAAAGCCCAGTCAGAAACCTTGTGATTACCTACTTAGACCTTGGTAGCTCCTTAAGAATCTCTAGGGAGGCTTTATGGGACTTTTTTCTTAGCATCCTTTCTGCTTTCTAGCATTCGTTTCCTGTGTGTACGTGTATCATTACTTGTTACTGACATTCTTGCTTAGTTTTGGGTGTATTATAAATCTTAATGATTGAGTGAACCTATTTTTTTGGTCAGAAGGCCATAGCAGGCTGATTGAGTGTTAGTTGTGGTTGCCATTGTTTTTAGGAAAATCTGAAAATCTACTGTCTTCAGCTCCATAATCTTGAACATTTATGTGAATTTGCTCATATAGCCTTACCTTGAAGTTGTTTTTCTTTTGATCTGCTGAATGACGTACAGCAGAGACCATCTCGTTCTTTGCAACTGTTTTAAATACCCCCCTTTAAAGAAATAATGTGTTTTTAGTTTTTGTAGTTTATCATAATAAAAACAAACTCTATCTGTTTTTTCTTTGTAGCTAGCAAGTCCCAAATGAGATGTGTGTTATAATTCATGTACGTTTTGTGTATCAGAGCCTAATTACAAAAAGGATGGCATACATTTATCAGTAATTTGTCATTTATCAGTTACATTTATCAGTTATTTGAAATCTCTCACTTCTTGTCATAACTTAAGTTCTTTGCTTGATTCATAACCCTTGCCTTAATTTTAAAGGTGTGCAAGTGAGAAAATCTCAATTCCAATTTATTTATCTAGGATAGGAGTGGAGAGCTCACTTCAGTGTGGTAAGCATATTACTTGGATTTTCTGGCTGGAGCCACATCCCTGGGTGTGTTTAAAAACCGTTTGGTGCTCAGGGGCATGATTTAGCAGAGGGTTGTTACGGTAGTATGGTTGGGTCATGGTTGGACTTGATCTTTAAGGTCTTTTCCAACCTGAGTGATTCTGTGATTTGCATCTTGATATTCTTTTATTTAACAGCTTTGAGCAATCGCTACTATGTCAGGTATTTTCAGAGTTTAGGATTAATAGACAGGAATCAAATAATTCATTCACCTTTTTATATAGAAGTTGAATAAATCAAATGGCTGAAGTCTCTCATTTAAATCCTAGTTTTCCATTTCCGGATATCCTTGCATTTTTTTACAACCCTTTTCTCTTAGCCTCTTTCTTTCTCTTTGCCTCTGCTTGTTTGTTTACTTTCTTCATGCATGGAAGCTAATGATAGTATTTATTCATATAATACAGTGGCAAAACCTACAATGTTTCTTCTCCTACTCATTGTTTACCTAATTATACAAATTCACCTTCATGGTTCATCTTACTTGATTAGCCATGTTATCTTAAGCCATTTCCAGAATGAAAATGTTCCTTTTGAGTGTATTTTATGTGTTGTACCTAAACTTCAGGGGTACTGTATATAAATGTATTTATAAACTTACACATGGACTGAATCTAACTTACCAGATCAGTTCTAAACTTTCTCCAGCATACTGCTAGATTTTGCACTGTATGATTATTTTTTAGCATGGGTTCCATATTTTTTTGCGAATAACTGCTGCTGTTGTACCTAGCTTTGTGCTCAGGAAATATGTTGTGGTACCCTGTAAACAAAACTCCATAGCTGTTGATTTCTTGTTATGTTTTGAAATCTCTGGGAAAAGGAGGGGATTTGCAGAGCACAGCACACTAAGTAAGTTTTCTTTCTATGTTCTTTGTAGCAGTGAATTGCAGAGTATGTAATTTTGTTTTATTAATTTCAATACTAGGGTAAGCAAAGATACTACATATGTATTAACTTCACATGCTTAGTATTGCAGTATGAAATATCTCATAATTTTTTTTTAAACGATTTGCCTTATTTTCTTGATATTAGAAAAGTACCAGTATCTCTACTGAAGTAGCTTGCTAATGATTTCAATGAGGGCACATAAAACATTTCATACTGCTACTGGAGCAGAGATTGTTGAATGTGATCTTACATAAGTGGTTGGTTTGGGTATTAGTGGCATCTGAAAACCTTATTTATATTTGAGAAGTTTCTTTATCAATGAAGTCATCAGGTGTTTATGAAGACTACTGTACCAAAGGAATAAATGTCCAGTATTAGGCTAGAAAATAAGAATGATCTAAACTAGTTTTAGATAGGATCATAGAATGGCCTGGGTTGAAAAGGATCGCCATGATCCTCCAGTTCCAACCCCCTGCTATGTGCAGGCTGCCAGCCACCAGACCAGGCTGCCAGCCACCAGACCAGGCTGCCCAGAGCCACATCCAGCTTGGCCTTGAATGCCTGCAGGGATGGGCATTCATAACCTCCTTGGGCAACCTGTTCCAGTGCGTCACTGCCCTCTAGGTGAAAAGCTTCCTCCTAATATCTAACCTAAACCTTCCCTGCCTCAGTTTGAAACCATTCCCCCTTGTTCTGTCACTATCCACGCTTGTAAACAGCCATTCCCCTTCTTGTTGATATGTTCCTGGCAAGTATTGGAAGGTGCAATGAGGTCTCCCCAGAGCCTTCTCATTTCCAAGCTAAACAATCCCAGTTCCCTCAACCTTTCCTCATAAGAGAGGTGCTCCAGCCTTCTGATCATTTTAGTGGCCCTCCTCTAGACCTGCTCTAAGAGCTCCACGTCCTTCCTGTACTGGGGGCCCCAGGCCTGGATGCAGTACTCAGATGGGGCCTCACAGGAGCCGATCGCTATCTACAAAGTAATGGATATAGTCCTGTGTAACCTGTTGATGTCCCCATCTCCGCTGTGTGTCTACTCATGCCAGAGGGACATCATTCTGCATCTCTTCCATAAGAGAGAACCTGGTCAGTCTCCTTCCTGACCGTTCTTGTCAGCCACAGGACAAAATGCAAACAGAGAAGCGTGATTGTTAATTTGCTTTTCTTTCCCGGCCATTTTATGATTGGAGTGGGCTGGGGGTGGGTAGAGAAGGAAGTGTGTTTTTTAAATAGCAGTGGCTAGAACTTCCTTTAAGTGCTTCCAGTAGCACTAGTATATAAACATGGTGACTAACATTGCCTGACAACTTCAGTTTTACTGCAGTTATTGCTTTGACAGGCCTTGACTTTCTGCCAATTCAGTTGGAAAGAGGCTTTATATCCCTTTTGCCCCACTGGCTTTCTAGATTCTCCCTTTTTTTTTTTTTTTTTTTTTCTCCAAAGCACACATTTCTTTCCCTCGTAATTCTGATTTCTCTGGAGTAATGACCACAGTCATCCCTCTGCCCTGTGGCCACCTGTGCTGTCTCTGCTGTTAAATCATTAAGACATTCACACATTCTGAGAAAACAGGAGAGAGATAATTACAACACTTAATTGCTCTTTTGCCTCATTAATTTTTTAATAAAAATGTCTATCCTTGGCTTGAACGAGAGCTGGATATTTCTAAACGTGAAGTTTTAGTCAGCCTGGCCATTGGCAGCCTCCCCCCCAGCCATGACCCACTGACCCGTCGTCTGAGTGTAGTATTTCTGTAACATGGCAATTCCTTCAGACTGAAACCAGCAAGCTCCATGCACGCTCCCAGAGAACAGCTGGAGATGTTGGGTTTTGAACACTACAGATTTACCATTTCACCAATACCTGGCATGGCATTGATATAAAACAGGCAAAATGGTGATAAATTATTTTTACTGAAATAAGTAATTATTACCAAGAAAATAGAGTGTCAAGGACCAAGATCAAGTTTCTCCCTAGATCATCCTATCTTCTTGCTTTCAAATTTCACGTCTATTACTAACGGTAAATATTCATAACTGTTATTTGTTAGAGATTAAATAAGCTCCCTGAAGTTAGTTGTGTTCTCAGAGATTAAAACTTGAGTTCCACCTCATTATAAACCAAACAGACTAGTTACAATTTTTTTTTTAATACTTTTTACAAGTTGGACTAAAATGTGCTATTGATGTCAACTCATTTTTAAATAGTCAAGTATAACGCAAGCATGGTCCAAAATATCACTGTCTTATCTGTTCCAGGTTCTGGGGCTGCAAAGGCTAACTTGGCATTGGGGAATTAATTATTTTTCTCTCGGGATGTGCTCACAGGCTCACGCTAATGATGTATTGGGTATTAGAGAAAAGATGCCACCCTTTTCACATTCTCTGACTTGCTGATAGTTTAGGAAAACTCAGCGCTTGCCACCATTAGTCTATAGTGGACATGGAGTTCACTATCAAAACAAAAGCTTATCAGAAGAAAGATCTGTTCTTTATCTCTGTATTTTGTCTCATTAACACTACTGGCAGAACATTTGTTTCCTCTGAAAATAAATTGATAGCACTTTTTTTGTCCACTTGCACTAATACTTCATTGTTAAGGAGTAGTTAAGGACTGAGTATAGAATAGTGGGACAAAACAACAGAGCCAACACACAGAAGCTTATACTGATTTCTGAGTTTTCATAGCTTCTTCTAAGTCAACAGAATTATTTTTATGTCAGAAGTATAGTTGTCAATGTAAATATTTTCTAAATAAGTTTCTGAACTGTGGACAGAGTCTACAACAGCTAATTGTAGCAAGAATGGTTGGTTGCAAAAACTTAAAATTTTTCTTTGCCAGCCGAATATCTTCTGTAGAGTTATCAGATATTCTCTAGGGAAAAAATTGAGATACTTTTACCTAGGGCATCACTGCAGAGCTCTCTGAGGAAATGACTGCATTGTGGGGGGGGAAAAAAAAAAAGATACATTTTAGAATAAAAATGTTTATTAGCAATTGGCACTCTATAATCATTAAGTTGTACAATAACCTAAAACACCCATCTGGCACAAAGAATAATGAATACCAATGATATGTTCATGCCTAGGAAGTTTATTGGTATCACTCTGGTGAAATAGCTGGAGGTGGCTTCCCATTTGCTGAATTTTTTAAGTTATCTACTTTCTAGCAGTGTTGATAAACATGAACTAACAGGGTCCTTAACAGGATATCTGATTCAGAAAATAATATGTAATGTATTTGGGGCAACATGCTCAAATCAACTGCCTAGATCCTTCTTCAGAATTTCTTGACGTTGTGCGGCACCTACACCATGTCTCTACTTAGTGACTCCAGTTTCAGTGAATTTTAATCCACTCAGGGCATTTGCTGAAGGATAGATGCAGTACTTGTATTTGTTCATGTTGGGTCCAAGTCAAATTTAGATACTCTTCTATTATCTGGAGAATTGCAGATTTTCACAATTTGAGCTATGAAAGAAGTTGCCTTGACGGTCTTTGCTCTTTCTTAATGGATTTACATATACAAACCCTCATCTGGCTACATGAAAAATGCATTTCCTATAAATATGTGTATATATATTTCTGAATTCAGTTTGGAAATATATTTTTCATGTTACTTTGCATTAGGACAGAATGGTACTTTATAGCTCTTGGTTTGGGAAGCCAAGATAAGACTTTTCTGAGATATGTCCATTATACAGTTTAAGCACCTTTATATGAAGTGTTAACAGAAATTTTACTGAAGTAAAACAAAAACTGCCAAATATTTTATTGACCTGGGCCCAGGTCCATTCAGTCCTAGTTTCAATTTGAGGAGTATTTTGACTGGTGATGTAATTTATTAATGTAATGTAATTTATCCTTTTCTGTTTACAATTTTTACACAAGCCCTGACATATTAAATTGAAATATAAACTGTGAAGTAACTGCAATGAAATGTCAACAAAAAAATTCTGATTACAAAGCAAAGTCTATGTATCTCAGTGACGAATTTAGATGAACTGGAACAGATGTTTTTAACACTACTATACTGAAGTACCTACAATTCATGTGTCATTTGCAGAGCCGCCGAAGTACAAGTTACTATAAAATTTGGTTGACCATAAAGATTTGATCTCTTAGTTTTCTCAATATAAGTAAAATCAGGTATGAAACACCTGATTTCAGTCATTCTTGTATCTCTAGAACTAATTCCACTAAGAAACATTGTGCATTTGAAATTTTCTGTGTTAAACAGGCATGTGTTTTTTTTTTTGTTGTTGTTTTTTTTGTAAAGCTGTACTTGTAACTAAAAGAACAGTGAATTTTGGTTACAGTTAAGTAAGAAAAGAGCTACACTGATTTTTTCCAGCCAGTTGTTGTATTTGGGGAGTTTGAAGAAGCAAGCAGGCAAAGATCATCTGCAAATCTTCAACGTATCCAAAATAGTCTCCGCTTACAATGCAAGTTAAAATACATTAGTGTGTGCAGGTTCCTCAATATGTCGTTACTTAGATCACATGAAGTATAAAGACACCTTATTGCAACTGTGCTGTAAGTAATAGCAGTTAGGCTACTTACGGTTTATGTTCATTCTGTATATCCCATTCTGTATATCCATATGGCAGTGGCAAGAAGTAACTTAGAAATAGTGGACTTAAAAACATAGGAAAATTAATTTCAATCATACATGAGGCAAAACATTATCTTCAATAGAATGGCAGTGGATTTTTTTTGGATGAAACATTTTACGTACCAAGTAGAATCTTAGTGAAGTATAAAAAGCTAACAGAGGCATTTTCTAGTTAATATTTAACAATAATGGAAATGGAGTATTTAATTATGGGCATAAGATAACAACTGTCTATAATCTCCCCTCAGCTGGGTTGATAGCATTTTTTCTATCATTGACAAAAAAAAAAAAATTGTGTTGCTGAAATGTGAATTTAAAGTCTTTGAATGTCCTCTTGTTTTCATCAGCACAAATTTACTGACAAGTAGAAAGACAAGCATTTAACTTTGAATGCAATTGTGATGAGATTTGCTGGAAATCTGAGGAAGTGTTTTCCATTCTTTCTTCCTGTGTCACTATAAAGAAACAAGTCCCAGGCTGTGAAGGATAGGGACAAAGAGGGCTCTTCATGGAGAAACATGGGAGAATCTCAGAGGAGTTGACGTTGTGGGGAACTTTTGGAGATCGTCTTGTCCAGCCTTCAGTTCAGAGGAGGGTCAACCAAAGTGGGTTATTCAGGGACTCGTCCAGTTGGGCTTTGAGAAACTCCAAATAGAAAGACTCTACAACCTCTCTGAGCAAGCAATGCCAGTGTTGTTTTTCTCATATTTAAATGGGATTTGATTCCCTGTATTTCTGTTTGTGCCTATTGTGTCCTGTTACTGGGCACCACTGGGAACATTTTGGTCCATCTTTTTCACTTCTCCAGCAGGTATTTTGTGGTAAGATCTTCCTGAGACTTCTTTATTCTTCAGCCTGAAAAGCTCCAGCTCTCTCTGCCTTGCCTTGCATGGCAGATTGTCCAGGCCCTTTATTTCAACCCTAGAGCTGTGCAAAATAGGAGTAGCTACATGACAGTAGTTACTAGACTGAAGGCATACTAAGTGAGAGAATTTTATTTCCTCTTAGAATACTTTCGGAGGGTTTTACTTGTTTCTTTTTATTTCTCCATCTCACAGTCTCCAGAGTATCAAAAAGAAAATATTTTGCTTTATGGCTTATTCTTAGTAAGAGAGACATTCAATACAAACATGGTTGCAGTTTATAATGGAAAAAACTCCTTAGTTATTAGAGGATGATGGTCATACATGCACATGGTTTACAATAACAAGGGAGCTAGCTATTTCAAATGATCCTGTATTCTCCTCTGGTTTAAGGAACCCACAAGGACATCTGGAAAAGTACACTGAAGAGATAGTAGATATTTTTCTTTGAAGGTACATCACTGATATTATCGAAAGTTCCTTTGAGAAAAGGTCCGCTAGAAGGTTCCTCTACCCACAAATTGTTGTGTTCCACACAAAAGCACGTAGAAGCTTTGTGCTTTACTGGTATGCGATTATATGAGATAAAAGTGAGCCTCAATCCATCTGCTTCTTGAAAATATTGTGCCTTGTTGTTGTCTTGTTATAGCTAGAACGTAATCCATATGTCAGTAAAATTCCACCCAAGAAAAAAACTGTCAAAATCCCCAAGGCCCAACTACTCCATCTATTCAGTGTTTCTGAGATGAATTAATGGGAATATTTCTTACTGACAAAGAATTGAGAGTTAAGGAATAATTTCAGGCAAAAAACTGTCAAACCTGTTCACTTCTTGCAGTTGCTTGAAAGGCTCTGGCATCACTAAAATGGAAGCAGCCATATAAAGGGGTGTGGAAATTCAACAGTCACCAGCTTTTAACAAATAACACGGTGCCATCTGCAGAAAAGAAAGAAGGAAAATTCTCTCACATCCATCAGCTTTTTTGCAGTGACTGCCTAAAGTTTTGCTTTCTCTCCTATTTATATGTTTTCACAAAGCATTTTCTGTAAGTGGTATCTCACCCCACATCAGAATGCACAGCGTCTCCATTTGGCACTTTTGTTGTTAAAAGGAGCCCTCCTTCATCATGTCTTGTGAATACTATCACAAACATTGAAGGGACTATAATATGACAATTTATTATGGTGTAGCAAAGTAGTATAATAGATACTGTAGTAATCATTGGAGGTGGTTTATTTTGTGGCTAATGCATTTAAAACTAGCAGTAACTGAGTTCTGATGTCATGGACAAATAAATTGTCCAGAAATCAAGAAACTACTCACTTAATCATAAAACATCAACAGTGACAATATTTTGGGTGGATTAGCATATAGGTCAACCCTGAGTCCTTCCTACTCTGACAGTGGTTTACGTTTGGTTGTCGTGAAAGGGAAAGGGCATGCAAGATAAGAATAAGAATCAACGAGGGAAAGGGGGCTTGGAGGGGTGATTGCGCTGTGCCGCTCCTGGGTCTGCCAGGGCTCAGCGTGCCAGTTATGATCAGATGATTTAAGCAAAGTCACAATAGCTGCCAATGCATCCGATATATTCTAATTCAGCATATGGCTACTGGTTTAGTTTTTTTCTTCGCTGTTTGTTTTTATTATGTTTTCTTTTCTTTTTTCTTTTTGTGTTTTTTTTATATGTGTGATTCATCAGTGACGTATTTTAGTGTTTACTGTATCATCCAGGTAAAATGGAATATCAAAAACAATGTAGATCTGTTTATGTTACTGAGTATAGCTCTTTGCCAAGGGAAAAAGATCCAAGATGTTCTAATTGACAGTTTGGTTCAAACACATGTATCTCATTTTTTAATATCTCCAAGTATGAGCAGCACTTTCACATTTACCCATTTACATTCACATCTTCACTGAAAGCATTTGTAACTTTCTATATTAGTATACACAGAGATGATAGATGCAGTAAGCTTAGCAGTAAAAGCATGTTCATAAGCAAAGTATAGAGCAATAATCAATGTTCATTTTCATGAATGCTGTACAGTTAATAATTCCTGATGCAGAGTAAAGGGTTACTCAGTGGATGATCAGGGTGTGGAGAAAATGGAATCTGATGTCTCCAGTGGATTTACAAAAGGCCAAAGTAAGGCAGTATCGGATTGGAGAGTTCAGTTTTTTGCTCAGGCTGGTAGAGATACTAAACTAAGGTTTTTCTCTTCATTGAAAGGGAGGAGTGATTTTTCTGTCAAGGAAAAAAGTTGAGGAAATCAAATGTTTCCCTATGCATGCAATACTCCAGGTCCCCGCCCATTCAGTGGTGCTGTGATTCATTCTCCCATCTTGCATGAAGAGTGCATCCTGACATCTACCTCCTGGCAAAACTCTTGTTCTTCTTGTCCCTCCTCCTGCCCTGTTTCTTCACATGGAGGAATTTAGATGTACAGGGTGAGAGAGCAGGCACTTACTTTCCCTGCACAACGTAGATAACAATCCCGGCACCCACACCTCTCTTGCTTCCTGTATAACTGAGACTACTGCTGATGGTTTTGTCTGCTTAAAGTGAAAAGATCTAGCAGCTCAGTAAGGGCCAGTGCTCTTTAAAGTCTTACAAATCCAGTTTAGGATGCTGATTTGCTTAAGGATGCAGTAGAAGCACCTTGTCTTCTTGATAAAAGGTCCTTCTGCATTTTAATTTCCTAATCAACAGTAATAGACTATGGAAACATAAATATACAGCAATGCTTTTAAAAGGGGCATTCCTAAGTACTCCTACGTGTTTTTATTAAATAAAAAAAATGTGAGCATTTCTAGATATTCTTCCAGCAT
Organism: Phasianus colchicus; assembly: GCF_987193195.1. NCBI lineage: Eukaryota > Metazoa > Chordata > Aves > Galliformes > Phasianidae > Phasianus > Phasianus colchicus. The sequence continues at coordinate 155,225 of NC_143440.1, read as the reverse complement.
CTCAAGTATTTCCATGCATCCGGTCAAACACGTGGGACTCACTCTGGCATGCATGGATGTCCAGAACAGAGACTGTGTGGCCTAAAATGAATGTGTAGGATAAGGCAGCCACATAAGCTCTTTGTAGCTGTTTGGCAGTACAATATTTGCTTTTTCAGTGAACTGGAATATCTTTTTTTTTTTCCTATTTCTGCTTGGATGTTTTGTGCTTGGGGTTTTTTTATTTGGATGTTTGTTTTCTAGTAGGGAGACAGTACTGGCTGTTGTCTTCTCACAGAAAGCTGGCCAGAGCCGTGGAGGAGCCGTGCATTCCGGCCAGGCTCCCAGCTCACAAGAAGCCTCAGGTTCCCCAGCCAGGTTACTGGCAAGCTGCCACAGCCAGCAAGCAGCCTAGGAAATCCAGAGCTGCAGCACAGAGGGTCAGCCTCGGTGGCAGAGAGCCAGAAATACCTACAAGTCACAGCTTGAGCAAGAAACTAAGTACCCTTTAGAAACGTATTCAGTGTGCTCCTTGATTTAAGTAGCCAGTTGTGAGCAAATTGAATGAGGTCCCAGGCTCCTGAGCAGCTTGCTAGATGGGAAATCAAGCGTATTTCCAGTGGAAAGGTGCTGAAAATTGAAAGGAATTCGTTAAAATAAATACTTTTCTTCTCCAGTCTCTTTCTATCTCAGGAAATTAGTATTTTCTAACAGTTGTTTCACTGAAAAATTGTCATTCAGTTGTAATGATATCAGTCCTTGATTTATGTAGTGTGTTGGACACTTCAGAGTAGACTTCCTGTTCTGCAACAAATGCCATTTAAGAAGATAAAATAGGTTGCTTGTAACAGAGATAACTTATAATATATTGCCTTAGCATTGTGCTTTTATGTATTGCTTTAATCCAAACACCATCTCTTCTTCCCCTCCTCTCTTCCTCCCGATTCTCCCTCTGTTTCTGCCCTTAGATGAGGAGATGAGGTACCAAGATCTAGTGTTTGTTGCACAATCCTTTCTGCCAGTCATAGTTCCTGGTATTTAGCACCACAAGAGATGCTCTGATGGATTAGACTGAAAGCCCTTCTGACCGGGTATCATGCTACTGACCAGAAATAGAAGGGAATGAGTGTGGGAGTAGTGCAGGTGGAGATGCAGAGGACTCTGAGAGAGCAGGATTAGTTTAACAAGACTGTCCCCACCAGTGATGAATTTTTTTAAGTGATCCTTACTAGTATATCTGTTCCTCAGCTCAGTGGTTTTAGTCTTAACACAGAAATACCCAAACTGGTTTTAAACTAGCCCAGTTATGACAACAAGAGATCCGCACAAATTTATCCCACAGAGGAAAACTGTCACATGTGTCTCACTGCAAATCCTTTTGGGAAATCAAAAAAGAACAAGGGATGGGAATTGGGAATGATCTCTGGTACCACGCCTACAAAGCTGTTAATTCCTACAGGGTTTCACTTACAACAATGTTCATTCATGTCTGCCATACTGAATATTTTTGATGCAACGGTGCCTTAAAGATCTGATCAGTGCCCCGAGGTGTAGATGTGTTATAATTTTTAGGCATGTAAGACAAAGACGTTACGTGCATTAGGAAGCTATCAGGTCAAGATAATGGATTGTTAAAAAAAAATATGGGGAGAAAGGGGGAGTAGCACGATATTAAAATCTGCACATGAACTGAGAAATCATTAGTAGTGAAATGGGAAGATGAAGTTGCATTACTGTTTCTCCCATATCATTTGTGTGAGAGTTAATTAATGTTGATTACTGAGCCATTATAGAATAAAGCAGTGGCTTTAGTGCTTCTGGTGTGAACATATTCATTAAAAAAGTCTCACTTAATCTTGTAACAGGCATACCAGAGGTCATTGCAAACCTACCAAATACCATCTTGTTAACAAATCAACACTGGTGTGCTTTCATGGTGTTTTGTGATACTAATGAGTTGAGACAAGGTAGCCAACGTAGCATTTTTAAAGTTACTGAAAGTATCTAAAACAAAAAGTAAGAAGCCACGTTTTATTCTGCATCGCAGCACACATTCAAAGCTGAAAGGCCTCTGATGCCACTGCTTGAAATGCGGCTGCACAGATCAAGGCATTGTGATTAAGAAGGGTTAATTTCAGCCAACTGTCAGTTTTGATAACCACTACGGGTCTTGTGCTTATATAAGCCTCCTGGTCAAACCCATTTCTCCCGGAATTCCATGTTTCTGTTGCCTTTGATCAGCAATAGAAAGAAATCTGCACCCTGCAAACTTCTGTTCTCACTCTGCCTTAGGGTACTGGCACACTGGTTTCAATCTTCATTTATGATGTTCTCACAGCTGGGTCAGTAGCACTGGCTTCACTGGGAAGGTGCCTGAGCCTGGGCAGCCTGATGGTGCAGCCACAGATAGGGCACGGCCATCAGCATGCTGCATCACTGTGTTCCTGCTGAAGCAGATGCTCCGCACTCCCACACCTGCCTTTAAAAAAAATGTTATCAGGACAGATAAGATTTGGTTTTCAAGCACTGATTATCAGCCTTGTGCCTAGTTGGGATATATCTTCCCACTTCTATTTCATGGACAGATTATCTGTGGATTTTAGAATATGTCAGACGCTAGATTAGGCCTTGCAGATTTAGTGTATATATACACGGATCTCATATTTATAGCTCATAGTAGCAAATCACCAAATTAATACATTCATTATATTAATATTTTCATTCATTTTGTTTGCAAAAAAAAAAAAAATCAGAACAGTAGGGATAATTTACTATTTTTTATTTTAAAGAACTAGTTTCAAGGTTTATGTAAGGGGTTATTTATGATTATGTTGCAATAAAAAGAAGTGTCCATAACCTTGTTTTCTGTGTTCCCAGGGCAGAAGGTATAATCACTTATTAAAGTTTTGGTTTCTAACAGAAACTTACTTGAATGGAGACATACATTCTACACTGATGTGAGATACAGTTTAAAAAAAAAAAAAAAAAAAAAGAGGCCAGTAATTTTCCATTCATTATTGTATAAAATAGCACCATTTATCTGTAGTAAAAGGGTTTTAGGATCCAATTTCTACAAAGAAAATAATACATGCAGTGCTATGCGCTATAATTGTTACGCCACAAAATTATGTATTTAAATTCTATCATATTATTGGATGAATGTATATCAGAAATTATAGCATTTCAGTTGCAGTTTGAGGTATATCAAAAGGCTCCTTTATATTTATATAAAAGAACAGAATTATAACAGTAATGCTAAATTGTAAATATCACCAAGAGCGAGCAGTGTATTATTTCAATAAATAGTGATTTGGTGCTTGTAAATTGCCTTCTCAAGCCATTGGTCTGATTACTTTCTTTTAAAGGCAATATGTTACAAGTAGTGTATTTCACGTTAGTCTGCACAAAATTAGCTGTAAATCAGGAATCTTTTCTTCATTCATCAGATAACATGAACTTCATGATGAGCTTTGCCTATAGATGTGTAATGAATAGATGAATAATTCTTAGCAGTTAACGGTACTTTATTGTGCTGGGGCCCTCCCTTGTGAAACAGCTCAGGAATGACAAAGATTTCGACATATAAGCTCTTACTGAATCTTAGTTCCCTCAAATACTATGTATGTTGATGAGAGTAAGTTCTGTACTGTCACAAGATAAAGTATGGAACACTCATCAGGCAGATGAAGAAGAAATGCAGGGATAAGAAGATAAGACTGGAAAAAGTGTCAACTAGTTTCATGCTAATTGATCAGGGGAGAGCATTGAGAAAAGATTGTTCTGCAGACAGCAGACATCAGTTGCCTGCTGCTGTAGATGGAAATCAGTATAATGAACGTGGTAGGGGAATTTTGTTTAACAGTATGTTCTTAAGTTGTAATGTATTCCAGAAGTAATTATGCTTCAAAGATGAATAACAATTGGATTATTTTTGTGGAAGGTATTTTAAGAAAAGCAAGCTCTTAAATTGGATAATCCCATCTTCTAGTGCTGCAAGCTAACAATTCTCTTGGACTTTCATCAGTCACACCTTAATAATAATAGCCTCTGGTGTTTTAAGACCTAGATTTTCCAAGACCAGTTTCCTTGCAAAGCATTTCATTTTCACAGTCAGAAGGAAAAGCCCAAGGTTTTGGAAAAACATACCAAATACCTGGGGTTCTACAAGCGAGATGGGCCCTTGGCTTCTCAAGAGAGCCCCCTTTGTCCAAGGGGCTTTATGTTAAAGCAGAAACAAGCATGCATTTACAAGTGGATATAACAGCCTGTTCCAAGTAACTCCTATCAGATCTCTCTTGTGGGGATTTCAGTGTCTTCTGTAAGATCTGGAAGTTACAGATAAAGCAACAGACTTCTTCATCTTTGGTAGAAACTGCCAGCAGCTCCTGCTCCAGCTGGCTCACCATTTGCAGGGCAGTAGATGGTTTTATGCCTTTTTCCAAGTCTCTCTCCAGCACAGTCCTTTTACACTCAAAGGCATCCTTAGGAATACATTTCTCTCTCTCATATAAGCAGCTCCACAATTTGCCTCCCTTTTAAAAATGTCTGAGAGGGGTGTTAGCAGTAACCTTAATTTCTCTGAATTTGTTTTCATTTTTTTTCTCCAAATTAGTCAAGGTGAAATCATTTTAGAAACCACTTGAATATCTGGAAAACCTGTCACAAGCTAAAGGAGAGAAGAGGATCGAATCTTCAAGAATCTGTAACTGTTCTTGTAGCCATTATGACTAAAGCTAAATCAGATGCACCTGTCTTGGTGGTTATTTGCGCTGGGAATACGTGCGTGACCATCATGTGGTATCTGCAAATTCTGGCCATCTAAAAGCTTGGAAGTTGCTAACAGCTTGAATTGCTGAATGCATCCATTTTTATTTATTGGGCCTAGAGACAAAAATACCCCAGGTACTTTGCAGACGTAGAGACAGATTTTGTCTTTGATTTTGTGTCATTGCTAACAAAAAATCCATGATATTTTCTTGGTGAGTCGTCTCACTTAATAGAACCAGGTGTAATGGTGTTCAGTATAAATGCGTGTGACTGGAATTCTGCCTTCGCTGAAATCCTCACACAGCTCATTTTCCAACTTCAGTGTGTTATGGCATAAAGATTTTTGCATGTGGACATGAAATTTCCTTTTTTTTTTTTCTTTCCATAATGTTAAAGAAATAGGATGTCAGATTGCTTTTTTTAAATTTCTTTTATATATATGTATGTATTTTGCTTCAAGTTATTTATTCGTAAGTCATTTCTATACCTGAAAGCAGGTTTGTTCAACTTGAGGCCCATGGACCACGCACTGCAATGTTAACTCCATCTGGGCCAAGTGTGGCATGGAGCGTGGTGCGGTGCCATCTCAGTTGAAGGCAAATAAGTGGATGAGCTTTGGTACAGTAGGTAAACACAGCTCTAGGAATGGCAAAAAATACACAGCCCTGCTTTTTGTCTTGATAAAGAAATTTGAGAACAGATCTCAGTAGTACCAAAAAAAAAAAAAAAAAAAAAAACATTTTTTTTTGTTGTTTGCGGCTCCATTTTCAGTCCACAAAAACACATTACTCACAAATGGAATGTATACAGTTGCAGTCCAAAATCTGACCATGTGTCTTTACTAGACTTTCATAAGTCCTTTTTTACCAGAGAAAAATACCCCTAAGCTCACAGTTGCATCTTAGTCGTGTCGTTGCTTTTTGGCAGTGTGTGCGTTTGTGAACAGCAGTGTTCAAGGATGCAGTACAGGACGAGTAACATTTCATCAGAAGTCTTTACTGATGAACACCTTGAGAATTCACCAAGAAGGGTAGCCACTGCCATCAAACCAGACTGTTGCTTTAGTTTTGCAAACATAGGGTCACGCATCCTACTAATTTTGCATTTTTGTTGTTCTCTTTTTTTTGTATGTTTTAATTTAAAAAAACAAGTTTTTTGGTTTTTTTTTACTTTAATACATTAAATATATATTTTATGGCATCTGCTCTGAATATGATGCCGCCTCCTTTACAGTGATGTCTCACAACGTTGGAGATGGATGTTGGTGGGATGGCAGTAGAGCTTGAGTCCTCTCACCAATGTACTGTTCCATTTTGTTCTATGTGAGCATTGGCAGCAGAGGGGCAGTCTGAAGAATGGTGTCAGACATGGAAGTGTGGATGAAGCAGAAGGGTGGCATTGAATTCCTGCATGTGCGAAAAATTTGCACTTATTGTCATTCATTGACACTTGCTGAATGTTTGTGGTTACCAATGTTTGTGGATGTGAGCACAACGAGGTGGTGGGTGGTGCATTTCAGCAGTGGTTGCAGTGACAGCAGGTCACCTCCACTGGTGCAGGTTGTTATGAGTGCAGCATACAGGCTTTTTTGTCGTTGCTGTGAAAATACATAGCTAGTGGTTTGACTATGTTGAAAAAGAGTGTTTTATAGCTAAGAATTTGTTCCATTAAATAGTGTTATTGTACTCTGTGCATCATTTGTAGTTTCTGTGGAAATAAATAGGAGGCATCACTTTTGGAGTGACCTCTGTACATGTGGCCCTAGACAATTCCTCTTCCTTCAGTGCAGCCCAGGCAAGCCCAAAGGATGTTCTATGTGATGCATCAGAGCGAATATTATGTAAAGATGATGGCATGAAGTTTAATGTAGACAGAATAGGTTGAGAAGTGCTGGTAATGTGCATTCACAAAGAATCCTGTGGGCTGCAGAATGATGGAGCTTCCAAAGATGTATGTCTTCTTTGCCTAGGTAAGCAAAGAGATGAAAAAAAGAAGCATGCTGAGTTAATGAATAGTTTAAGAGATCCCTGCTCTAATACTAGCAAGAGGTCACAGTAGGAACAAATGCTGAATGTCCTGCTTTTAATAACAAAAAGTTATATTCTATCCTCAGAAATGCTTATAAAGCTTTCAGTTTCAGTAGATAAATATTTATATCTAAAGGGAAGAATTTATTCCCAAAATCACACTGATTACATGTTTAGCATAAAACTGATTACGTTACTTTTTTTCAACTCTCTGCCAATAGTTAAAGAGAGCAAGTGTGCCCTCTGAAAGTGTTCAGAAGTCTTTAAAACCAGATCACTGCTGCTCAGAAGCAGTCTACAGGGAGAATAGGAAGGCACCTGCAGTTAGAGCATCTTTGGAAGAGTAAGGAGATGCTTGTCGCAGCTTATTTCCATGCAGAGCTGTGTCTGGTTAATGGGTGCAAAGAGACGCTGCTTGTTAATGCTTCTCTGGGAGCAGTTTTGCAGCTGCTCCAGTTCCTTCCTGGACTGACTCCTTCAGAGTTCAGTGGTGCAGAGGTTGCAGACTGCTTCTTGAAAATGCTCTCAGCCAAGAATTACAAATTTGTCAGTAACCAAGCACATTTCTTGGGTAAAAAAGGCCCAGACTGAAGTAGTATTCAGGCCATTGTGGCAATTACTTTGTTGTTGTTTGTTCACTAGCCTAAAACATCTGCTGCTTCCTTTTCTCCCCTCATTTCTGTTCTTTTGGAGATGATTGCTGCAAGGAACACAAAATACCCTTCTGAAGGATATAGGTAACAAGAAAAAAATAGAAAAAGATGGCACCTCGCTGTGAGGTTACCTGGCACTACAAGGCACTGCTGTTCTTTGACAAATGCCAAATCAGGTGGAATTCTGGGCCACAGATCTTATTTTGGCTTCTTTTCAGTACTGCATGTCCTATACAAAAAATAATGCTAAAATGATTCACGTCACATAGCCAGATTTATACTGGGTAGAAATGGAGAGAAATTAGTTGATCTGAAACCAGTGGAAATGTTTGTCATTTGCAGTCATAATGTTTCTGTGTAATGACAGTGCATCAAATGCTTGATAAGGTTATGTAGGTATTTTTATTATCTGATGCTTCGTGCACGTGTCAGAGAAACTACTACACTGCATTTCCCTGACATTTTATTGGGAAATATTGGTTACAATCAGCTTAGCACAACAACAATAATCTTGTTGTACCTTCTGAATTCATGTTGTTTTCTTTCTTCACCTTTCCATTCCTGAGAGTATGTTTCTGCAATAGACTGTGATGTTTTTGTTTTTACCAATTATAATTTCTCCCTGGACAAATACTAACCAGTGTACTTATATGCTGTGTATTGCCTAGATACAGCATAAATATGCTACTGCTGACAAGAGAAATTACAAACATACATCAGAAGACAAAAATGGACCTTTTACTAAGGGCAGGTCTCATCTTTAATTTTGATGAGTATTGGAAGTGGAACTTGTCTCTATAGCTGAACTAGAAAATGTGTAAAACAGTCTCTCGGGCTTTTGGAAGAGAGACAGAAATAACCTTATCTGTGCACTGTCCCTGCTGGTATTTCTAGGAGGAATCTCACAAGAATTCTCAGCTAGAACACACTTCAAGTAAATGAAACCCTTAATCATCATGCTAGAATGTGAAAGGTTTGGAAAGCATGGTGATATTTTCGTGAGGAATGTTATTGTAGGAGATTCTTCTGTTAAGGAATTGTGAATTAACTTGTTTTCCTTGCTCAGATGCTGAGGTTTCATTTATTTGAAACCTCCTTTGAAGGAGCCATTACGAAAAGAATAGGACCACTCATCTAAAACAGACTAATATAATTAAAAAGTAAATCACTGCTGACACCAAAGTGTATTTAAAAGCAGCTGCAGTGAATAAGATGATTGGATTTCATTGCACAAAAATGAAAGGCATGCAGCCACATGGGACCAATAGTGCTGGGTAATTTATTGTAGAGGAAAAGTGCAGAATAAATCAGTAGAAATGTGGACCTGAAAGAAAAAAAGAAAAAAAAAAGTGAATGTTTAAGACTTTTGTAACTTCCTGCAGAGCTGTAAGTAGTAGTGATTTAGGTCCAGGGACTGAGAAAGACTGCAGTCCTGACTGTATCAGCCTAGATCACGAACAGGGAGGGACTCACAACAGTTTGGACATGCCTGTGTCTGGGAAGGATGCAAAGAAATGTATGTAAAACAAGTGCAAAGAGAGAACTCCTGATTATTTAATTGTTTCAGTAGTCTAGTCACATAAAGTGTTTAATTCTGACTCACCCCTCCACTCCAGTAAGCAGTGTCTTCCTTGAAAAACGGTAATAATAATTTCACTTTTTCTTGACTGTGTGATTTCCTTCTGATTCATATATATATTTCATTTCATCTACATAGTTCCTATGAACTGTTACGCCTTGTTGGGGTTTTGGCACAACAGGTAGCTCTGCATGAAGCCTGCTGGTATGCAGAATGCGTGGCTTTGTAAGCTATCAGGATTGGATGGAGAGGCAAAAACATATTTACTCTTCAAGGCAAAGCAAACAACAGCTGAGGGCTTGGTTGGTAACATGCCTCTTAGGGATTCTGCGTGGGTTTTGGCTTTGTGAAAGATGTTTTTTGAGTTGAAGATTGTCCTTGACCTTGATAGTTAATTGGTTAATACAAAATTAAAATAATTAACGTGTTCCACAGACAGCTGGTTGCTGGATTAAATAATGTTAGATAACCAGAACTTCAGATCTACAGTTCAATATGTAGATGGTATGTATGTATGTAATTAATTGGGATTTTTCAAAAGATCTATTGTGAAGTCATTCAGTTTAGTAGAGAAAGCTCGGTCTCCCTGCCTGTACTTGTGGATTAGCACCTGTTGCTTCTTGAGACTTGGAGACAAAACCAGTGGTGAGATGGCTGTTGTTCTCACAAAGCACGCTGTCACATCACCATAGTGATGGAAGTTAGTGAATGTGCTTAGGAAGAGACCTTCTGATCTGCAGGTGGCTCATTTGGGTTGCTAACATTTCCTTAGCTTCTGTGTCTGTACATTGGTGCAAATCATTTACAGAAGAGCTCTCTAATTGAACTTAATTATTGGTCTAAAGCATTTTTATATTCTTTGAGACAAGATGCCATGAAAATACAAATACTTTGTGTATAAGTTGCTCAACAGATGTTAGAAGAATGCCACAGTAAGTACATATTTAATAGACTTCCAGTAGGTCTTCCCTGGAGCAAGAACTGAACAATTTTATTGTATGCACACGTCTATCAGTTTGTTCCAGTGTATAACTGCAGCATCAGGAGCGGACAGGATGGAACCACCCTGTGTTTTTGAGTGCTTTTGCATTGGGAATTATCCCTATCTGGGCAAAGGACAATGTATCATTGAAGTTACTCCAGTGTGCAGTCCAAGCACTGGCTTCATAATGAGACACAGCATTAAACAGGCCTTGCTGCTCTGATTCTTAACCTTAAGCACTTCAGGTGCTTGCCCTGCAATGATGGAGCACTGCTAATCTATTTAGAGATTACTAAAAAGAAAACAGCCTAATTTTATTTTAAGGATTAGGAAATGGTTTTAATAATGTAACTTCTCTAAAAATGAAAATAATGTAACTTCTCTAAAAATGCTTGTGTTAGTGCTGGTCTAAGTCCCCCAGATGTCTGTGAGGAGAGGGGACATGAGGGAGAAAAAAGAAAGGAGGAAGAAAAAGAAATAGATCAGTATCCAATATCCCTGACTTAAAGAAACTGAGCACAATTATAACACTGTAAAATTCTGTTTGCAGAGGTGCTAGAAAAGAGATTATTAGATTTATAAAGAAATCTGAATGAAATGATGATAACAATAAAATGTTCTTCTAATGGAACGAGAAGTATGCTTTTTGGGGCTCTGAATATCTCATAAGTATTCAAAACACCTATTTCATGGCATAATAATGCATTGTGTCATTTCACTAAAACATGACTAACAGCTTAACTCCAAAATTCAAACCTAACTTCAACACACAAGCCTCAGAGATGAGCACATAAATTGGTCAGCATACGTAACATTTCAAAACAAGGGAACAGCACGGGATGTGCATCACAGTAGGTATTTTTACCAGCATCCTTGGGTGTACAGCCTAGGTGTGTCCTTGTTAGCAAGTGCTGTTCTGCAGACAAAAAGAAAACACTTTTATCTACACCTCATTGCAGTGATAGTCTCTTTTCTTATATTTAGAATGCAATTGTGGCGAGTGCAGTGCAATATGGTGAATGCCTTCCTTTAGAGCATAAACCTCTGTTTATGTTCCTTAATTTTGAATTATTCTGATCGTAAAACAACTGTATGAATACTGCACTCAGCAATTTGATGTCCTAGGGATATTTCTGAGTACTTGAGAGACATTCCTGAAGACAGATGCATTTCTTTGTGTCTGGCTGATGATGTAGACACCAGCCAGTTATCTCCGATTGATTACTATAGGATGACATACAGCATTGTGGCCACAGGGTTTCATTTTTGCCTCTCAGTTCTGTGTAACCAACTGGAAGCCAAAATAGTACTTTCTAAATTGGAATGAAAAACTCTTCCTTGGTCTGTTAATTACATCAACTGCAGTTGTCATTCTAATAGCAACTCCTACTGTTTTTAAAGCTCTGTTTCTTAGAATATTCTGTTCAACAGCACATGTAAACTACAGCCATACAAACTGATCCAAAGGTTCCTGAAACTCTTCAGGCAACAAGCAGTATGAGTATCAGGCAGAGAGGAACCTTCATCTGACTTCCCTCACTGTTCAGGGGAACAGGTAGTGCTAAAGAATATACTGAAAAGCCCTACAACAACCATAACAGTATTTTGCAGCTGTGTAAGAGCAGGAGAAGCAGACTTACCATTGGAGCAGGGAGCCAATGTTACTTTGGCAGACTGAGCTCCATCATGAGGGAAAAGAGGTGCAAGGAAATGGGCTGCAAAAGGCAGCCCCTGGTGGGAAAAATGGCAATATCTCTGCTCCCTGTACGACTCCATGCCTTGTAAAATCCTGCTCCTGTCAGTCTGAACGGATGACTTAATCCAAAATGTGAGAGTAGCGTGTTTTGATTGTTAAATTCTCAGACAGGTTATTGTGAAAGCATAAGGCAAGAGACTATGCTCTGCTAGAGAACTGGTCCATGGGGCAGCATCCCATTTGTCACTGCAGGGACTGAGGTAGGGATGTGAAATTGCTTTCTCTCAAGAATTCTCCTTTTCAGCTTACAGAAAATATAATTGATGATACGATCTTTATGTCTTTAATATGCTTAAAAGCTGCCTTTTTGAGGGAGGGAACAGTAAAGAGTAGCTTACACGTGACAGCTTTAAACAAGGGAAATGAATCTGCCGTGATTGCCTCTGGACGGCAGTTAGAGCACATTTGGAGTACTTGTATTGCACACTCTGAATGGAAATGAAGACATTGATTTGTGCAAAATGCCATCAAGGATCAGGACAGCTCACCTCCTGGGCTAACTCTCTGGTCTCACTTAAAGTAATTTGCTCTTATCAGAATAATTATTTCTCCTGCATTCAAGCAAGGACATCTGGCTCACATCTGGGAGAAGCAGCAGGATGATGGACAGTGGTACCCAGAGTCTTGCTGCCAGCCCTTACCAGCATCATTCTGAGTCGCTCTTCTGTGCTGTGTCCAGAGTAGATCCAGCCTTCTCCTGAGGTACCCTGCTGGTATCCCGCACACGAAACTCACTTGTTCATAGTGTGCTCAAGAGCCTGTCTCTGTAGATCAGCCATGCCTGTTTTGAAACTATTTGAAGGAGTCTGAGCAAAAAATGCTGTAGTTACCCAAGTGTGAATCTGATGAGTGAACGCAGTGCTTTAAAACATTTTATTTTTATCTCCTGTGCATGCTTAGTCCTGCTGGTTGGCAGGCTGCTGTTCAGTTTCATGCATCTGCTTTTTTTCTGTGCAGAACATGTTGGTGTGCTGCAGTGCTTTTGGGAATGTTTTTTTTTACTCATTTTTTTTCCTGGTGTGCTCACAGTTTCCAGATAATCTGTGATTTTAAAGTGACAGTAGATTTATGATGCTTACGTATAGTCTTAAAGGATGGTTTAGTCTAAAGGACTGATGAAAGTGGGAAAGTTAAGACAGAAGCAGAACAAAAGAATATTTATTGGATAAACCTTTTAAGCAGAGGATAAGAATTATAGTGGTCAGCTTCAAAACCTAGTTTAATCCCCTACTTTCAAAAGTTGCTATTTCTAAGTGCAGTAAAAAGTTGTTCCCTTGCTTTTTTTGGCAAGATAATTTAGAATCACAAACCATTTCTGTGGTCCTAAAGACAGCAGAGTTCTATGTAGAATGAAGAAAAATGTGTGGCAGAAAATCAACTCTCTCAGAAGTGGATTCACCAGGGAGACGCTTTTCCTACAAAATCTGCTCAGCCACAGCAAATGAGGGCTCCAGTCCTCTGAATGTACCCAGGGCTCATTAGTACACATTGCTAAGCTTTATACTGAGTAAAAATGAATTATTGCTTTATTAGGACACTCTAGATTATGTAAGTGCACCTTAATGGAAATAAAATAGAGAGTATAATTTTCACTGTTACCATTAGCAACAGTTCTGTAATTAATTTCAGCCTACTTTCTTTTCCTGAAACAACCACTTCATTGAAAGAAAGCCCTGTGGGACAGGTAATGCAAAAGGTTGTTAGTGCAAAGTGAGTCTGCTTTTGGGGTACAGGCTAAGAGTAACAATGAACATACTTCTTTTTGCATCCCGTCTAGGTAATTTTTAAGAAAATCATTTAATCCCTTTAATTTTCTCATTAAAAGCTTTTTTTTTTTTAACTGCATTGTCAACTAACATCCATATAGTCACTGTACTGAAATTATAGCTCTGACATATTATCATATTTTCTGAAAAACATGGACAGTACCCATGTTTGTGGGAAAATGTCAGCCCGATTATCTAATAAGCAGTTTTTTCCTGTAGAAGCAGAAATGAAATCACTAAGTAGCTAATTCAGGAAAGCTTTTCTGCACAGCAGAACTGTTGAGCAGGGACAAGTTAAGCACTGACTTATTTGCATTCCTGGAACTGGATCTGTTTGAACAGAAATGGATAAGCGGGAATTTCTAGAGGGAACTTTTGTAGATACTATGATCGAATATTATATTCAGTTTGATTTTATTTATGATACATCTGACACTGAAATACATTGTGAGGTTTTCTCAGCTGCCACTAGCAGCTGGAAGATGCACAAAATCACTAAAAACGTAGAGAATTCAGAAATAAAAAAGGGCAAACACTTCCTGTGTTACTTCACTGCCTGAAATTGATTTTTCACTGTTGTTTGAAGTAACTCAACGTAAGTGCCGGTGGGTTTAAGCATAATCTCCCTGAATCTAAGTATATCATAGAATTGCACAAAATTTGTTTGTCGTCAAACGATAGTAGTAAGTCTTTTCAGCTTATCATGTTTAAGGTTTTTATTCTTCTTTCTGATGAAGTAATGTGTGTCTACAGTCACAGAATGGTTTGGATTGGAAGGGACTTTAAAGACCATCCAGTTCCAACCCCTATGCCATAAGTAGGGACACCTTCCACTAGACCAGGTTGCCCAAAAGCCCCATCCAACTTGAGATTTTCAGAAAGTTCTTTTCTGAAGTGGAAAAAACCCAGCTTCTGCAGGTTAAAGAGAATGGCATCTCAGCAGGGCTATGTCAGCAGCCTCTTTGTTTGCAACCCCAGGAAGTCAGAGAGGTGTTGCACAATGCAGTGGCAGCTCACCATAGGAGCCTTGCAGGTAGAGTGACATAGTGACCATGCTGTTGTCCACAGGAAGCTCCTGACATGCTCAACATAAACGAGAAGTCCTCTGAAACGTGAGCAGACTCAAACAGGTGATTGCTTATGTAGTTAATGAAACATGTCTATTTAGAGTGCATTACAGGAGATTACATTCACAGTTACTATAAAGCAAATATGCCTGTTAAGTACATTTACATGGTGATGAACTCCAGCTCAAATATATCAGTATGTCACTGGTGTCATCTCAGAAATATTTTATTATCATGGAACAGATAACTACTGCCTTTTCTTAAAAAAAAAAAAAAAAAAAAAAAAAAAAAAAAAAAAACCAAAAAAAAACCACGTTTACAAGTTTTAATGATGTGCCTGCATGGGTGTTACTTTTTTTAATTCAAATACCACTGTAAAACTGAATTAGGACAAGATCTATACAGATCTTATCCATCAAAGCCACATGTCAAAAATGCCACATGTCAGTTGTTATCTGTGAAGTCCATAATCTGTTGGCTGTATCTCCTCTTAAGTGCTTCCTTCCAACAGCACTCTATAGGAAGACACCTGACCTTACAGTGTATGTGGGAAAAACAAGGCAACATTTGAGCTTTCGAGGACTTCTGTTAGCCAGAAGCTATTTTTATGAGCTTAAGAGAAGTCTTAGGGCTTTTCATATCAGTGATATGTCTGTGCCTGAATAGGGTGGATGTGGAATAAGTACTATTTAATACTCTTCATGGAGGATTTCATCTGCTTTCGGGAGTTATCCAACTATACCTCCATAGTGCTATATCATTCTTGTTTTCATAGCATTTGATTCCCCAGTTCCCCCACAAAAAAATGTGCTGTGCATTATACTTTTTCCTTCTTGCTTTATCTCTTTCTTTTTCAAAAATAAATTATTTCTGGAGGTAAAGGATGATCCTGCAGTTGAGATGCTATCTTGAAATTCAGAGGTGTTGGTTTATTTCTAAAAGACATTCTATTCATCATCTCTGAATTGTGGATAATGTTACTTTTTCTACTTTCTAAAGTTCCCGTGACAATAAATCCACTGTGGATAGAAAGGCACTGAGATATTATGAGGATGGGGATTAAATATTCTCAGTTCTAGAACAATCAAATGAGTGCCAAGCAGTGGCAGTGTGAAGTGAGTGAAATTAAGCTCGGGCTCAAAGCAGGTGGTTTTCATTCTCATAATTCATTGAATCTGGTTCTGATTTTGATGTCAGATAATACACCATATTTTGCATAGCTGAACTAAATCAAATCATTATTACAAAGTGCTAAGTGGTCCGCACAGTAACATTTTATAATGCTATTCAGCATGCATAAAATAAAACTAGTAATAAAAATTAGTCATTAAAAATAGCTTCCAGTACAAAAAAAAAAAAAGGCACTAATCGCATCAGTTACCAAAAAGCAGCAGGAGCACATGAGATAGTCTGTGTGGCTTTCCAGATCCTCCCAATCTCTCCTTTATTCCAAAGCCATTCAGGTAATGCTTAAAATTTTTCCTGAAAGCTTTCATTATTTTTTAATGGATGTTATCCTTTCAACAAGGTGTTTGAATCCCTTTGGTTCACCAAGGCTTCAAATCAAGCTCTATCTTCAATACTGCTTTTTTGAGCAGTGTCCCACTTTCTGTTCTTGCAGATTAAATCTTTTTAATCTTTTGTAAAATACCCAGCTTGGCAGTGGTTTCATGCCATGGGATTCTTTTTGGCACCACTTAATGACTTTATTCTGCATGCAACTTCTATTAGGCATTGCAGGAACAAGCGCATATGAAGTAACTCATTAATTTATACCACCTTCAGAAAGTCAGTAAGGTGCCAGTGTTAGAATGATGTTATCAACTCTTTAAAATCATGGTTTGGAACTTTTTGGACAACAGTACTTTCATAGAGAACAGCTGTTGAGTCAGCCACCCACTCCCAGATTGAAGCCCAAATGTAGAAAAGGGATTTGGAAAGGATAATTGTTAGCTATTTTTTTGCATGTTTTAGCTTAGGTCATAATCCAGGATCCACTGAAGTCAACTGAGACTACTTTGGCTCCACTGGACCTCTGAGCAAGCGCTTAGCATGTAGGGAAGGGGTTGTTCTGATACAACTGGAAAGTAAAGCTACATCATTGAAATAACGACTGAAATTTGACAAAGAGGCTCCAGTAGGGTCTACAAAGACTTTACACAACGTTTTGTAAGTGATTATGTCTAACTACACTTTTCAAAGGGATTTATCACAAAGGTTCCCAAGGGACAACTAATTTAATTACTGCATCGTGACTTTCTGCTTAGAGGAGTGGCAGAGGTGCAGCACAGACAGCAGGAGCTCTCACAGCAGGCAGAGGACGCCATGCAAGCTGTCACAGGGCTACAAGTGGTGGTGGGTGCTGGAGCTGGCTGGCGGAGCAGTGCCGTGTACCTGCCCTCAGTGCCCTGTGAGAGAGCTTCCACATAATGTCATATCAACAGGCTCAAAGCACGCCTGGCAAAAGTGCAACTGCAGATTCTCAGCTATCTGATTTTCAGCTATGTGGTTTGTAATTCAGGAGGAAAGTTTTCTAAATGGGAAAGAGGCTAGCAGTATTCCTCCCATGTATCTAACAACTGACAATTAGTTCCAGATTCATTCCTTGACAACTTTTTCATGCACAGAGGCATAACATGTGCTTGACATCTTTCCTCTTATTCTTTTGTTCTTGTTGTTGGAAGAGATGTGTATCAGGCTTCACTTTACTGATTTTGAGAACTGCATGAGTGCTGGTGCCCTTTCCTCTGACATCTGATACTTACATTCTGACACTTCATCATTGTGCAAATGATGTGGTTTTCTGTTTCAAAATCTAACAATTTCATTACTCGGAAGTCACAGCTTCCCAGCCAAATACATATATGATGACAAGGCAACTTGGAACGTAAGATGAAGATCCTGGTTCTTATGCCATGTTTTGACATGACTTTGAGTGTTTGTTTACTTCAAATATCAAAACATAACTTTGGGAATATGAAGAGGAAGAAAAATGGGTACAAATGCAATACAGCATATGTATTTATATTTGTAATATAAATCGGAAAGTCTTTCTCTTTTGCTAAATACTTACAGCAAGTTGTATTTTAGGATAGGCAGAAACTCTGAATGTTCATACTATACAAACACTAGAGACAAAATGCAGCGTGACATCATCTTCGTGGAAACACTTGCTCTAGGGAAACTCCTGTGTGTGAAATGCCTGCTTGGTGTAACTGGCTGTGAAGGCATATGAAAGTAAACATACACTGTTATTAATACCAGTGTAGCTGTTAGGTTTTTAAAGACTGAAAAGTAAGAAATATTAGAAATCTGCATTGTAGAGACAGCTCCAAGATTAGAAAATCTGTTTGGGATAACAGTGATTTAAGTCACAGCCTAATCTTGCGTAATGGTGAAGGAACACTAGGTAGTGAAAATGTGGGTTTGTTCCCAGGCCCATCCAAACACGGGCTCCTGCATCCTTTGAGTTTTGTTACTGTTCAGAAAGTGATCATTAATTCAGCCCCCTCAGAAGTGGGGGAAATCTGAGCTTACGTGCTCTGCTCCCTCTTTCCTTCCCTCCACGCTTACTACTAAACTGTTAATCATGGCCCATCCGCTCTTGGTATGTAGCTTAGATTTGAATAGCAGATGCTCGAGTGTTTTCAAACATGAGTGATTTGGATGTTCCTGACACGATTATTGTCTTCTCTTAGATATGCAGTATATGATTTTAATAAGCATAACCATTTCTACTTGTAACAGACTTTCTTTGGAAAGTGTAATATACAGTATTTTCAATATAACTGGTTTCTCAAGAATAATAATTAGTTATGCCTTGCTGAAAAGTCTTAAGGTGTTGAAACAGGAAAAATTAGAAGTATTTATAAGAAAGATTTTCACAAGTGGCATATCTGCTTACTGGGATGAGTAAGAGATCACGTGTAGTCTTGAGACTGGAAACCTTGTGTTACAGAGAGGGCCTGTCAGAAAGGGACAGGTAGAAAGGGAAAGTCAAAAAATACAGAGAGAAGTAGAAACAACAGTGGAAACCGTTTATTTTTAAACAGAAGAGTACATGGATTAGAGCTATCCTGGACTATCAGAACTATTGCTATCAAGCAGGACATGGCACGATTATCACTAAACTGAAAGGCCAGCTCTGTTGGAAATGCCAATTACTTGTAATGCATGAGTTGTTTTTTTTGGTGTAATTGGGTAATATTTTTAAGAGACAGTGAAAATCGTATGAGTGAGTTGTGAACTTTGTGTTCCTCTAGGTGAATTACAGGGATGAATTCC
The DNA here is from genome assembly GCF_987193195.1 of Phasianus colchicus. Classification (NCBI taxonomy): domain Eukaryota; kingdom Metazoa; phylum Chordata; class Aves; order Galliformes; family Phasianidae; genus Phasianus; species Phasianus colchicus. The sequence continues at coordinate 136,365 of NC_143440.1, read as the reverse complement.
TAGGGGAGATGGGGAAAATGCTTCTAAAGAATATGTGATAGATGTCTTCTGGGCATCAGAGCCTTGTTAATAGTTTCCTGACTTTGTCCTGTGTATATTATATCAATATAAAGTTTAAAACTGCTGATGCAGAAACTGCTAGAGGCTTAAAGAAATGTTATTTGTACAATGCTTTGCCACACTATTGCACTATTGCAAATTGCTGTATTTCACCCTGTAATTTTACACAAGTAAATGGAGAGCAAAGGGAAAGTGCTATCCATGGTTTTACATAGAGGAGATTGCAGTGCATCCACCACAGACTCTTACAAATAGGAGGATATTAAATAGCATATCACACATTCTCACAGGATGCATTAGATTGCCGAGGGCAGTAGCCTCTTATTGGGGAGACGTGCACAAATAACATGTCTGTGAACTGTTGCTTTAAGCTGACTTCTGCTCCTGCAAAAGGGAGGAGGCTGTGCCCAAGGTTTGCTTGACTTTGCATGCCACGCTTGTGACTTGTGTTCATAGGGTTCTCAATGAAGCTGGGCAGCTGAGGGCACACAGTGCCAGATAACAAAAAGGACAACGCGTATTTCTCATAGTCAGAATTGGAAGGCACAATGTGATTTAGTGTCTCTTACTTTTTGCTGTAAGTCGCTGCAGAATTGTCCTAATCGCTTCATTCTTCTGTCTCTCTTCACAGAGTGATGAGGTTTTAACAGTCATCAAGGCAAAAGCACAGTGGCCTGCCTGGCAGCCTTTGAATGTGTAAGTAAGTGGGGAATGCTGTGGCTCAATAGCCTTGTGCTCAGTGTTGGCTAACAGAATGCGCTGACTGTCTCGTCTAATTGTTCGCTGCTCTAAAAAAAAAATCTAAAAATATTTTGAAAGGTGAATTTTTCATCTTTTTTTGGCTTTGCAAACAATGCTTTTCTGTCTTTCACATCTTTTCATGTTTTCTGTGCTTTCGTTCACAAACTGCTACAGCAGAAGGATCATCCCATGGAATTTGTGCCTTCATTAAGCAAGCATGTTTTCCAATGCTTGATCAAATACATGTTTTAGTGTCCTGTTAATGCACTGTTTCAGTAAGAGCAAATAACAGTTTAATATAAGGGGTATTCTGTCTGAGGAATTCTGTCTGCTCCCTAATCCAGCAACAAAAGCTTCTTAAAGGAGTAATTATTTAAAATACCTATCTGAAAAACTCTGATTATCTCTATCGTGATCTTGAGGCTAGTACAACCATAGTTATTTTATCAAGTGAAACAGCTAAGTAGCTTCCCAGGATCCTAACTTTGGGTTCTATGGCACACGTCAGAAAAGGAGATAAAGCTGCTTCTGGGGATAAAGCTCTCTGACAACCTTGAGTTTACTGGTGGTCTGCGAGGGGAACAGAGCTTGGGTTGGTTCCTGCATACTTTATCTACTTTATCTGTGCTTAGCCCAGTGCTTGTACTAATCATCCAGGCCCAAATGAGTGAGTTTTATAAGAAGTGACTAAAGAGGAGAACCCAGTATAAGGGGTCCCCTCATTAGCTGAGTCAAACTGAGTCCGTGGAGAAGCAGAGTAATTACTGCAAGACTGTAAGGACCAAGTAGTCCTGTTGCCTCACAAAATATGTGAGGGAAGCAGTTTGGGAAATACTGTGCCTGGGTTTGTTATTTGTGCTTATGAAAGCATGTGAAAATTTGGAGGTTAGTTAAAAAAAAAAAAAAAAAAGCCAGAACAGTTCAGTTTTCAGAAAACATTTCTTATCGTAAGAGGCTTAGAAACTCTTAAGCAGCTTAAGATTTAAGCTACTCAGTTTATTAAAAAAAAATAAAAATAAAAAATATAAAAAATCGGGAGGTGATCACAGTGAAAAGATTTCTGAAAGCTGATGGTTCTCTAATCTATCAAAACCTATGAAACCTCTCATGGCATAGAAGCAGTGGAAGTTTGTGACAAGGAAAATCTCACTAAATGTCTGGGAAAGGCTCTAACAGTGTGACAAACCTTCAGAGGAAATTAGCTGGGCATGAGCTGGATTTTCCATCGCTTGAATATGTTTTAACTGTGAGACAGAGCCGTTGGCTGTGCACAGGAGTTGTGTGCAAGAATTTATTTGACTGGTGCTATGCAAGTGGTCGATCAAGATGACAGTAATGGCATTCTTTATGGTGTTATTCTCCTGAAATTTTCAAGTATTTTGTTTTTAAAGGATGTTCAAATAACAACCTAAAGGAATGCAGTAGTACTATTTGCCATGTTTCTAGACATGCCCTTTCGCAAACATGCACGCAAACACTTCTGCAACATCCTCCAGATGTTCTTCGAGTCTCTTATCTTTTCTATCTGCTAGTTCTCCGTTTAGCAATGTGAAGAGGAATAAATACTGGTATTTGTGCTTTCCAATGTTGTGCGGGTGTTCCCTTAAATAGCACTTCCTTCACTTTATAGATACTGTTGGATTTTTGGCTTTCAGATATTTTTTATCATATTTTGTCATTATGTCCTTTGTAATTCAGTTTTAAAATATCAGTGACGTTGCAAAGAGACTTTTTTTTCAGTTACCGTTAACTTCTGGTGTTAATTTCTGCTTTATGAATTGCCATTCTTGGAATTTAGATTAGAATTGTACACGTTTTGGATAATGACTGTTCAGGAGAAACATTTGGTCTATTATTATGCGTAACACAACCATCCTACTAATCAGCAATTGTCTAAAAGTCATAAATCTTCTTTTGCATAATCATGAGTTACATATTTGGTATATAATATGGTGTGGTACTGATATCAAAGAGGTGCTCCAATAGGTCATAATAAGCAAAGCCTAAAAAGCTTTCTGGATGCGTTTTACAATAATTATAAAATGCGTGATGCTATTGTGTCAGTTCCCAGTGTGTCAAAAGTTGGCAAATTCTGCCTGTTCACTCTTCAGTTTTCCTCCTGATTCCGTGTGGTGATTCTTATTTGTAACCCTGCTCAAGTATCAATACAAAGTTGGTTTGTCAGTTGCATTTCAAACTAGAGGGAGGAGGGGAACAATTCTTTCCAAACCTTGTGAGGGGCGTTAAGAGTATTGAGGTAATTGCGTGCTGCTGTGGACAATCTGGAGAGCGGTTACATTTGCATGGGCGGTGGCAGCACCCTTGTGGAGGGCAGGTTTCTGGGCTCAGTGCTCTCTTATCACTGGCGCCAGGTCAGGCAGACGTGTCCCTTCAGTCGAAACCAGAGAGAAAGTAAGCTGAGTGCAGACAGTGGTCAGCACTGCTGCCTCAGTAGCCAACATGGGAAGCTCTCAGCATGAGTCCCTGGGGGTGCCAGCTCCCCTCCCTTCTTTACAAAAAAATAAGGGAGACCACGGCATCTCTACCTTTCCTTACAGAGGCTGTAGCAAAGCAACTGGTATTCTTACCCAGATCTTGAGCATCTGGTGAGCCCTCGTGCCTCCAGTTCTGTCACCTGTAAAAATCTGTGGGAGGATGGTCTGGGCCAGGCTTCTCTCACAGATGCACCTGGAGTTAAATGGCTTTTCTTCTCTGTCAGAGCTGGTCAATGAAGCCATGACTCCTGAGGCCGGTTGTACCTCGTTAAGTAACATTTCAAGCTCTCTTTTGATTGAGGGCACAAAAAGTGTGTAAGTCTGTTTAAATCTGACAGTTTTGCAGAAAGCCTTTTGTTCTTGACACCACAGATAAGAACAGAAGTATAACTGGGATTTTTTTCTTCTGCTTAAGAGGCAAGTAAGGGACTTCTGCTTGCAGATCCAGTGGGCACAAAGTTCCTCCCCAGAGAGAGGTCTTTAGTTTCACATTTGAGTTCGGTTATATGAAATTACACAATGTGCTGGAACAAGTTGCCGATACTAAACAGGGAAGAATACAATGATACTGAGTAATTTTCTCAAATGCTCACTGTTAATTATTGTTAAGGCTAATACATTTTAACATATTGTTGTACCCCCAGCACAGTACCATGTGATGGGAACTATGTCCTCCGTAAGCGTAGTACTTCCCTGTCTTTTTTTCTGTCGTTCCTCAGTTCCTGTTCCTGTTCTTTGTCACTCTCTTTTATTTGTTTTGTTTCCTATCACTCAACTTCAACATTCTCTACCCAGTTTCTTATCCAGCATGCAAAGAAACTCTCTCCCGCAGGAGACAACTAGTGTTAAGGTTGCCCAATGGAGAGCATCACTGAGAGCATGAGGAGTGCCATACCAAGCAATAAATCAGCTTCCCTTTGCATATGTTTGTATTATCAAGTTGTGCATTTGAAATTCTGACTTTAAAGTACTTGCAGGGAATGCATTCTTCCTCGGGTGTAGTGGTATCAGTATACAACGTGCTGTCAAATGAAAGTAGTTTTTCTTATCTTACTTTATAAACAAGGGAACCGCTGCCTTTCTCTCAGCTGTGTTTCAGGCAGAACCAAATTTTACTTTTCAGCTGCAAATCATTGGCTTTTGGCAGTGTGAACGATAAAATATAGCAAGTGCAGATGGTGCAGATGATATCCAAATTTGCATATCTGGCAATTGCAAAATAGTCAAGCCATGACATCAGAATTTGGGGATACTGAGAATAAGACTTGTGAAGAAGATGTGTATGAAATTTCATAGGAGCTAATATCCTTAAAAATTTGGCTCAGTGAGCATTGTCATGTAAATAAGACTTTGTCAGGATAGTCCACCAGAAGAAAACAAACAAAAATCTTGATCAGCTTGTCCCACTCTATAACATGAGTTATGTAGCCAATTACAAGAATTAAAATTGGATCCTCTTGGGAGATATGGGCAAGAGTAGGTTAGTGGGCATGGAAGCAGCTGTCAATTGTACATTTTGGCCAGGGCTGAGTTGTCTTCAGTGTTGTGTGGTCCAAGCCATGTAGTGTTGTCAGTGCCCTTGCTGTTTTCACAGCTGCCTGTTTTTTCGTGGTCATTCTGTCCTTCATGCTCTGTGATTCATCACCATCATTATCATATATGTATCTTATCATATCTCATGTTACTATGATAGAATCATTTGAGTTGGAAGGGACTCCTAAAGGCCATCTGGACTAACCCTCCTGCAATAAACAGTAACAACGCATCTACAGGTTGATCAGGTCCTCAGAGCTGTGTCCAGCCTAACCTTGAATGTCTCCAATGTTGGAGCATCCACCAGCTTTCTGGGCAACCTGTGGCAGTCAGACACCATTTCCCCTCTGCTGCCATCTGTCACACGGTAACAGAACGTATCGGGATGTTGGTGGGAGTGTTCAAGTTCTACTGCCATACCACCAACATCCACCTCTGATGTTGTGAGTCAACATAATAAAATAGGAGGCATCCCTTTCAGAGCAGCCCTTCTGTTTGTTTGGTAATTCTTGCATCCAACTACTTTTTGTAGTTCTTCTAAACCAAGACGTCATTCAGCACTATGGAAGGTGACAAGCATTTTTCTTGATTGTAATTTGGAACTGAAGTCCAGAAAACCATTCCCTCCTATCTTACATCTCTCCTGTTTCCTTTTCCGCTCTCTGTGATGTTTGAGTAGTTATGGTCCTATGGTTTTCCTTTTCCTCTTGACTGTGTGCAGACCTTATTCTTTTTCTTTTCAATTTAAGCAGCTGTTCCCCATTTATTTGGAGATTACCTGAAAATGCTTCAGTAAACACTTGAAAGTGAAGCTTAGCAGAAAAGGGGGCCTATTCCTTTATAAATCAGATGGATAGAACTAATTAGTCCAAACAATTTATAAGCTGGGTATCCTTTTTATCCTCTACAAATTATCTCATCAGTCCCCTTCCATTTCAGTCTTTAGAAATCCTTGGTATCTTTTCTCTGACTACAGATAAATTAGGGCTGTTTTTCTGTATCAGAAAATAAAACAGAATATTTCCAAATATTTTTCAGCATTGAAATAGCTAATACGGCTAAGCTGGGCAACAGAGCAAACTGCTTCAGAAGACAAGCAGCTAGTATCCTATAGAAAGGTGATGGGAAATGAAAAAGAGCTCTGATCTGAAATATGTTTGAACTGATGGAGTCACACTCTCACAGATTCTACATTTTCCTTCTGTCATTCTAGTCTTTCAGTCCTTATTTTCTTCCAGAATTCTTCTGCCACAATTTGAACAGAAATTCTGATTCTGCAGTGAATTTGCTGTTCCAGGTGCATCCGCACTACAGTACAGAATTACCCAAGTACTGCCAAGGCACTGATGAGTAGGGAATTTCTTCTATTTGAGAATCTAGTTTGCTTCTTGTTCTACTGCTTTTCTACTCACTTTTTTTTTTTTTTTTTACTTTATTATAATTTACTATTCTTTTTGTGCTCACAAAACATCTGTTCCTACAGTAGCCTCGATATTTAGGTCGTTGGATGATTACTTAGACGGTGTTAAATGGAGAACCACTTAAGTCAGAAATGAGGCTTTTCAGTATCTTCTGAAGTACAATGAAATAACTGCCGCTTCCCATTGTACTTTTCATTGTTGAAGATCTCAGTTTGTCTGATATCCTACACTTCATGACTCACGCAGCCTTAATGTTGTGTTGTCTCACTGATAAATATCCTTGTGTAAAACTAAAGATAACAGCCCAAGGCTATGTAAACAGTTGCATACTTAAAAGATGGCTTCAGCAGTGAAAGCAGCTTTAATAAATAACAATTTGTGACTATATTTATTTACTGATAATATCTAATCGGCTCCATCAGATGGCAGACAGCTGAAAGACTCCAGGTTTGTAAAGATATGTGTTGCTGAGCCTCTCTTTTGATTTCTCAAATGTTGCAAGCTCTGTGTGGTAGAGACAACTATTTGCTACGAACACCTCATTCCCATAATTTCAGCCTGCATCTGTGACTGAAGGTTCTTGAAGTGCTTACATACCTAAATAGGCAGGAGTAACATTACTAAGTGCATAAAATACAACTAACCTTCAACATCCCCAGAACTGACTGCGTTTTCACAAGGGTGAGGAGACCTCTGATAGCCAACGGACGCAAGTAAATCAATTTTACTTCCTGAATTCAGTCATTCCTCTGCCTATTGCATTAGCAAGGGTCTGATCTGACAGAAGTCTTCACTTACACTGTTTAAGTTAGCCAGACATCCATATGGCCAGCAAAATACTTTCTCCTGATGTAGAGAAGACTGTTCCAGCACTTGGAAAATCTATATTTAATTCTTCTTTCTTCCTGAGGAGAGTTGAATGGCAATGCTTTTCTCTGTATGTAAAAGGCAAAGCAGCAAGCTACATAGTGAGCATCCTTGAGTACCACAAACCATGTTCTTTTTGCTCAAGCTTTGCCATTTTGCATGGAACATGTAAGTATTAGCCAGAGAAAGAAAGCAATCACTAGAATCTTCTCCTTAAGAAAAGGGAGGGGAGACAGAAGAGCCTCTGAAGGAGATTCATATGAAAAAATATGTGGTGAAGAGTGAGTTAACCAGCTTCGTGAGATGGGGAAGGATATGTGTGGGATAAGCACAGCTCAGTGACATGTTCTCCTTGTTAGAAATCACTGTCTTTATTTTGTGGTACTTATACCAATGACCATAGCTTTTTTTAGTTCCTGACTACCTTGGAAGGGGGGATGTTTGTGGCCAAGAAAAATATGCGCCATTTCCAGGCTTTTAGCTTTTTTTTTTTTTTAGACACCTGCAAAGTACTTAAAGTACAATGCATGAACTAGGTACATCTTGGAAAAGAAAAAACATATGTAGGTTTCCTTTTTTACTGAATTCAGTGTAGGAAAAAATAAACAATACTGCAAATAATTTGCTTAGATCTGAAATTGATTTTCCATTACTTAATTTCTCTGTGCTGGAAATAGGAATAAATTAAATAAATTTGCATTACATTTATAATAGATGGGTGTGTATTTTTAGAATGAAGATTTTAAGTAGGCATGTTTGTGTTTCCCTATAAAATAAATACATCATTTGTGGAATCCTTTTAAGATTCTATGGAACTACTTCAGAAGTAATTTTTTAAAAATAATTTATGAAGTTGATGTTTATACCTATCCATCTGCAGAATAAGAGAAATTAATTTACCTATCCCTCTCTATGAATTATCTATTTTTTTCTAAGCTGCTGATATGGATAAAATGTAAGTGCACACATTCCACCAATAAGTTGGCACTTTTCCTTTCATAAGATATATATTAAAGAATACTTATAGGTTATATTCAAAATCAGTACCCTCTTGTGCTGCCTACTCTAGGATTACCTCTTGTGATTCCTTCTTTTGTGTCCCATGAAGAAGCTGAAACAATTTTCTGTCCTGCCACCCAACGCTCTATCAGTAAATGCTGATATTGCTGTCTGTATGGGAACTGCTGAATCATGCCTGTACCTCTGATTGACCACCCGAGGCAAGCAATGAGTCAGCCCTAGGAGCACAGGTGAAGGCAATTCAGCTGTGCTACTGGACGGGGTGGAGCCTGGCTGCACCTCTCCTAGAACCCATTTAAGAGCTGACTACAGCTGGGGAGGGATCTCTTTTGGAGATCAGTCTTGGAGTCTTCTCAGTGAGCCCAGGACAAGGGTAAGCTTTCCATCCATTCTTCTTTAGCGCGATAACCTGTTTAGCCTAACTTTCTTGAATATTTCTTAATTGTAACATCCGTATATTCATTGATTATACAGTGTCAGGATGCAGTTCATAAAAATAAACACTAGAAATAAATTATTCACTTGCTTTATTAATCAAGTCCTTAGACTGCCCAGCAGAGAAACTGAAATGCTTAACACACAACTGTTTAACTGGCATGCTGAGAGCCTGAATACAGACTTATTCTAAACAGCATTTAACCAGCTGTAATGGTTTAAATTTTATTTTTTGTTTCCTCCAAAGAGATAAGAGAAGTTCATCTCATAGTCTTTTAATCATCTATTCACTGTATATCATTAACATTTGATTCTACAAATTGCTTATAAACACCATCCGCCTAATGATTTGTAGCTCGTACATGTGTAATTTCACTTACAGTGACTAAGAGTCAGCAGAGGGTTATAGAGCAACAAGGAAGCTTATTATTTATTGCTACGTATTATATTCTGTATAATGCTCATTTTTGTTGCACGCTTGTTAGGTATTTTCTCCTAATTGGTTAATGCTGCATTTATCTTCTCCTTCTGTACTTTTAGGAAAGGAAGGTTCAGGTATTTTCTTGCTTTACACGTTTATATGTACATCTGTAGCTTCATTTAACCCATTGAGCGTCTCTTGATGTGCATATGGGTGCACTACCTTTAAGTCTCTTTTAATGGTGAAAATTTAAGTGTAGTTAATGCTTATTGTAAGAGGAAAGCAAAGCAGCTGTCATATCTTCTGGTGAGTAAAGGTTGAATATATGAAAGGCTGGGATGTTATTTTAATTAAAGAGAAAGTGACGTTGGTCACCTGGGCAACTCCTTGTTGTGCTGTGAGCACAACCTAGTGACCTCAGAGTGCTCGTGGGACTTTGATGGCTCTGTGTGTAGAGAGCTGGTGTGTGATGGATACATACAGGGGAGCTCACAACTCTGTTCCAACACCCTGCTGCTTTGGACACCAGAAAGATTTTGATAGCATAATAGACTTCTGCAAAAGATTTTCTGTTCTTTAATAGTTGCAAATAGTAGTGAATATTTAATACAGTTGTGAATAGTACGGCCCTCGCAGAATATCTGATATATTGAGTCATTATAGAGAATACAGAATACACTTGGTAGCAGTACTGCTACAGAAGCAGCCTAATAAGTGTAAGGCTCTACAAAGACGTGATTTTTATTCACAAAGTTCAACATTCCTTCAATTTTCAATTATTTTCTTTTAAAAAAAAATCACTTAAACTTCTGTATTACAGATAAATTCTTCTCTCAGTGTGCATGGCGATGCTATTAATGTCAGCTGATTTACTTCAAAGCAACAATGCAGATGATTTCATTTCTGCATAGCTGTTCAGTTAGCAGATGACACTTCTGACTTTCCTCATATAAGTAGTGACATCAGTATGATTTGTGAGGGTACAATCTCTCTCCATATAGTGAAGTGGATAGTATGAACAGTTCAAATAGAGCAACTGATTAAAACAGAAACCTAAGTAATTATCATACTCGGACAATGTAAAATTGTGTTCTAAAGCCAACTTTAATGACCAATATAAAGATTTTTTTGGGGGTGGGGGTTGTTGGCAGAAATAGCTTAAGTTGTGACTGCTGCTAATAGCTCATAGTATTGACAGATCTTTGACCATAGTAGTAAGATCATTACTTGAACAGCATGTGGTTAAGCAGTCTGCCATAAAAGCCAACCCTGTTACTGTCATTGTAACAGAGACGGTTCTGTACCTGAAGTGCACTGAAGTCACAATAACGTGATTTTTCAATGCAATAACTGCAGCATCCAGGAAAATCAAACTTCCAGCCAAGAAGTAATTAAATTTGTACAAGCCTAACTGTCTCATTCATAACAAGTCGTCATGAACAACTCAAAAAATAAAAGGATATAAAATTGCTAGTAGCTAGAACATGAAGAATTGGAACAAGGCACAGGCTGATAAACTGTCTCAGTTACAAATTTATTCTTGGTGACTTGCCATTATAATGAAGTGAGATGAGTGAAATGTGGTTATATTTGACATATCGCTGGATCTATGTTATCCAAAAAGAGGGTTTTTTTTTGCTGAAGAATTATGATGTGCTTCTCTCTTGACAGATGAGTTGATTTAAATTTTGAGATGCTTGGAAGTACTTCTTAAATCCCTAAGCATCTCTTTTCAAGTAGAGATACACTTCTATGAGAATAATTGTGATATTGTGTAGTGTGGCTTGTATTTTGCCTTAAGTAGGCACTTCGGGAATATTTTTAAAAGACTGTGTGTGTGTGTGAGGTATGTCTCATCTAAATTTAAAACTCTACCTTAATTCTGTGGTGAGATCATCACAATCTCTGTAGCCTATTCATTTATAGCCATGCACAGTTTTCATAATGAAGAGCTGCCTAAGCTATCTACATTCATAAGAAGTATTCTGCAGCAGGAGCAGATCTACGGAATGAGACGGTGCTGAGAGACTGCCATGTTTTGGGGACAGGAGGCTGCTTGGGGACCGTGGCTGCAGCACAGTAGGAGTGCAAGGGAAAGCTGTGGGCCAGAAGTGAGGTCTGCCCTCTGAGGGCACTCCGGGAGGTCAGCCAGAGGTAGGTAAGGCACTGGGAAATCCCGATCTCAAGGAAAATACCTCAGGATGTGTCCATCCCAGCTTCTACAGGGTGATGTTGCACAGTGTATCGTTAACACGTTACAGCTCAGTGCAGGCACAGAACAGTAGTGAGTTATTTCAGTGTTTGCCTGACTGGAGGAAGGTTGCATGTTCTGTCACCTGATTGTCTGAGTGATTTTGACAAATGGTTTCACATTTGGCAAGCATAAAATGTGCAAAATGTTACATATCAACTATAGTTCACCTTGTATGATACTTATTACTATGCCTTCTTTTCTGTTCGTTTAATTTCACTGTATTTTAAGCATTCAGATTGAAATTTCCAAGCCAAACTGGAGCAAAATACAGCGTTGTGCTTAGATATAAAACGTTTTAATAGTTTGATAACTATAAAAATCTTGTATTGCCATGTTTTGGAAAAACAATAATCAATGAGTTGAAAAACTCACATCTGACCATGTTTAATGAAGTATAAAGATCTCAGTATTGCCACAGTTGCTTGTTGATGTCTGGTAGCTCATTATTTCTTCAGAAACTGACCTTATTTGAGAGGCCATAGAAAGCATAAGTGTATGAACAAAAGTTTGAGAAAGACACGGCGAAAGACAGAGGCAGTGAAAGCAAAACTGAGTGCAGAGCTCACTCAGACTGATGGGAGAAATGTTTTTGGAGTGAGGCCTTTTGGAACACAGAACAACCTACAGTAGTGAAATGTGAGATATACTGGCGAACAGCAAGAAGAGGTAGAAGAAAATACCATGTATGAACCATCTGTACCTGAGGTTTATATATTGCACAGACAGATGTAGATGATGAAACACTCTTTCTTTAGTCATCCTACAGCGTGACCTCTTTCTTCTATTAATGACAAGTGAAAAAATTCTCTTGAAGTCTTAAAACTAAGGATCACAGAACTATTCTGAGTACAACCTATTTTTTTAGAAACAAGCTTCTTAAAGTAGAAGTTTAGTGGGAAATGCAATAAAGGCAGGAGGAAGTCTTTTGTTAGGGGAAAAATAGGTTATCTACAGAATAAGTTCAGATGTGTCAATTAAAGTATCTTTTTCAGATTTATGAATTCAGTTTATTTGATGAGATCTCTTGTCATAATCCTACATGGAAAAATGCTTTCTAGCAGAATATTTGTTATATGGAGAAAATGAAAAAGCTTCATCTTTAAAAATTTCAGGTTTCTTGCTGAACTGCTCACAAATGAACAGGAGTGCAATTTTAATAATTAAAGTTTATCATTTTAGACTTAAAAAATGATCCAGTTAGTTATAAGCTGTGATAGTAGCTTATAATGTTCTTGCATGCTTTCTAGGGATGCTATTGTATGTCCTGCTGCAAAGAAAGAAAACCATAAAACAAAAAAGCCACATCACGTTGTGTAGCTGTGTGCTTTTTAGATGTAATCTTTCCCTAGCGTGGTTGTACTATTTGCACCTGGCAGCTCAAAGTCATGGTAACTTAAGTAGCTTAGTGATGTGCTCTGGGAATAGCATGTGATGCAAAGATTTCTGTTGCTTCTCCCCAGTCTCCAAATGCCATGATTTAGAAAGTATACATTTTGATTCTTTCATGGCAACTTTCATTTCTGTAGTGTCCCTACTGTGTGTGTCTTTACCTTTTATTTTGAAAATCTATTCTTTTTTCCACAAATCCCTATCTTGTTATCTCCCACTGTCATGTTGCCCTGTCTAGCCTAAGGTGGGGGTACAAGCCCGTATCTGCCAGTCCAGACTTAAATGAAATTTTCTTCCACAACATGACAGCACATTGCTAAGAAACATTCTCAAAGTTTGGGGATTTTGTGTACAAGATCAGAGGCATGAGAAAGCCAGACATCATTTCCTGTTTCTATGGCAACACGATGGTGTGTCTAGCTCAGCTATTTTCTCCTTCTATGATTTTATAGATAGCTGGGATGAATCCAGTGAAGTTCAGTATCATCAAAAATAGAAGAATTCTAACTGAGTCTAATCAGAAGGCATATAGATAGCAAGGCATAAAGGACGATCTCATCTGCAAATAAAATACAGATAGGGAAAAAGTCAGTTATTGCATCTTCTGATAACATGAAGGCAAATACATAAACCACTCTGGAGTTGCAAAACAATTCTATGTGCTCCAGCTTCCCATTTGACTAATGGGTGAATTCCTGCGCTTTATGTCCAAAAGTTTCCTGTGGTACACCATCCCCTTCTGCAGCACATCCTTCCTCCAGAAAGTAAATGACAAATTTTATCCAGAAAGCAGAAATATTTGTTTCACCCAAACCAAAAGAAATATTTGAAGTAAGACCCAGAGAAAACACAATTTAAAAACCCATACAGAATAACTGGCACGTTTACCAGGTTTGATCTTTCATCTACATTTGAAATTGAATCCAGTTGAGCTCAAAGTACATTTTACGTTTGGATAATTAAGACAAAGATCTTAACCATACGAATTTCCACTGTATTAACATCTTAGGAACTTAACAAGATGGAGTAGTCTCAATGTCGTATGTGCAGCTGGATTATCCTATTTTAATGGATTTGCAGAGCTCCATTTAAATGAACAGCAGAGCCTCTTATTTTTAACAGAAAACAAGTTCACCTGATTTCTGGGTTGCATGCCAGAATCACAAGGCTGACACAGTCCTCCATAAGTTTCTAACTCTTCCAGCACACAGTCGTATGCTGTTGTCAAGTACTACAATTTACCTAAGTCTTCACAGTTGTATACGTTGATTAGATGTCAACTAAATCCTAATCAAAAAGTGAAATCATGCTTATAAAATGAATGAATGCTTTAACTGTTACGTGTACTATAGAGAGTCAGGAAAGCTTCATTGTTTGGCAGATGGGCTGACTCCCACATTAAGAAATTCATAATTTAGTCTCAAAAAAGTAAGGGAGAACATATGTGTTTGTTGGAAAAGGAAAAAAAAACAACCTTTCCATCTTTTTTTTGTCAGAGCAACCACATATGGCAGTTTCATTTTCTATCACTTACCATTTTCTTTCTATTTAAAATTCAAATGTCACTAGCCAAGAAAAAAGTTGGGTATTAAGACATGCAAAGGCTTCTCAGCTAAGAACAATCACTACAAAGAACTTTACACAGATTTGCAATATTCAATTAGAACAAACTTACTCATTCCATTCTATCTTTGCTCTTGTTTTTCTTATGCATCCCTTCCATTAATAGTTACTATTTTAATGTTTTTTTCCAGCCACTTCTTGTCTTTGCTTAAGCCAAAATCATTTCACTTTATAACTTTGTGAGTAATCCTGTATGCGTTATTTTCACACAATTACATGTCTACTTAGTAACCCTATGATCTTCCTCCTGCGTAAGTACTCTCCAAATAACGGCAAGAGTTTATCAGTTAAATCTACATTTATATATCTTTATATATACATATATACATATATTATTATTAGAATCTATATGCAGAATTTAAATTTTTGAATCACTATTTCTTTTCATTGCTAGGAATGTGATTTACCCTAATCCTCATTTTCAGACACCAAAAGTCATATACATGCCTTTTGTATACGCTGGATGATATGAAATGTGTGTTGTATTAATGAAGGTGGAAAGATTCTGGTCATCTTCAGGGGTTACACAGGACCGGGGGGAAAATTCTGAGCTCCTGACACTTGCAAAATAGATGGTGTTGAAATGCATGAGAATATTTTAAAATCTTTGAAGGTAAGTTGAAGGCATATCCACATTTTGCAGATATTCTAGTAACTAGCCTCATAGGCATTGTGGTCAGAAAGGATCTATTTGCTGTAAGGCAGCTTTTCAGAAACTACAGGCCTAACTTGAGATATCTGAGAGCTTTATTTTCTAGTGACAAAAGCCTGGTCACATTTCTTATATGCTAGAACCATGCTGAAGGTCTTAAAGTAAATATATGGCATGTTAATGAATAAGATATCATTATTACCTAAAATAGCATTCAAGGTACTTCTAGCTGACAATATGAAAAAGCTGAAAGAACCTGCTGTGCGAAGTCCCTTGCTTTTGTAATGCTTTAAAAATGCCCTGACTAATGCTATTTTACAGCAGCGTTTGTTCTGATTAGTGGCTTTAATGTCACTGGTAATGAGGTAATCCTTTACTCAGTTGTGTATGTCCATGTTCTTTAGCTGGTTATGGGTACTATTTTCATTTTAAGAGCTGATGCGTAGCAAAGCAAGAGAGTGTTTTTGGTTTCTGTTTTTTTTTTTTTCCAAAGCAAAAAGACACATGGCTGAGAATTTGTGACAGGTTTCTTTACTCTTCTCAAAACAAAATAGACTCTTACTGTCACTGCCTCTGATGTGGCACTCAGAGACAATAACAGCTTGGCATTAAGACGTGTTTCAACCTTTTTGTAGGAATGTCAATCAAATCTGTTGACTGTTCTTTGCACTGTAGTTTACTTTCCCAACGTGTACCTGGGACTAGAGGCAGGCCGAACTCCTCCGTCACTGTGCTGCTCACCAGGCTCAGGCCACCAGGTGCCCTGTTGCCAGCGCTGCCTGGAGCTGGCCCATCACTGCAGTGTGTGGGCACACAGCACTCCAGGGGTCACCTTCAGCAGAGCCCAGGTGGGGACGGGCTCCTCCTGTGTGTATGTAGGGCAGCCAGTAGTAAAAACCGGCTGTGATGGTACAAAGTCAGCCCTGTAGGTGGTCTTATTTGTTGAGCTGCTTAGTGTTATGGAGACAGAGTGTGTGCGCTTTGGCTGTCTTTTTATATTTTTCCTTTGTATGCAAATCAAACAGTAAACCAGGAATAGCCTCGAAGTTTTATTCCGCAAAATATTCCTTTCGCTATTCCTGTCCGCTCACTCTCTATAATCTTCCTTAGCTGTGCTCTGTTATGTTTTACAGGGAGGGCAGTAGAACACATCAGTATTGATTCAACACTCAAAAATATGTCTTGCAGCAAGTTGAGTTTTCCACTGCATTGTCAAAGACCTTCTTAACCCCTCAGCTCCCGGCAGCGATAGCATCAGCAACTAGATTTTTCACTTAGGGAAAACAAAGCAAAGTCGTGTTTGTGCCCTTTTAACCTTTTAAAAAAAAAGGAAAGGAGCATCTTCTTGTGATGCTGTTTGTGTCATCCCTATAGCTGGGGATCCAAATCATGTTAACAAAGAGAAAGCAAAATAAAAAATTAAAAAAAAATGGGAAAAAAAAAATTAGGATGCAGGACACTCTCTAGAACTTTGCTTCACTCTGTGTTATGTGACAGGAATTGTCAGCAGGCTGATCAGGCTCACAGTGGAAAAGTACCGCCAGCTTCAAGCAATAAAAGCAGCAATCCCAGCCCTGTGGGGCTCTGAGGGTTGTCACCTCGAGCTTACCTAGATGTTTAGAATTTGCTGTGCAACTCATAGTCACCTCTGTTTTTATGCATGTACATGTGTGGGGAAAAGTGACATATTTGTCTGTTACAGCAAATTCAACTCAGTTGAATTCTTGTGGACGCTGTCAAATGCACAACTTGGCACAGATGACAACTTTCTTAAAATTTGACTGCACCTTAGGACAGCCCGTTTCCCTTCTTTAATTAGAGCAATTCAAGAAGGGCTGCAAATCACACATGCCGATGTTGTACAGGTCTGGTTCAAATGCGAGGTACACTGTTTACAAGTATCCATGCAGAAAGTAGTTGCTAGAATGAAGTAGGAAGCCCAACAAGGTTATTTTATGATAATGCTTTTCAAGCCTGCCTATCAAAACAGTTTTTATGTTCCACCTACAATGTTATGTTGCATTGCAGACAGCATGTGCACACCTGCACATGAGTGGTAGAAGAATAAAGAGAAAACTGGCCTCTGTGCATCCTCTAGCAATTTCTACCTTTCTGTGCTGAGCAATCATGGGATAAAGTACTGTAAAATGGCTCTGACCCAAGCTGTCCTAAAGAAGGAACCAGTTTTTGCACAGTGCTTGAAGCTGAAGAGTTACGGGAGGCTCAGGATTGCTGATGTGATGTAATGCATGCCAAGTCTTGTAGGCAGAGCATCTCCTATGAAGTGTTTTACACTTTACCCAGTTTCAAAATATTGAATTGACAATTAGACTTAAACACACAGTGTTTAATTATATTAATAGCATAATTAATATTTACTTTCCTAAGAAAGCATTTGGAGACTTAATTGTACCATGCCCAATGCAGGGATAGCAAGCGATGAAGGATGTTCATTACAATGTGTCTGAAGTAGGCTTCCTGTGATTTCTGATCTTTTGTCTTCAACCTGTAGGAGTGTCTGCCTCTCCTGTTTTGCAGAGAGCACATCTGCATAGTGCAGTGAGATGTAATGTCAGGACGCTGCTCTGGCTTTTCCTCTGAAACAGCTGATCTGGGTGTCTGTCCTGTGTTCAGACGTATTTCTAACCTTGAGATCAGGCATACACATAGGCATTTATTTAATTATTCACTGTTATTTGTGTATGGTTTAGACTCTTTCTGTGTCCTTTCAGAAACTCTTTGAACCCCATTAAGCTACTAAGTCATGTAGTTAAGTAGATTTTTAAAGAACAATCACTATGTACTTGACAAATATATCAGAATACTGTACTGACTAAGAGAGCATTTGATACCTTCATTCATTATTTTATTACTTTACTGTAGAGAAATTTTTCCATTGAAATCAGATTTCAGTCTGTCATGGGGGAAAAAGAGTTGTTTGCATCTCCTTCTGGGAAAGGGAGAATTAATGCCATCAAACACTTAGAAACTCTTCTACTCAGTGTCTTCAATTCAATATAAGGCATTTTACACAGTAAGAAACAATTCCTGAAGACCCCAGAACAGAGGTGCCTTCTTATGCAACTTCTCTCTGGGAAGGGAACTGGGTACGCTAACTTGGACATTTGAAACTGCAGGAGAACTATTGAGGAACACTGTCCTTGGGCTGTTGGGTTTCGTTTGTTTATTTCTTTGCTTTAATGTACTGAGAGCAGTATGAGACAGAATAAATGCACAAATGAAAAACAAAACGCCCCATTTTGACAGTGAGGCAAGCATTTATAATAAAAACAAACTCCTTGGGGCAGGAGAACAGCGTATGTGCATTATGTACATGCAGGTACCCTATCCAAAGAGACAAGTAACACAGTAAAAGAAAAACAGCAAATGTATATAAAAAATGTATATAAAGAATCTGTGAACTTTAGATGCTCGAAAAGTATCTAAAAAGCAGTATTTTTTGGCATAACACTGGAAAAAAGGAAAAAAAAAAAAACCTGGCTTTATCAATCCAAGTCCTGTAACTGAAGAAAACTTGCAATGACATCAGGCAAATGTTTGGTAGTACAAGATTGCCAAAATCGTATATTAAATACGTCAGCATTCATTGTTGTTCATGGGAAAGATGCCACTAAGAGTTCCAGCTTTTCAGCTGTTAAACAGAAACCTACAGTTTCCCTGTGCGTAGGAATGTGGTAGTTGCTCCTCAGCATGGCAGAACACTGCATGTTGCAGCATCAGTTCTTCCCAAGAGAACGGCTGACAAAGGCCAGATGAATAGCGATGCTTTCACACACCCTGGCAGGGACCTGCCTAAGTCTTGGCTGAACTCTCTGGGACTGGCAGCAGCTATCAATCTCTCACTTACTCTCACATGAGTACTAAAATGGCACTGATCAGTGCCTTTTCATACACACACATACATTTCCAAGC
This sequence comes from Phasianus colchicus, assembly GCF_987193195.1. Taxonomy (NCBI): domain Eukaryota; kingdom Metazoa; phylum Chordata; class Aves; order Galliformes; family Phasianidae; genus Phasianus; species Phasianus colchicus. The sequence continues at coordinate 117,521 of NC_143440.1, read as the reverse complement.
ACTTTTGGACATTGGAATTTGTATTCTTTTTATTCTTTTTCTTTTTTTCTTTTTTTCTTTTTTTTTGGGGGGGGAGAGGCAGGGGGAGGCTAGTCAGAACCATCCCAGCAACCAAAATCTCAACATGATGCCCTGCTTTTTTTTTTTTTTTTTTCCTCCTCCACTCTGTGTTTTTCATAAGTGTCCTGCTTCTCACCTCTGCGCAGTGTCACGCCAGTGTTTCACGTTATGAAGCATCAGTTTCCTTGCCCTCTAACAAAAAAATTGAGTGCAGTTGCTAAAAACCTTTGTGCGCTCAATTTGCAGGAGAGCTGCTCCCTCTGCTGAGTTTTCTGTTGATCGCCACCGGCACCTGATGTCCTTCCTCACCATGCTGGGGCCCAGTCCTGACTGGAACGTGGGCCTTTCTGCTGAGGACCTCTGCACCAAGGACTGCGGCTGGGTTCAGAAAGTTGTGCAGGATTTAATCCCCTGGGATGCCGGCACGGACAGTGGTGTTACCTATGAGGTATTTGGTTGACTTGCAATGCATTTCACCTAAATTTATTTGCCTGAATTTACCTGAAGTCAGTGAAGAATGGAAGTTATTTAATCCGCAGTCATGTGGATCATGTGCCTGTATACTACTTTGCTCATTTTGTTCTTAACCATATTTTGTTTTCTTTCTTCTGACCGCAGTCTCCTAACAAACCTACAGTTCCTCAAGAGAAGATCAGACCGCTTACAAGCTTAGATCACCCTCAAAGTCCATTTTATGATCCAGAAGGAGGATCTATCAAACTGGTAGCCAGAGTTGTCATTGAAAGAATTGCACGCAAGGTACAATTTTATACATAAAATCCTCAAGGAAGCGAAAACCACAATCTCTAAGACAAAATTTTTTCTTCTTCCTGCCACCAGATCTCTGCTCCCTAATCTACCTCCAATAAATATAATGGTAGAAAATATTGTTTTTGCATTTTAAATTATCTTGAGATACTCTTTGTCTAACTTCCAATAATTACTGAATCTGCTTAGTTGCAGATTTTTTTTTTTAATAGAAGAGAAAAAAACATGATCTAATGAGTTATTCAGTGTTTTCTCTTGTTGCTGCTGTAGCTCCAGCAGTGCCTCTCAGTGCACTGTCTCAACCCCTCTACACATACAGATTCTTACATCAACCTCCACGATCATTTCTTTGTTTATAGGGGGAGCAGTGCAACATCGTACCTGATAACATAGATGATATTGTGGCAGATCTAGCACCAGAAGAAAAAGAAGAAGGTACTTTCTGAATTAGTTTCTGCTGGACTATACTTTGTTCTGTTCTCCACTGTTATTTCTAGATATAGTAAGAAACTAACTTAGGAGCAGAAATAAGTTCCACTTATTCGCACTTATTAGTCAGAAAGTGACTTAGTTTTTCATCCTTTCTAGTATGTATGTGCTATTAGCCTCCACTTATAGAGGAAATACATTGCATGTGTAGCTGGCAGATGACAATAACAATAAAAGCAATAAAAGATAACCTTTAGGGGGTTCAACGTAAAGTGGTGTTGGGTTTTTTCTTTTGTTTTTCAAATCAAATTTGTCAGGTTTTTGAGTTAAAATGAAGTGGTTTAGAGTGCAGAAAGAAATAACATTTCACCTTAACATCTAAAGTAATTCCTAGCCAAGTTTAAAGAGAAGCGGACAGAAGATAATGTACTGTTAATGTTTACTGCCTTTTTTTGTTTTTAGATGATACCCCTGAGACCTGCATATATTCAAATTGGTCCCCCTGGTCAGCCTGCAGCTCCTCTACCTGTGAGAAGGGCAAGAGGATGAGGCAGAGAATGCTTAAAGCTCAGCTGGACCTCAGTGTGCCCTGTCCTGATACTCAAGATTTTCAGCCATGCATGGGTCCAGGCTGCAGTGATGAAGGTAATCAAGAGGAAAGGGTACAGAAGAACAATGCATAGGGCCACTCTTTTCTTTTAAAATTCTGCTGTATGATCTGGGTTTTAGCAAAAATAAGAACAACTGCAGAAGAATACAATTTCAAATGGTCTGTGATGAACTCTGCAGTTTAGCTGAGTGGGTGCATGGAGTACACAGAAGTGTAAAGGAAAGGAGTAAAGTAAGCAACAGAGAAGATAGGATGTGAGAGGCAACATTAAAGTGACTCTGCATATAAATGGACAGCTGTAGATTTATTGGTGGGTGGGCAGGTGATCATGTAAATATTAGCAATTGAAATGGTCCTCTGTATTTTAGATGGTTCCACTTGCATGATGTCTGACTGGATTACATGGTCCCCCTGTAGTGTTTCCTGTGGAATGGGAACGCGATCTAGAGAGAGATATGTAAAACAATTCCCAGAAGATGGTTCTATGTGCAAAGTGCCTACTGAAGAAACTGAGAAATGTATTGTAAATGAGGAATGTTGTAAGTATTTCATTTAGCTTTGTAAAATCCAGTTAATAGAAGAACTGCCTGATACATTTTTTCATATGAGCCCTATTACTGAAGGATCTTCTGTTTTGTGTAGCCCCTAGCAGCTGCCTTGTCACCGAATGGGGAGAGTGGGATGAATGCAGTGCTAGCTGTGGCATGGGAATGAAAAGACGACACAGAATGATCAAGATGACTCCTGCTGATGGATCCATGTGCAAGGCAGAAACTACAGAGGCAGAGAAATGCATGATGCCTGAATGCCGTAAGTGTCTGTGAATTCATCTCCTCTGCTACAGAGAGAGATATCATTTCTGATGTGCTGCTCCATCACACCACAGAACATAGCCCAAGCACAAGCAGCATTGCTTTTTCTGGTCCTCCTGAGGATTGGATCCCTTAAGGAAAGTGCACTATGAACCACTTTCACCAACAGAACCTAAGTATAGGTAAAATGTATTCAGTGGTGTGCTACTCACAAGCCATACTCTAATTTTATGGGATATGAGGTGTATTTAATAATAAGTCAAGAATGATACCATGCCCTTTTCTTTTGCCTGTGAGCAGTCCAGGAATTGAGTTGCACCTTTTGTTCAACCAGTCAGCCTCATCCTTATCCTACCTCTAAATATTCTGTTAGTTTTGTGGATTTTTTTTTAAAGAAATGTTAAGATTTTCAACAATGACAAAATGAAATTAAGTTAAATGTGGAAGGTAAATATCCCATCTCACATTAGGTCAGTATGACTTCCTGTTCTGGGTACAAGAACAATACACGTTTTCTACAGGAATTATTATTGAAACATACATTCTTGCTGTTTATCCTCTGATAATATTGAGACTGTACAGAGATGAATAAGATAGATATAGAAAAACATAGTAAAGAAAAGGTATTAAAACCAAGCAAGCCTCTTTTTTTTTTTTTTTCCCTGAGCTTCTGTAGAAGTATCATTCTGCTTGTGACTCATTTTGTCCAAAGTGACAATGAAGTATAGGTGGTGGAAGGCAGATAGAAGTATGTTTTCCACCTGTGTTATTTTCAAAGTGCATACTTTTGTAGATTACATATAACAAGTACTCATCACCTTTTTATATTCATATTAGATACTATTCCCTGCCTTCTATCCCCATGGTCTGAATGGAGCGACTGCAGCGTAACATGTGGGAAGGGAATGCGAACCCGGCAGAGGATGCTGAAATCTGCGGCTGAGCTTGGAGACTGCAATGAGGAACTGGAGCAAGCAGAGAAATGCATGCTGCCTGAATGCCGTAAGTGTGGAAACCTTTGGGGAAGGGGGAAACCAATTTTGTGTGTGGTAGTCTTGGGTCAAAAGTCTATTGCTATTTGTAATATTTGTTCACATTTTTCCTTTAATATTGTAACTTATTTAATATTCCTTATAATGAAGCCTAGAGAGTACAAGATAGATGAGTGGACAGTGAGGCTGATTGAGAAGTGGGTGACTGGCAGAGCTCTGAGAGTTGTGATCAGCGGCACAGCCTCCTTGGAGGCCTGTACATAGTGGTGTTCCCCAGGGGTTGGTGCTGGGTCAGGTCTTGTTCAGTGTCTTCATTGCTTACGTGGATTATGGGATAGAGTCCAATCTCAGCAAGTTTGCTGATGATACAAAGCTGGGAGGAGTGTTTGACTCCAGAAGGCTGTGCTGCCACTCACTGAGACCTGGACAGACTGGATAGTTGAGCAGGTTTAACAAGAGCAAGTGTAGAGTCCTGCACTTGGGTAGGAATAACTGCATGCATCAGCACAGGCTAGGGGCTGACCTGTTGGAGAGGAGCTCTGCAGAGAAGGACTTCAGCATCCTGGTGTACTGCAGGCTGGCCATGAGCTAGCAGCATGTCCTTGTGGCCAAGAAAGTCGGTGGTATCCTAAAGTGTATTAAAAAGAGTATGGCCAGCAGGTGAGGGAGGTGATCACACTCCCCTACTCTGCCCTAGTGAGGCCACATCTGGAATACTTGTCTAGCTGTGGGAAAGCACTCTGAAACCTGAAATGCTGTATAAACTGCTTTCAGATTCTGTAGAGGATGGGTCAGCAGTTGGTAAGAGCAGTCATTGCCTCCTTGAACTCTGTAAGGAAACGGTATGATATTCTCTTGCTCTCCATCTGTATTACTCCGAAATCCATCCACAGGGGCATTTTATTTCTTATTGTGTACTTTTGGCTATTGAGAGCTAGATTATGACTATGTCCTCATCTTGCCTTACTTAGTCTTATGGTGATGAGCATTGCTTTAGGTATATGGTTATTCCATAGTTAACATAATACCATAACTTCAGGCAACGTTCTGTGCACTTCCTAATAGCAAACAAGTCAGAACGAATTATAAGTATGTCCTATTTTGTACTCAAATGCAAAATGTGCCCTTGTGAGGAAGAAAGGAAATAAAAGTTTAGCATCACTCACGAGATTCTTTTGGTCCATAAAATGAACAAGAAAAAGTCTCTGTCTTTGATATAGCTCTGACCTGTACTGTACCCTTTCTATTAATCTACATTCCTTCACAATCCAGGAATGTCACATAGGCCAGCGCATGGTGTGGAGGCAGCAGCATTTTAGTTTTCAACTTTACTCGACTAAAACCTCACCCTTCTTGGGTGGTGTAGACTTCTGGTTGCTTTGCTGTCTTTGTTAAGAGCAATAGCCTAAGTCTTTGCAAAGTGAACAAGATCTGATTGCTTTTAGTGCCATGTTGCCAGCTGGTTTCTGAGGCTTTATATCTAACTAGATTATTTTTCATGGAACTTATTGGCTAGAAAAGGCTTTTCTATTGCAGTTTGTTAATTCAGCTTTTATTAAATAATGTGAAATATCATTTTGGTTATTATTTACTAGGGTGTGAGGCTTTAGGGAGTACTGAAAAGATGAAAAATTCTAAGACACAGACTTAATGATACTAGCAGCCTTTCACAGAATCGTAGGGGTTGGAAGGGACCTCCAGAGATCGAGTCCAACCCCCTGCCAAAGCAGGTTCCCTACACCAGGTCACACAGGTAGGTGTCCAGGCAGGTCCTGAATATCTCCAGAGAAGGAGACTCCACCACCTCCCTGGGCAGCCTGTTCCAGTGCTCCGTCACCTCACCTAAAGAAGTTCTTGCGTACATTGGTGCGGAACTTCCTATGCTGCAGTTTCTGGCCATTTCCCCTTGTCCTTTCTCCACACACTGCTGAAAAGAGTCTGGCCTCGCCACTCTGCCCCCCACACCAACGACATGTATAAACCTGGATCAGGTCTCCTCTCAGCCTTCTCTTCTCAAGGCTAAACAGGCCCAGCTCCCTCAGCCTTTCCTCACAGGGAGATGCTCCAGGCCCTTCACCATCTTTGTGGCCCTCTGCTGGACTCTTTCCAAGAGATCCCTGTCTTTTTTGTACTGGGGAGCCCAGAACTGGACACAGTACTCCAGATGAGGCCTTACCAGGGCAGAGTAGAGGGGCAGGATCACCTCCCTCGACCTGCTGGCCACGCTCTTTTTAATGCACCCCAGCATGCCGTTGGCCTTCTTGGCCACAAGGGCACACTGCTGGCTCATGGCCACCTGTCATCCACCAGGGCACCCAGGCCCTCTCTGCAGCAAAAAAAAAATACAGAAGTTACTTTCTTTCCTTTGTGCTTTAAAAAAAAAAGCTCCTTTTAGGTTTTTCTTGTTTTGTTTTTCTTCTGTTTTATGCAGGGCCTCAAAATGGACTGCTTAAAGCTGTACATCTGCCAGTTAAAGCAAGGCTTAGGTTTCAGGTATCAGACTGTTTGTAAATATAACTTGATTTTTAACGTCTTTTAATATAATGTATAGAATGAAAAATTGAAGAAGGCACAGGGAAATTATTTACATTTGTTGTTAGGAAAGCAATCTGCCAGCCCTGCTCTAGAAAAAGAAACTGGAGGGAAGTGTCAAATAGTATTTTTGCTAGAAATGAATTCAGACCATTTTAACATGCAGCCTCACAAAATCTGCTGGAGAAGTGGAGGTTTAATTCTCATTTGTGTATTTAGGATGCAGATACTCACTGGGCACGTTTGTATGTTTCTTTTTGGCCTTATGCTTAGGTTGCCAGACAACACAGACTCCGTGTAATAGTTCTCATTCTTTGCAGCCATTGACTGTGAGCTAACAGAGTGGTCCCAGTGGTCTGAATGCAACACCTCATGTGGAAAGGGCCACATGATCAGAACAAGAATGATAAAAATAGAACCACAATTTGGAGGAACAGCATGCCCAGAAACTGTCCAACGTACAAAATGTCGAGTGAGGAAATGCCTGAGAGGTCCAGGTATGGAAAAAAGGCGCTGGAAAGAGGCCCGGGAGAAAAGAAGAAGCGAACAAGCAAAAAAAAATATTGATAATGAGCAATATCCAGGTGAGTGTGAAACCATCGATTAGCATGCTCACATCTGACTTTAATTGGGATATAACTGGGAAGAATTTGTGAGCAGCTCCTCTTAATCCTCTGGTAACTTTTTCCAGTGTTACAGTCAAGGGAAAGTTTTAGCAACAAAATAAAGTACAGCTGTTTCAGTGTTTGATTGTGACCAAAAAAGTACGATGCTTAGGGTGTAGTGGAGAAAGGCTTGCATCTGCCCATGTGTGATCACAATAATCACGTGTGATCTGAACATAGTTACCTCAGTAATTTGATTCAGATTCAGACTACTGTGAGAAATCTGCTCCTTTTGGAATAAGGGGCAGTACTCAAGCACGGATGCCTCTAATCAATAAAATGCAGCATATTCTTGTATAGCTTACGTTACCAGCATATGAATCACTGCTAATTTGTGGTTCATGCTTGTCTGACACTTAACAATTTTTATGTTTTATAATGGAGACGGGAAATTTCTTTTTTAATACATTTTCCAATGTTTGTCAAATGTACCTCGTGTATATTTGTGTTCCTTAATTAAACACTGCATAAACTAGACAATATGCTAGCTTAAATTCTGAAGATGCAATTGTACAGACATGCACAGTAGTACACTTTAGACTTAGCCATATGACAGGTTTTTTTTTTCCGTAGTTTGTAGGCTGAAACCATGGACCGCTTGGACAGAATGTTCTACGCTCTGTGGAGGTGGAATTCAGGAGCGCTACATGATGGTAAAGAAGAGGTCCAAAAGTACTCAGTTTACTAGCTGCAAAGACAAAAAGGAGCTAAGAGCATGTAATGTTCATCCTTGTTAGGAAAACAGAAGGCTTCCATGTGATGCACTCTGAGCTAAAAGGAAAGTCAACCTTGGTTTGGTTTTTAAAACAAAAAAAAATATAAAGTGTATATTAGTTTTCATTTTTGCAGTGTGGTTTGCTTTTTAGTCTTGCTGGTGCAAGAAATATATTTTATAAATATTTCCTCACAGATTAATGCTGAGAGTAAATCTTTGATGCTCCAGCTAGCCCTTAATGCATAAAAATAGTAGGTCATTGTGAGTCATTTAACTGAAATACAGACATACCTGTGGACATGGAATAGCCATATAGAAATACTACTTGTAAAGACACGGGATGCATGCATATTAACATAACTAAGTTGATGTGACATGTTTCATATGTGGGAGGATTTCTCTCTTGATTTGATTTTAAAAATCCAAAGCAGTGCCTATGTGATTATACAACTATGCCAAGGAAAAATTTCAGTAATGCTGGTTCAATAATATTAAAGGTGCATGTTTATCTTTTTACAATATTGGGTTAAGTGATAGTTGAAATAATTACCCTATATACTTTTGTTCACGTGGATGCTGCGTTCCATGCAAAATTGTCTTTGTTTCTTAAATAACAACTTGAATAATCTGTGCAGCTCAATATGATGTCAGCCCATAACATGGTCACAACACACAGAGAACACGTGGCTATCATAATGCCTATCCGCTCTCTCTCAAAATGGGTACAGAACTAAGAGAAATTGGTCCAAACACTGCGAGTCACAACAGCTGTGTCATGGGAAAACCTCCCCCTGAGAGACACTACAGGACTAGATGCAGTTTCAGACGGATGTTGATCACAGGCAAAGAGAGAAAGAGCTTTATGAGAATAGGTGAGCTAGGTTCTCCTGCATCCCTCACAGCAAACAAAAAGAAGGGAACTGCTGAAATGAAACAATTACACACACACAAAATTAAAAATTACAAATTGATACAAGAACATACTTACAGCAGTGTCATTTCTGTCTTTTCACTTGGAGTTTAGTACGGTTTAAAAGTTAGTACATTTGTGAGAATTATCCACTTTGATACGCACTAGCCAGGATAAACATCTTCCCTGGCCACTTAAGCAAGAAACTGTCTGAAATTAGCTCCCAACCACTCTGATCGCTTTTTCTATTTTATACCTTCTACTGAAGAGTTTAGCTGTTATCCCTGCACTTAATGAGGTGTGGGACTTTGAGATTCACTTGTATTGGAATATAATACTGTTCTGTAAGTTTAACAATTTAATGTTAAAAATAAGGGATGAAGGTGACAGGTTATCTTTTTGTCCAGGAAAGGCAGCATACACCTATGTCTCTACATAAATAATAACAATGCACTGAAAATAAAAGACTGTTGATGCTAACATAACATTAAAAAAAAAAAAAGAAACTTGAGAGAAATGAATGGAGAAGCATTTATGTTACAGTCTCTTTAAATCAGCCTTAAACAACTTACTTTTTTAATGCTCTGTCACAATCCTGAGAGCCCGGCACCCAAGGTTGTAAGTGTCCACATTTGATGTGAACCACAGTCCACTGAGGCTGTTTGACTTAACCGCCACTGCTCTGGGGATCTCATTACCTCCCTGTATCTGGATGGGCAGGTTGCATTACACCATAGGGCTTTTCATCAGCAAGTCAACACTGGACTCTGCAAGGACTGCTCAGGACTTCCACAGCTGTCACATGCCACCCCTTGAGGTATTTTATTGCTTTTCTTAGACCTGGTATTAAGAGAGAGCTGGGGAAATAATGGAAATAGGGCAGTGCTTAGCCTCTTCCAATGCTGCTAAATGAAATGGGTGCAAGCTCTTAGTGAGACAAACCAGGAGAAAAACAAAAAAATGGTTTCATGCTAAAACCAAACACTTTACATTTTGCACAGCTTGGCTCATTTAATAAATACTTTTTACGTTAGTTTGCCTCCTTGTGCCTACTGAAAAATTATATCCCTATAGCACTATCATTACACTATAGCATGAAGTGTCCCTAAGTAATGTATTGATGATCTTACCTTGCAGTTATTCATTTAACAGCCACAGAATAAAACAAAATTCCATGCAGTGATAAAGACTGTGAAACAGTGACCAGTCGAGCGCATTTCAGGTAGAGAAACAGATGGTTGTGGAGAAGGACTACAGCAAATAATGCCAGGTGCCCAGCCAGGCAAGGCTACGGACCAGAGCCATTCAGTACTTCTGTGAGCTGCTCCTGCTGAGTCTGAGAGAGGCCAGCCAGCTGAGGTGGGTTGGTAACAAAGAGAGCCTTCAGCTGTATGATCTGTGACAGTGGTGATTGTGTGCTTGGACCTGTGAGAGCCAGGGGTGGGGGAACAGAAGAAGAGCATCTCTTGAATGGAAAAAAAAATGATATGATTTTACAGAGTGCATTTTTTCTCATGGATCCGTACCAGCTGTTCATGCTAATCCTGCAGAACTTTGCCAGCTTCTGCAAATAATCAATTAAAATTAATGGTGTCTTTATTTTCATAGTTTTTCTGGTTCATCGAGCTGTTTTATCTCTTAATGATTCCCTTTGCCAAAGGCTGTGCAGTCCAGATGTACCTTTAGGCATGTAGGAAATATGCAGTGTTTTTCTGAGCATGCTTACAAAAATGCCCACACAAAATAAATCAGTCTGGCTTTCCTTTCACTGCGGTTCTTAGCAATTTGATGCTTCACAGACATAACTGTCTTCTAGTGAGGAGGCTCTTCAGTGTGATTCCCAGTCATTTCTCTTAGGCTCATTAAAGTTACGAATGTTGGATTTTGTTTTTCCCACCTCATTAAACCATGCAATGACAACGTAGGTTGCATTTGGGCAGAAATGTGTGATCATTCCTGCTTAGGTTCATCTTTTCACACTGTTTTTCTGTTGGAACACTTTACTTGTCTTTCTTCTAACTTGATAAAAAAAAAATATTTAAGCTTGTTACATTTTGTAAAAAAAAAAAAAAGAACAAACGAAAACAAATGAACAAAAAAATGAGGTTGATTTTCTATTCAGAAAAAAAAAAGCTCTAATAAACAATATGTAGAAGTATTGCATTGTTACTGTAAACTTTCTAGTAGTGTAATAGCCACTGGTTATCATCAATAAAAATGAGAACTTTCACCTCATGAATAATACTGCTGAATTGAAAGCACAGACATCGCTCCACTTTTGTAGACCTCAACTATCAGATTTTAGCATTGTGTGTATGTTATTTTTTTCTAATGTACGAACTGTAGAAGCTTTACATGTAATACAAAAGAAAAGTTAGGGGCATAACAAATGTACAGTAGGACTCTGTGTGTGCAGCATACCATTTAAAACAAGATTTTGTTTGATTGCATTTTTAGATTTCCTTCATTGTTTGCTGTGGAATTACAAAAAGGCTACCATGAATATTTCTTACCAAAGTCTTGTGTAGATGTTTTGTAGCTGTCTGGCTAACACCTTATTATTTTGGAATAAAGACATCTTTACTATGAAATGTACAATTGTATGTGATTCTGTTCCACAAGAATAATTATGTACACTCCAAAAACCCAACCATACACTAATCATCATAGGGAATCAAGCCAGGCTCTTATTTACGTTTTAGTCCTGTTCAAGTCAACAGGATACATGGAATTATCTGGATTTTATTACATCTAGTCATTATTTCCACTTGGAAATTACTTGTACAATGTTTTTATTGGCAGTTTGTAAGTAGTTAAAGAATCACAGGATAGCTTAGCATCTTTATTCAAATTATCACTCTCATGCTGATTTTTTTTTTTTATAAAGAGAAATTATTTAAAAGAGCACACGATACGCAAATAGAAAAATTGTTAAAAATAAGCTTTCAAAAGTCTTAAGATTTTGTGAAACTTACTTTCTACTTGTACTTCATGATATCAGTAGACTGTTTAGGCACACAGTGAGCGTGTGTACTTCATTAACAGTTACACAGAAAAGCCCAGCAACTGGGAGCCAATGCTGTAGGAATCCAATTATATGTGAATCTTGCACTAAAAGTGATCAGTGTTTCTTTTCCTGGAAAAACCCTATTCTAACTTGGAAGCATAACAAAGCTGAGATGGCACTAGATGTAGTTGCTTACAGATAACAAGTTAAATGTTACTGGCAATTGAAGACACTCTAGTCCAGTAGAAGTTCCCTGGAATGTAGCTGCTCTCAACAGAAAAATGCTCAGCATCTCCAAGCAGCTGTTTCAAGACAGATTTGTCCACAGGTACAACAAAGCACGAGGCACCTAGGCAGCACTGCTCACTCACAAAGAGCTGCCTATGGATTGGGCAGCTCTGTTCTAGCAGCACTGGGCTGCATAGAAAGGGAAGCAAACCTTTTCTTTCAGTTACTCAACCATGAATGATTTAGCTCCTATTAAAAGCACAAAACCAGAAATCACCTTTTGCAGTCCTGCTTCAGCTTGTTGGTGAACAGTGGGGCTCCAGCAAAAAAAAAAAAAAAATCAAGTCTGGCCTAGCAGGACTGCTGGGCACTATGTTACATACAACCAACTGACTATTGGAAGGACAATTTACAGTAGCCAAGCGACCTAACCTACTCTTTCTCCAGAGACAGTGTGAAGGAAAGTGAATTTAGGGAGCAGTTGTTTAATGTTCTACATATTGAATAGAAAGACATCTGGAACAGCAATTATGCTATTACAGCCCATAAAACTTTATCAGAAGTGCTCTTGCTCAAAAGGGCTCACAGGCAGTTAAATGCTACCCATGCAAGTGACTGCTGGGGACCTACTTGGCTGTAACTGCCAGTCCTCAACCATGATTTGTAACACGGATGGATTTTCTCTCTTATCATTAGAACTAATCTGCCATCCTTGGGGTCTTTGATAATGAGTTTTTGAGGCAGCAAAAAAAAACTAATAAAACCCTGAAATTACGCAGGGCTCTTTGCTAAAATCTGAAGCCTAATGTTTCTTTGACAACTATAATTGATGTCTATTATTTCTGATATATCTATTAATGCCACACGTTGTCATATGACTGTGCTCCTACCTATCTACAAACCAAACACACACACGCATGTGTGTGTGGTATACAGCATGTGCAGACACACAGATATTTTTCATGTCTTTATACGGGCAGCAACATACCAACTACTGAAGGAAAACCCTTCCCAGCAAATTGGAACATCCTTAAGAATCTTTTGCAGCCAACTTTCATGTACTTAGCATTTTTTGCTCCACGTGCAAACCCATTTAAGATCTTTATTGCACTGCTTTCAACTTTGGGACTCCGTCGTGTTGTGCAAAACAAAGCAATTACAGAGCACCTGAACCATACTGAGTTCTGTCTCCTCTGGCTTCAAGAAGACAGAACAGTTTGGCCATAACCAATGAGCACATTAACCACACAGTAGGCAATGACATTTTTCACACGCAGCCTAGATAGTTCAATGCAGCTAAAATGCTAATGCTCAGACCATTGCAGTCTTTTTGTCTCCTTCATAAAAGTCCTAGGGAACACTGTTTATCTCACCAACAGTAATAAACTCACACCCATTGAGAAAGGAAAGATCTTCCCTTCTGCTTGCTTACCATATTTGTACAAGGGGGGAACATGTAGCTTCTCACGACTCACAGCTTTCTTCCATTTTGTCAGCAAATGGCAAGGTATTCTGAAGTGGCAGGGTCTTTTAAAATAAGTGTGTGATAGATGTTCTGGAGAGCTCACAGTTTGCAGACACCAGGAGAAATTAGCTCTACCCCTGGTGTTGCACTGAATGAAGAACCAGTGGAGCTGCAGGCACAAGCATGAGAGCAGCTCTGGCAAATTTCGCTTGGGTACCATATCAGAAGTGTACGGAGACACCAGGAAACCTGCCCACTGTCCTGGAAAGGCCAAAAACCCACTGCACGGCCCCTGTACTGTGCAAGCCAGCGCCTTCATGCCTGTTGCGGGCTGGGGCTCAGGGCCACCTAATACCTGTTATTTGCCTGCAGTCCACCAGATGGCACTCGAAGCCAACAAAGACTGTTTTTCTTTAAAAAGTACAAAATAACCAAAGCCAGCTGAGTAGCAAGCTTATATGACGAATGCTACCGGCTGCCTTAAACTCTGAGCGAAAGTACAGATTTAGGAACATTTTCACTGCAGTTTAAAGATCTAAAATGTTTCATTTAATTTTCTACAAACTTTTCAAAAGCATCTTTTTCTTCTTTTTCACATTGTGATACATTCTACAATTAAAGCAGTTTGACAGGTCAATAAAGCAGCAATCTGGCTGTTCTTATGCATTAGGAAAAAAATATATATATATATGTGAATATATATATATATATAAGTGTGATTCACCCTAATGAAGCAGAACATGTCACATTCTTTATCAAAAAAAAAAAAAAAAAAGAGAGATGTTACAACATTTTTTGTTTTCACTAATTAAAATAAAAATCAAAATCACTATCGATGTGATAAAGACATAGTATTACAAGTAACATTTACTAAACTAAGTCCCACCTACAACAGGCATTGCTCTACTAATTAAGCTATGAATGTTATGAATGTTGCATTTTCAGTTAGAATGCACAAAGAATGCAATGTACATCATTAAGCAGTGACACATTTTTGTGAGCTTGTTTACTCATTTTGTGAATATACAGACATGATATACAACTGCCAGCCATGGTAACGTTCCTTCCAAGTGCTCCATTTCCCATTGAGGTTCACATTTGGGGCATAACAGGGCAGGTGGGCAATACAAGCTTGTCCCATTCTGTACTGTGACCAGCTGAGGCCTAGCAGTTATTCTAAGGCAGCAGAAAAAGTGTAGCTGGAACTTTGCATGCCTCTCTTCTACTAACATGATGTGCTTAACTGTATGCACAATCTATTGTTTGCTTTCTTGAAGTCCTGCTTGCTCCCAGATGCATGTTTTAGAATCCCTCATTTCTATAGTAACCAAAACCAGACTCACTTCTCTGAGGACAACTCAGCCATTTTTGTCCCACTGCAGTGATCTTTCTTTGTTTTCTATTTATAGCTAAAATAACAATTACAAGAAAACATCAACTGACAGTACAAATATATTTCTAGTTAAAACAGACTGCTTATTTTTGTGTTTCATTATTTCCTGGAAAATTCATTTAAATTATTTCATTATTTTCCTTGAATTATCCCCTGGAAGCTTCTTCCAAAAGCGTATTAGACCAGCCCAGATTTCAAAGGCTGCTTGCTATGGGACAGAGCTCCCGTGTCAGATCACAGCAGATCACAGTGCTCTTACTGCTGTGAAGGGCTGCCAGGCTCCCAACTACAAGTTGGGCTGCAGAGCAGAAATCACTGTGAGAACCATCCCTCTCTGCCTCAGCTGAAAAGGATGCATCATTTCTCCTCCAGCTTTTCATTTAGGGGAGCAGATTGCATCAGGCAGTGTCCTACAGCATGTTGCTTAACACAGTGGGTCTTTACACCCTTCCTGTTCTCCGGGTAATGCTTCAGAAACAATAATAATGTCTGAAAACATCATCTCCCCTGAAATTATTTCCCTCTGCAGAAAAGAGGATTGACAATTGTACAAAAACTGTTGATGATGGCCTGTACCTCTGATTGACCACCTGGGGCAAGTAATGAGTCAGCCGTGGGAGCACAGGTGAAGGCAATTCAGCTGTGCTACTGGAAGGAGTGGAGCCTGGCTGCACCTCTCCTAGGCTCCATTTAAGGGCTAACTAACACTGAGGAAGGGTCTCTTTCTGGAGATTGCTCTCTGTGGAGTTTACTGTGAGTCTACGACATTAGTCAGCATTTCCATTTATTTTGATTATCTTTTTACCGTGATAACCTTACTAAGCCTAACCTCTGAACACCTATTGATTGTACAACAATACAAACTGATGATGCTTTCTTCCCAAAAGAGGGCTAAGGTTGTGCATGTTTTGAATACATTTAGTAAACTGCATCACAAAACCAACATTTCTATCTACATAGCCATCTCTGTATGGCTACAGTGAAATTGTAAATCAACTCCCTTTAAAAGTAGGTCAGATCACATCACTTACAAGAGCAAGACTATGAGATCAGTATCATTATCAAGTAATCTGTGGAAGCCTGTTTGGCAGACAACATGCTTTGACTCCACACCTAAGACTTATGCTTTGTGATTAACCATCATGCTACTCCCCATTTGTCCTTATGTACATTACAGATGTCCACCACTTAAGCATGTTTCATCTGAAATTCATAGAAGCATTAAAAGGAAAGAACAAAAGATAGAAAACGTTCTCAGTATTTAAGGGAAAAAGTTGCTGCAAGTTCACATGTAAGACTTGCCCTCTGATAGTCACACCCTCAGAGTGGGTTAGTGCTTTACAAGTACCTACAGTGCTACTACTTGCCAAACACATACTTGCCATTCAGACTTTAAGAGGTTCTTCTCATCAGAACCACTTAAATTTGCTTGTATAAGGATGGGAAGGACACTGAATTGTGCTTCCATAAGTGAAAAGGTAGCATGTCCAAGGAGGGAAAAACATAACTGAGGCATGGCTCCCTGTCCTGTTCTTCCCAGTGCCAAGGAAAAGGGCTGGGACTACATAAGGTTGGATGGAGGAGGACACTTCCCTGGAGGTACTCAGCAGTCTTTTGTCTGAGAGCAAGTCTTCCTGCTCTCCACTCCCCTTGCAGCCAGGATTTAAACCATCTGCACGAACTCCACAGCCATAATCTAATGTTTTAGTTGGCCATAAAGTTAGAAAGAAAAAATAAAAGGGATAAAGTATAATGAAAGCCAAGGAAGTGACAAAGCAAATTAAACAGTGGAACAGAGGAAATGCTTAAGAAATGTAGTAATTAATATCCTCCATGTGCCTGTAATTTGACATGCAAAAACAAAGATGACTCGATGTATGGGAACTTCTGAGTCATGGCCTGAACCTCTGATTGATCAGCTGAGATGAGCACTGACTCAGCCACGGAGCACAGGTGAAGGCAATTCACCTGTGCTGCTGGAAGGGGTGGAGCTTAGCTGCACCTCTCCTAGAACCATTGAAGAGCTGACTACCAGTGGGGAAGCATCTCTGCTGATCCACTCTGCTGGAGTTTCATAAATGAGCCCAGGATACAGGTAAGCATCCTATCTATTCTCTTTTTTTATTATAACTGGCTTTGCCTAACTCTCTTGTTTATTTCATAATTATAACATCTTAATATTCATTGGTTATATGCTTGGATATTTTCAAAAGCTTTTAAAAGCAGAGCTGTTAATCACAAATCTGAGCATTTCTATGAATTCTTTGCTTTATTACGTTGGGTATGCACTTCATACAGTAGTAATGGTTTAATTTTGCAAGCAAACAGAAAACCAAACGATGCCAAGACTCACTGATCTCATATGGATCTAAGAGTTCCAAAGGCAACAATACAATCTCCTGTAATCTACATCTATACTAGAGTTAGTTTTGGGGGCTATGAAAAAGGGGATAAACGAAGTCAATCTCTAGTTTAATTTTGAATACCACTTCTTCCTCACTGCTGAAACACCATTAATAAACACCCGGAAATTGCTTAAACAATATAAAGTTGTATGGGTACTGCTGGAAATATTCAAATAATTTTGTCAAGACGGTATCTCTAATAAAATCAGATTTTATTCATGATTGCAATGGCGGGCATCCCACAAGCAGGAGCACCCCTAAGGCCACAATGACAGCTTTTGTACCTTGTTTCTCCCTTTGCCTGCCTCCCCCTCCCCCCCCCCCCCCCCCCCCCCCGTTTCCCCATTGACTGGGTACTCCAGGTTCACAATCTTATCCAAAGTTCACATTTGTTAATTTGTGTGTTGTCGGGTGTCAGTCAGTAGCCATCCTGCTGTTTCCAAATGTCTCAGTGCTCTTCTTGTTGTATTGATACGGTGATTTTCTTCCAAGTCCTCCTTAAACAAAGAGCACCAAAGAGCACCAGAGAGCGGGGGGGGGAAGATGCCAGGCCTTCCGATGTCTTTTCAGGTGCTTCCTTGAGCAATCTATGACTTGTTATTTGGTTTGATCAATCTCGTGCAGGATATTCTTGCAATGTGTGTGACAAAATATACATATATATGTGGGAATACAAGGAAAACTGTTCAGAGCAGAAACTGTGGAGCAAGATAAAAAAGCATGAGAACCAAGGACACCTCTAGAAGAAGAAAGAACGTCTCATGGCTCTGACTGGATAAGCGCCTGTGTGTACGGTTGAAGATGGTTTTGTAAAATACTCTCTTGACATGTAAAGGTGGATGGCAAAGTTGTAGGGGTGGATGGGAAAGCCAGAAAAAGAAAACTTGTGAAGGTATACAAGTGATGTGAGAACTTGCAATAAACAAGTTGGATCATTCACATCTGAGTCCGTGCATCAGACGCTGCATATATGTACCTATATACTGAACGTGCACTCCTGGGGAAGGCTCACGTATAGAATAAGTGATGCAAACTGTCAGAGACACCCCCCAAGTAAAAATACTCCCAAAAAGAACTATAGCAGCAGAGACCATGAAATAAAAAAAAATATTATCTAACTCTAATGCAGAAACATTTGATTCCCACAGTACCCAGTGTCTGCCTTGCAGGAATCCTGGAAATAGTCTTGGAATAGGTTGTATTTGCATGTGCATTTAATAGAGTTATTTGATATAAAGGGATGAATTTCCATTTGTAGGTAAACAATGCAATTTCTCTATTTCTCCCGTTTTTTATTTTGTCTGTATAAGTCTGTGGCTAAGTGCTTTAAAACTCTTGTTGCCTTTTCATCTAATTATTTCTAAAGAGCGGTGAACTTCGTATGTGCTTCAGAGATGCTGCATTTTGAACTGATGAAATCTCCTTGCAGCTTTCAGGAAGCTTGTGAAGAGCTAGCTGAATTTCAGGAGGTAAGCAGAGAACTAGAAGATGAGTTGGAAGCACATCCAGTGCAGGCTCAGCAGAGGAATAGGGATTTACAAGCAGGTAACCAAAGGCTGAAATATGAAGAGGAAACATTAAAGGTAGGTCTCATCTGTAATGATATTGCTTCTTCCTTCAAATATGTCTTGCATATAGTTTTAGGCTGTCTTGTTGTTGAGATATCTAAACAAAGTAAAGGAATAATGTGCTTAAGATTTAGTCTTGAGCATGGCACGTATTCCAAATAAGGCCAGCAGCATACTGGAGAAATTTCTCAGGGATTTTTTCTTGATCCTATCATCTAGGACTTGTCATTAAGTTTGTGCTCGTTTGTTTGAATTCTCCAGGGTTTGCCAAGTGGCTTTGTTACGTACACAGGCAGCATCAGCATAGCAACACGGAGGACAACTCAAGTATGTTTTGTCAGACCACCGTGTTGTCCTCTTTTGTTACTTTTTTTTTTTTTTCCCCAGAACTTCTCCTTGGTCTTTTGAGACCCCGCTGAAAGGGAAAATGGGTGATTTGTGCACATCTTTCAGGGAGGTTCTCTTAATTTTTTCTTAATAGCCGAATCCAAGGAGACAGGGATTGCACAAGGATCTGTGCATACAGAAGATACCTCTTAGTTCGTATCTGTCCATTCAGTAGTTCTTGCCTCTTTTGGGATTCTGAAAAGTACCTGTTACGGTAATTTTGGATTATTTTATGAAAGCAAGGGTACAGGTACATGCATGGCCAGGTACAGAAGTTGTTTTACTGGTGTTTTTTTTGTTTTCTTTTGCAACGTTAAGGATTGTTAATCATTCCTCGCCATCCTTGGCTTCACTGCGCCCTCCTGTCCAATTGACACCAGCTTTTTCATCACCTCAGTTGCCTTCAAAAAAAAAAAAAAAGCATGACAAAATCAATTTGATAATGACGTTATTTATTTATTTATTTACCGATGTTCTTAAGCACTTAGCAGTTTTGCTGGGCACAGAGAAGTTTTCCTTGTTTTTCTTCGTCTTGTTCCAACTGACGTAATTTTCTCCTCCCTCAACCCCGACCTAACTGCGTTTTTCCTCTGCCCTCACGAGAGAGAAGGAACGGAGCGCCAGAAGCTGCGGCGCGGCTCCGCGTCAATCCAGTCGGAGCTGTTGTTTCCGCGGTCTCTGGTGCCCCCTCGTGGCCAATCGGTGGAATTGCGGCCGCGTATGTTCGGTGCCGCAGGCAGCAGTACGCATGCGCGCAGGCACGCGGAAGTGGCGTACGTACGTTCTCATCGCTCTGCGCAGCGAATCTGCCGAGCTTTGTTAGGGTTAGTCCTCCAGGCAACAGCACGCATGCGCCAGAGAACTCATAAATAGCTTTCAAATCTACCAAGCCCTGAGATGCAGTCGAGCAGTCAATTCCTGCTGGCTCAGCAACGGTTTTCTCTCTTGCTGTCGGAAGCGCTCCTTGTCTATTTCCTCCGACGGTCTGACGCTCGAGCCTGCCTCGGGAACAGGCACATGCGTAGTGCGGTGCGGAGGGTGGCGCTTGCGCAGTGCAGCGTCTAGGCTTGGGCACGCGTAGTGCTCTGCCGAGAGGGGCGCATGCGTAGCGCCGAGCCGCTACCGGCACATGCGCACTGCGGTGCCCGGGCTCGCGCGTGCGCGTTGCTCTCCCGAGGCTCGCTGGTCGCGGGTTGCTGCCGCGTCGGTGCTGCTGCACGCCAGTACCGCGACCGCGAATCTCCGAGCTGCTCGCGTTCCACTGCCGCTGGGAGGGCTTTTAAACGGCTGGGGGACGGTGCAGGGCTGGGGGTGGAAAGGGACTTTGCTGGTTCACCGGGGCGGAGAGGAAGTTGGATGCCACGAGGCGCTGAGGGGCAGCTGTGAGCCCAACCGGTCCGCTTCCGCGTGGGCTTGGGCATAAAAGGGCGGAAATAGACGAGGGGCATCCTGGATTAGAAGGGGGAGAATATCGCTGGGCCGGCGGTCCGGGAATCGACTGCTTGCCCGTCCCCGTCGTGGTCTGTCGAAACAATTGCTGTCTTTAAGTGGACGGGCGCACGGTCGCTATTAGCTGGAGGACTGGTCACCATAGAGAGCGGCGCATTAACTGCGCAGAGCGGTTAAAACGCCACTTCCGCATTTGTACGCGCGTGCGTTGTGCTGCTTGCGGGACGCGGCGACAGACAGCGGCAGTTCCGCGCATGGGCCACGAGGTGGCAGCAAAGACCGCGGAAAGAACTTTTCTGACGGGATCGGCCCGCGTTTTTCTCCCCTGGCGACCCGTTCTCTCTGTCTTGTGATGGCGGGAGAAGAGCGCGAAGTTGGAAGCGGGGGCGTTGTGGGGGGAAAGACGAAGAAAAAAAGAGAGAGACTACCCCAAACCCAGGCAAGCTCTGCTAAGTGCTTATAAGTAGCTGTGAAAAAATAAGTTCTTTTTTTTTTTTTTTTTCTTTTTGCCAGCATCTGTTGCATTGTTTCTAAATGTTCACAGACCAAAATGCAACTGCCCGGCAAATTTAATGATAACGAAATTAAAGCCCATTGGCAGAAAGCGCGGGGCCATATTAATGTTCACTCAGCCTCTGTCTTGTTCCTACTTTTAATGTATTTTTTCCCAAGGGCCTTTCTTCAACTCCAGGTTTCATTTTTGGCTTTTTATTCTTTTTTATGCCCTAAAATGGGTAGTGTTAGGCCCCAGCAGGTCTACGCAGGCAGTCACAGCACAGAGTTGCTGTTTTGAGATTAGTGTGGACCATTACAGCGTTTCCACAAAGACTAACGAAAACTGCAGTTCTCCACCTAAGTTTGCAGATGGAAAAAATTAATTCACCTGCATAGAATGAATCGATGCGTCACAGCTGCCATCGGCAAGATGGCCCGAGAGCTGTGCGGGTCTATCAGGCTCAGCTGCAGCTTTTCATCTTTTCAGCTGCCCTTCTCTGGTCCTCCTGCAGCTGGACAGATAGCCCCCAAGGGCACGGGGTATCCGCAGGCTCTCCCCAGCCAGCTGCGGCAGGCTCTCCTTTTTTGAGGATCACTTGTTCACATACCCAGTTTCCAGCTCATTCCCTTTGGAAAGCTTTTCTTGCGCTCCATGTTACTAGCGCACAATAGAAGTTAAGCCAGTTAAGCCTCTCTCAAGCCCAAGGAGTCCAATGTGCAAGTGTTTTTTGTTTGGGTCTGTCTGTTTTTTTTTCCGGGTGTAGGGGGCAGGGGGTGGGCATTTGAGATAGCTAAGCTGTGTGAAAAAAGTCAGTGTCAGAAAGGCCTCTCTCTGATGCCAATGAATATGTCGTTTCCTAAAGCCTGGTCAGTCTTCTCTGCTGGTTGCAGAGAGTTGAGCTATTACGTATGGCCAAGACGAAAATGTAATCAGTGAAATAGGTGGAGTTGCTCCTTCTGGTAATTTAATGCCTCACCGTGGTATAGGGCGGATGAATGCTGGCTTTGTACCAAAGCACTTGGTAACCCTGAGATTCAAACCTTAATGCTTTCCAGCAAATTTATATTTTCAGGTAGTGCCGCAGAGATGCGGTGACTATTGTTCACATATTTTCACGTGTCACTGATTACATGGGTTTTCAAAACAGGCACAGCAGAAAACTATTCTCATTGACCGGAATGATTTCTAGTAGGATTCTGTTGTTTTTGCCTCTGGGCCTTGTGTTAAAATAGTAATTTCTGGGGGCTGGCAGGTGCTATCAATATCAGAGATGGGCAAATAAGGCATAAATCTGTGTCCTATAGTAAGCTGGATATGAGCGAGCCGGGTACTTTATTATGGGAAATTGTAAAGCTGTTTTTCTAGGAATGGTGCAGCTGTGTCTCACTTGTGTGCGCAGTTGGTGTCTAGACTAAAGGAGACTTGTTAAGCGCTCTGCTGACACGTAGGGATGGATGGAAAATTACAAGAGGGAGCTTGAGCATGTATGTATAGAATGTAAGGACCTGCAGTTAAGGATTTGGATTTGCACCTGAGTCCGTGCCTTCAGATGATGCAAGCGCTATGCCTTATCACCCAGTGGAAACCGTCAAAAAGCTGCTTTGGGACAATGTTTATATTGCTCAGGAAGTGTGGCCTTCCAAGGTACTTCAGGTATCCCGAAGAACAGAAGCAAGCAGTAATGATTCCTTTCTCTCTCGATTCCAATACTTGTAGGTAGTGTGCTTGAGAAAGACTTTGGAGGCTTTCCTCAGCCTCTTGCTTTCCTCATACCTTTACAAAAGCGGACTGCCAGAAAACAAGAAGACTTCACACGTGCTTTTTGAGTTTGGTTATTTTATGGTGTTTTTTAATTTTTTTTAGATTTTTTTTTAGTCCAAATGTAGTAAATTCTCAGTCATACAAGTGATAAATTTTCAAGGTCTTTGTGCCGATGGACCATGCTTCAGTTGAACATCAAGTGGAGCAGGAGGTATTCTTCATCTATGTGGATGAAAATATGGAATCTTGATGGGATGCTGCTGTATTATGGAGAGGAATCTCCGCATCCCCCAGGCTCAGTCAATACACGGACACAGATTTCTGGATGGTGACCATCACTTTCTGCCACCGCTCCTGCTGCCTAGTTGCTCGTCATCATCGGTATCCAGCAGGAGATCACGAAGCTGTGGAGGCACAGTCGTATCCAGGTCATCATCTGAAACTTCTTCCACCAGATTGGAAGGGACCAGTCCTCTTGTGCCATCCGTCAGCTCTCCCAGAAACCAGCCATCTTCATCTACGTCTCCGAAGATGTAAAGGTATTGTCCAGCAGTCAGTGGAAGCTTGTTTTCTGGGTCCTCATTAGGGCCCTCAAAAGGATTGTAGCTGTGACGAGCTATGAATCTTCGAATTAGTGGTGGTGATCGTCTGCGAGAATGCAGGCTGCAGCTTGCCATCAGCCACCCTCCCGACTTCTCCAGCCATTCCTGTTCTGGATTTCCATGCGGCTCCAGCTTTTTCCCAGTCTCCTTTTCCAAATGCTGCCCCTGCAGCTGGTTGGCTTCCTCTGCCTTTTCTGCGGCCCCTCTGGATGTTGAAGAGGCCTCCTTGAGCTGCCGGACTGTTTCCCGCAGCTGCTTGGTAAGGAGGCTGAGCGTATGTGTCTTGTCCTTGAGCCGCTCCACCTCCTCCCTCATCTGCTGAGAGCTTCTGCTCCTCAGCAGGCAGTTCTCCTCTCCAAGAAGGCTGCATTGTCTCTGCAAGTCCTTCAGTGCCCTCAGCAGATGGGCACTCTGCTCCCGCAGCTCCCTGTGCTCAGGTGGGCAGGCCTCTTGTTGCTCTGCAGCCTGAACACCCGCTTCTGCTACAGCCCGACGGCAGGCTGGCCTTTGCCATGTGCGCGGCCCAGCGGCTGCAGCCCTGGCCCCGTTGCAGGAGGCGGGCGGCTGCCCCTGTCCGTGCTCCAGGATGTAGTGCAGGAAGCGTCTCCTCTGCTCCTGCAGTTCGCGCTGGAGGCTCAGGATGTGGGCGGCCTGCTCTGCACCGGGCTTCCTGCAGAGCTGCCGCTGGACTTCCTGCTGCAGTCTGTGGGCCTCTCTGCTGCTCTCGCCACTCAGCAGCTCCTTTGCTAGCTGCTGCAGCAGATCCCGTACCTGGCGGTTGGCGTTGTTGCACCGCTGCTGCAGCCGCTCCTGCGTCTGGCGGAGCTGGGCCTCCTTCATCTGCAGCAGTTGGCGGATGTCCGCCTCCCGCTGCCTCTGGCTCTGCTCCCGCAGGCGCTGCAGCTTTGACGCCCACTGTCGCTCCCAGTTGGAGCGCAGTCGGTCGGCCAGGAGCTGCCGCTCCCGCTCTGCCGCCTCCTGCAGCTCACGTCTCTCGACGGCCCGGCGGCGCTGCATCTCCTGGGAGCGGAGCCGCTCGCCCTCCAGCTGGGCCCGCAGCGCCTCCAGCTCCCGCCTGTGCTCCTCCTGCTGTGCGGGGCAGGCAGGGGGCTGGGCCGGGCCCCGGCGCAGAGAGGGCTGGCAGCACTTTGCCTGTCTCTGCGGCATGGTCGCAGGGACCTGAAGAGACCCTCAGCCTCCAAAAGCTGTGGCCGAAGGCCGCTGAAAGCTACTCTCCTTCCTGGGGCCTGCAAGGACAGCTGCCCCTGACCCCGTAGCGCCCACTGCCTCTCGTCCCTGTCGCAAGGGTGTGCAGACAGTGAATGCCGTGGGGGGGTGCGCCCACAGTCTTCTATGCTGTGTGCCTGCCTGGCACGTAATGGAGGGTGGGGCAGCGGCCTGCAGTGCTATTGGGCAGTGCAGCCTTCCGGCCTAACTCACAATGAAGGGAGGGTGGGGCTATAGGGCGGGGCGGCCTTCTGGCCCCAGCTCAAAATGGAGGCTGAGGCACGGTGGCTTCAAGCTGCGTTGGGTGGCAGAGACGTCGCGGTGTTGGACAGAACTGCCTTCCGCAGCACTGGGCTGTGTGCATGACCTTTTGTGGTGCTGGAATATGTGGGCTTCTCTGGCACTGGAGAAGAAAAGCAGGATGCCATCCAACCCATTGTGATTTCCATTTCGATTCCCGTAAAGGAACTATCTCACCATACCTACGAGCCAGTTAAAGGAAGCTAGTTGCAGGTGTACTCTGCTTAAGGAGCTGCTGGGGCAGATGGCCAGGCTGTCACGAGAAAGCAGCAGCCTGAGGTGCTCCTGGGAATCTCTGAGGGAGACGGATAGGAGGTGGTGTTGTGGGAATCAAATGTTGTTTCTGCATTAGAATTGGATAATATTTTTTATTTCGTGAACTCCGTTGTCACAGTTCTTTTTGGGAGTCCTTCTGCTTAACTTGGGGAAGATCTCAGATAGTTTGCATCACTTATCCTCTAGCCAAATCTTCCCAGGAATGCCCACTCTGTATATAGGTGTATATATGTATATTTTGTCACACACACATTGCAAGAATATCCTGCACGAGATCAAACCGGAGAAGGCTGGACCCTGTGTGGGGCTGGTGCTGCAGTCCAAAAACTGGGGTGGAAAGACACTGCTTTGAAGGGGTTGGGTATGCTCAGCCCTTTCATCCCCCAACATGTATTGCCCCAGCCCCAGCTCTCTCAGCCTGTCCTCACAGGTGAGGTGTTTGATCCGGAAGTGGTGCGCGCACGGTCCTGCTCCTCTGCGCAGGCACCCCGCCGATCTGCGTTATGCTCGGTCCTCCGGGAAGTAGTGCGCATGCGCCGTCCAGCTTTCCAATAGCATCCATTTCTTCGAAGCCCTGAGATGCAGGTGAGCAGGCAATACTTGGACCGCCGGCTCCGCGACACTATTCTCTCTTTTCCAATCCAGAATGCTCCTTGTCTATTTCCACGGGCGGTTTTATGCCCCGGTCTGCTTCCAGAACGTACTGTCTAGGCGGACCGTGCACCCGCCGCTTGCGCAATGAGGCGTCGAAAAAAGCGAATGCGTAGGTGCGTGCCCGAAATCGAGCGTACGCCGTAATCCGCGCGCGACAAGCGCATGCGCAGTGCCGTGCCAAGGCGGCCGCACGCGCAGTTCGGTGACATGCTTGCCGCATGCGCACTGCAAACGATGGCGCATGCGTTTTGCGGCCGTGAGGAGAGCAAGTGCATTGCGGTGCCGAGACTGGCGCATGCGCAGAGCGGTGCGAACGGTCGCGCATGCCCAGTGCGTTCTTGCAGCTGGCGCGTGCGCAGAGCACTTGGCACATGCGCATTGCGGGGCACAGACAGGCGCATGCGCCGTGGCGGGCAGAATCCGGCGATTGCCCCGTTCGGAGCAGAATCCAGTGCGCGCGTAGTGGTGTGTTTTTTTTTTTTTTTTTTTTTTTTTTTTTTAAACCACTGGCGCATGCGTTGTGCTTTCTCATGAATCGCGCGTCCGGACTCCGTGCTGTTGTCTCGAGAACCGCGCCTGCGTAGTGCGGTGCCTAGAGAGACTGCCGCGTGCGCAGTGCCTAGATTCGCACGTGCGCGTTGCTCTCGCGAGACTTGCTTTTCCAGGAACGCTGCCGTGCAGGGCTGGGGCTGGAGCCTCAAACGTCTGCTCCTCCACCGCGGCGGCAAGCACGTTGGGTGCCACGAGGCGCTGAGGGGCAGCCGTGAGCCGGCCCGGTCCGTTCCCGGGTGGGCTCGGGCATAAAAGGGCGGAAATAGACGAGGGGCATCCTGGATTAGAAGGGGAAATTATCGCTGAGCCGGCGCTCCGAGAATCGGCTGCTTGCCCGTCCCCGTAGTGGTTTGTCGAAACAATTGCTATCTTTCAGTTGACGGGCGCGTGTTCGCTATTACCTGGAGGACTGATCACCACAGAGAGTGGCGGATTAGCTGCGCAGAGCGGTTAAAACGCCACTTCCGCGTTTCTACGCGCATGCGTTGTACCGCTTGCCGGCCTGAGCAGCGGGCAGCGGCAGTTCCGCGCATTGGCCACGAGGTGGCAGCAGAGACCGCGGAAAGAACTTTTCTGACGGATTGCCGGGGACCCGCGGCGCAGTCCCTGGCGATCCGTTCTGTGTCTTGTGGTGACGGGGGAAGAACGCGAAGTTAGAAGTGGAGGCGTTGTGGGAGGAAAGACGAAGAAAAAAGAGGGAAACTACTCGAAACCCAGGAGAGCTGTGCTAAATGCTTATAAATAGCTGTAAAAAAAAAAAAAAAAAGAGTTTTTTTTAATTTTTCTCTTTGCCAACATCTGTTGCATTGTTTCTAAATCTTCACATACCAGAATGCATCTGTCCAGCAAATTTAATGATAATGAAATTAAAGCCCATTGGCAGAAAGCGTAGGGCCATATTAATGTTCACTCAGCCTCTGCCTTGTTTATACTTTAATGTATTTTTTTCCAAGGGCCTTTCTTCAACTCCAAGTTTGGCTTTTTATTCTTTTTTATGCCATAAAATGGGTAGTTTTAGGCCCTAGCAGGTGTACACAGGCAGTCACAGCACAAAGTTGCAGTTTTGAGATTAGTGTGGACTGTTATAGTGTTTCCACAAAGATAAACGAAAACTGCAGTTCTCCACCTTAGTTTACAGATGGAAAACATGAATTCAGCTGCATAGAAAGAATTGATGTGTCACAGCTGCCATCAGCAAGATGGCCAGAGAGCTGTGCAGGTCCATCTGGCTCAGCTGCAGCTTTTCAACTGCCCTTCTCTGGTCCTCCTGCAGCTGGACAGATAGCCCCCAAGGGCACGGGGTACGCAGACCCTCCCCAGCCAACTGCAGCAGTCGCTCCTGCCAGCGCTCCCTTTCCTCCCGACCATTCCCATTTTGCAGGCTGGAGCCTTGTGTGGCAGAGGAGGAGAGAGCTGCGGGCAGAAGGAAAACAGGGTGCTGGGATTCCTCCAGCCCCCTGCCAGATGTCTTCTCTGGTATTTTGGGGGTGGGCAGGGGACTGTGGGAGCACCCTTGAGGCTCTGGGCAGGAGGAAAGGAAGTAAAGATGCAGTTGCAGGCAGCGGGCTTTGAGCTGGAGTAGTGCAGCCAGCTGAGGGCTGCAGGCTGTCCTTATCAAGCACTCTCCCATCCTACAGGTCTGCATCGACGGCACCGGTTGCTCAAGCTTTTCCCACTGCAGGAGCTCAGAAGCAAAACAACCCCGACCCCAAACCAGGCAGGTAATGACAACATACACACACAGATACACACCCGCTACAGAATCTGGCACTCTACAGTCCTCCCAGAGCTTGTTGCTGCTTTTTAGGCTGCTCTACAGTTACTCTGTCCTTTTCCTTCATTCCCCTACGTCTTGCCCCCTTCCTTCGCCCTGTGCCTTCCCCATTCCTTTTTCAAGCTTTCTCCTTTCTTTCCTCACTTCCTTCCCCATGCATTCCCCCTGCAGCAGCCTCATGTGCTGCTGTTGTTCTCAGGTGACAATCCACACTTTTCAAAGACATTGCATCAGACCACATACTATCACTGATTTAAAACAAAACAACAAACAACAAGTACAGTGTTATGTATGGATAACAAACTCCTACCTGCTTGAAGACCAACAGCAGCTCCTCATCCTGGAGTGTCACCATCACCCCCAGGTTGGGCTGGCACTGCTCATCTGCCCTGCAGCGCTGCTCAAATGGCACCGGCACCTCCTGGCACAGCCTGCCACTTCCTGTGTCACCTCTACATGTCACCTCCTCTCACCTCTGTAGTTGTGACCGCACACATCAGCCCCATGTCCCCTCATGTTTCTTCAAGTCCCTCTGTGCCCCCTGCCCCACTTTGCTCCATGCTGATGTCACCGTGGGGTTGAGGACAGGGACAGGAATGCCTGTGGGGTGCATGGAGTCCTGGGAGAAGTTGCTGGCCATGCACAGTGGGGTGATGGTGTCCTTGGTTCACGGCTGTGATAGTGGGGGAGGGGGGGAGGGGGTAGTGCCCCACAAGTGGGGGTCATTGCCCCCAAAATGGGGCTTGTGCCCTACGCATGTGGGCAACTTGTATGGGGAGTGCGTTCTGGAGATGCTTTGTCTGTTCTCCAAATCTGCAGTGACTTCAGCAATCCCCTGTCGTGCCGCAGCAGAAATGGGGTACTGCAGTACGTCAGTGATCTGTGACTTGAGGAGTGCAGGGGCTGCACGAAGTACGCACGCTGCAACCTCCCTATTTCTTTGGGGTTTGGGATTGATGTTTCAGCCAAAGGGCTACACTCTGACATACAGGCAGGTGCCACTGAGGACACCAAATCCTAAAATAATTTCACAATGGTCTTTAATTGCTGTGCGAGTAGATGACACATGCTTCTCACTGGGGAGCCATGAACTGACCCCAGCAGTTTGGCAGACAGCACTCGCTCCATTCACACCGGAAATCTCAGCCCTTTTGCTGCACATGGAGCTTCTCAGCATCTTGCTGTATCAGTATTAAAATCTGTGCTCCCTATTTATTAGAAATTTCACTAATTGCCATTGAGGACAGACTGGAATCAAAATATGTGGACCATCCTAGCTTGTCCATTGATTTAACCCCCCACCCCCCCTTGCCAGACAGGCAGACCCAATTGGCTGCCGGTCATTACTTTTTTTTTCCTTCCCGCTTTTATGGGAACTTTGAGATCACAGCCAGAAGCAGTGATGGAGCACCGGGTGAGGGGTGTAGCCCTGCAAGCACAGGTGGAAGCAATGCAGCTGTGGGACCAGGTGGGACCGAGCCTGTTTCCAGCCCCTCCCTCACCTCATTTAAGGGCTGGCAGACGGAAAAGTAGGCTTTCTTCTTGGAGACTGCCTCCTGTGGATTGCTGGGTGAACTCTGGTTCTTGGAAAGAGGTAAGTGATTCTTTCTTTATTGCAAGGTTTTGATCTCTGCCTTCCTGTGGGGATCCTAAGCTGGTTTAGAGTAGCAATGTCTGCTATGCCTCTCCTTATGATGGATGCCTTCCAATTGTTCTCTGAGGGGAGTGAAGGGGTTATCTGCTTTTCTCTGAATTGGTAAGGAGGGACTGATGTTCATTCTTTTCTTTTACTCTTATCTTGTGTCTGGAATGCTTCAATCAGCCCCAAGGTAATGCTGGTTGGCTGACTGAGCATTGCAACTCTGGAAATGCCTGGAGCTAATGCACTTTTCCGTAAAGAGATTCTGCATTCTCCAGGTTTCCTTTGCAATTCTTTTCAAGCCCAATACCTTCTTGTGAAGTCTCTGTTCCTCTCTTGTGATTCTCATTGCATAATCTCTGACCTGGGACTCCAAACTACCACATTGTTCCAACCTATTTTATGACACGTTCCCTCTGTGTCCTCGTGTCCTACTTGTGTCTTTGTGTTCTCCCTGTGTCCTCTGCCCATGTCCCCTCTGTGTCTCTTGTGCCACATAATAATTCCACCCATGCTGAGTATTGTTTAAGGGCACATATTTAAATTATGTTCTGTGTCTCTTTGGATCCCGTTCTGTTTTGCAGCACGATGGGGTTTAAGGGCTTCTGGGGCTCTTCTACGTAGTGGTTTAAGCACTGTGAAATCTGTGGAGCAGATAATGGAATGCCATGAATCCCTTGTTCATGCATCGCTTGTATGCAGGAGGGTTTTGTGCTGGCTGTGGGATGCTCACTTAAAGATGGAATGGAGGTCACAAGGGGCTCGCCTTGCTCCCTGGGGTTTATTCTTCCAGCCCAATAAGCTATGTGGCCAGTGATAGAGTGAGGTGCATGTATCAGGCTGAGACCTGAGCTTAAGAAAACCCCCGGCCCCAGTGGCCGTTTTCTTCATCCGCACGTAGTGTAATACAGTCTCCACTACTTGAGCATACTGAACACAAGTATTCTGTTCCTGTCTTGTCTGGTTCTCTCCTAGACCTCCCTTACAGATTTGTCAGTAGTAACAGATGTCAGGGCACAGTTCTCAGAGCACGCTGTGGCTGTCCACCCCAGGGTCCTAGGGTTCTTTCTGTTTTTATGGCAGACCTGGCTTCGTATTCATAGGAAACAAAGGATTGTCTTCTACTGGACCACTTCATCTGGATCGCCCCAGGTATCTCCATCCCAATTGTCAGGGGATGCTGTTAGTTTCCTAGTCTGTATGATAGCCAGTCTCCCCACCCCTCTTCCTTCCATCCCCTGACTGCCATTCAATAGCTAGCTCTGCAGCTGTGGGACCCACCAGTGTGATGAAGCAGTACCTCTGGTGTGCTGAATACTGGCACTGGCACAGAGAGGCTCTACGGTTGATGTGAATCTTCCTGACTGGACTACTTGGTGAGTTTCCCCAGAGCTGTTGAGCACACAGGCTTCCCCACCTACCCTGATTGCTCACCAGGCCATCGATGTTCTTTGTGGACATGGCTTCAGGTATCATACCAGAGACTCCTTAGAGTCGGAAGCGACCATTTATGATGGTCTAGTCTGACTCGCCCACAATGAACAGGGACATTCACAGCTAGATCAGGTTGCCCTGCGTGTCACCTTGGAAGGGACAGGGCATCCACCACATCTCTGGGCAACCTGGTCCACTGCGCAGAGTCACAGAATGTCCCGGGTTGGAAGGGACCTCGAGGATCGTGAATCTCCAACCCCCCTGCTACATGCAGGGCCATCAACCTCCCCATTTCATACTAGACCAGGCTGCCCAGGGCCCCATCCAACCTGGCCTTGAACACCTCCAGGGATGGACGGGGCATCCACAGCCTCTCTGGGCAGCTGTTCCAGCACCTCGCCGCTCTCTCTGTAAAGAACTTCCCCCTGGCGTCCAACCTAAATCTTCCCTCCCCCAGCTTAAAATGTTTCCCCTTGTCCCTTGCTGTGAAAGATATTTTCCTGATATCTAACCTAAATTTTCCCTTCTTCTTTCCTTTAGCTCCCCTTTGGGTATCGAAAGGCTGTTACCAGGTCACCTCGGAGCCTTCACTTCTCCGGGCTGAACAGCCCAAGCTCTCTCTGCCTGTCCTCACAGGTGAGGCGTTTGATCCTTCGGTTCTTTTTTTTTTTTTTCTTGTGGCCATCCTCTGCATGTGCTCCAACGGGTCCATGTCTCTTCTGCACTGAGGGCTCTTCATATGGACACAGTACTCCAGGTGAGGCCTCTTCAGCACAGAGCAGAGGGGCAGGATCACTTCTTTTCACCTGCTGACCGCACATCTTTTGGTGCAGACCAGGATGTGGCTGGTTTTCTGGGCTGGGAGGGCACTTTGCTGGCTCGTGTACAGCTTGCCGTCCACCAGGTCTTTTGGGACAGGCCTAGGCTCAGCCCTTTCATCCCCCAGCATGTATCGGTAGTGGGGGGTTCTCTTGTCCCAGGTGCAAGACACTGCACCTGGATTTGTTGAAGCTGATGAGGTTTGTCTGTGCCCGCTGCTCGAGCCTGTCGAGGTCCCTGTGGTTGGCGTCCCGTCCCTCTGGCGTGTCACTGCTCCCCACAGCTTGGTGTCGTCAGCAAATTTTCTGAGGGTGCGCTCGATCCTGCTGGTGATGCCACTGATGAAGATTCTGAAGAGTCTCAGCCCCAGCACGGACCCCTTTGAGATGCCATTCATCACCGATCACCATCCAGACACGGAGCCGTTGGCTCCTGGACTCGATGCTGCAGCCGGTTCTTTGTCCATTGAACAGTCCGCTCACCGAATCCGTATCCTTCCAATTTGGAAAGAAGGATGTTGTGTCAGAGGCCTTGCTGAAGTCCAGGTGGATGATATCAGTGGTTCTTCACTTGGCTATTGATGCAGTGACACCATCACAGACGGCCGCTAGATTGGTCAGGCAGGATTTACCCTTGGTCCTCTGGGTGCTCCAACAGGTCCCTGTCTTTTCTGCACTAAGGACTCTACACCTGGGCGCGATCCCTAGATATGGGATCACGTAGAGTATCGTCTCAGATAAGGGAAACCACTTTACTTCACAAGTCCTACAGGAGCTAATGAGAACTCTAGAAATCAAGCGGGAGTTCTGTACTCATCGGCACCCTCCTTCTTCAGGGAAAGTAGGATGGATCGGTCAGATGCTGACAAAGTGCTTGTCAAAATGGATTTTAGAGACCAAATGACCATGGCCAAAGCGTTTACCTGTAGCCCTTCTCAGAATACGAACCGCTCCCAGAAAAGACTTGGGAGTATCAACGTATGAAGTATTGTTTGGGTTGATGTACTTGGGAGGGAGGGGTGAGATGCCCTCTCTTGAAGCCAAGGATAAGTTTCCTAAGAACTACATACTCGGGTTGTCTGCTTCTCTGTTATCCCTCAAGGGACATGGACTGCTGTCTCGAGCTCCACCTCTGGAATTTCTAGTGCCCTCATTCCGTGCTGGAGGCTGGGTCCTAACACGCGCGTGTAAGGAATCAAAGCTTCAGCCCGAGTGGGATGGACCATTTCAGGTGCTGCTGCAGTGGATGTCGTCTGCCTTGACTTCAGCAATGCTTTTGATACAGTCTCCCACGACATCCTGCAAATGAAGCTGAGGAAGCGTGGGATAGATGAGTGGACAACGAGGTGGGCTGAGAACTGGCTTACTGGCTGAGCTCAGGGGGCGGTGATCGGCGGTGCAGAGTGCGGGTGGAGAGCTGTGAGTGGCGGTGCTCCTTGGGGGTTGGTTCTGGGACTGGTTGTGAAAGGTAGGTTGTGTTTTTGCAGTAGAAGCTTTTAGTGTTTTCGGTACGTAGTATTGACCTTCACTGAACTTATAACCCTCTTGTGAAATAGCTGTTTTCCTTCCACTAAGAAAGCTGTTGAACAGAGTAGAAAGTTAAAGATTGGGGGCGTTCTGACTGGGGTAGAAGTGAGCCAGGTGCAAAACAAGGCAAAGATGCGGGGTGGAGAAAGAGAGCCCAGCACAGGACAGAACGCATGTGCTCACTCTTGGAAATATGGCCCTCGTATCTCCATGGAGAAGTACAAAACATACGAAAGAACAACGGGTTGGTAATGGACCTTATATGGAAATGTATCATAGCAACAGCATCGGGGAGAGTGTAAGCCTGAGACGCTCAACCAATGAATGCCAGGAGAGCGTTACCTGCGTTGGGTTTGGAGTATAGAACGGAATGAATTTTGCTGACTGTTGCACAGTCCCTCCCTCGCTAACAGGGGACATGAGCCTGTTATTGCAATGACGAATAAACTTTGCTGCTATCACTGAGATCCTGGCCTAACCTGAATTTTTTGGCTTTGAGTGTTTCTCACAAACGTGGTGTCAAAACCAAATGTGGTTAATCATTTCAAGCCATGGCTTGGCTGCACGCATCTGCCCGCTTCATACGAGGTTTTTCATTACCTCGGACGCTGGCTGCAAAAAATAGAGTAATAAAAATCTTGACAACATCAATTTGCTGGTTATTTGTTTATTGACAAGTACCCCTACGCACTGAGCGCAGGTTTGGTGGGTTTGTCGAAGATTTCCTTCGTTGTCTTTGTCGTCTTCCCTTCCCCCCTCTCCCTTCTGTGTTTTTCCTCTGCCATCAAAAGAGAGAAGGGGCTGGCGATGGCTTGGTGCAGACCCACAGCAGTCCTAGCGGCGAAGTGATTTCCGCGGTCTCTGGTGCCACCGCGTGGCCGATCGGCAAAAGTGCGTCGCAGTTGTTTCCGCGATCTCTCGCGCCCCCTCGTGGCCAATCGGGGAAACTGCATCGAGGTTGTTTCAGCTGTCTCTGGTGCCCCCACGCGGCCAATCGGCAGAATTGCGGCAGCGTTGCTACGTCGCCGCAGGCAGCAGGGCGCGTGCGCGCAGGCACGCGGAAGTGGTGCTCGGTCCCCCCGGGAAGTAGTGCGCATGCGCCACAAGCTTTCCAATCGCACACATTTCTTCGAAGCCCTGAGATGCAGGTGAGCAGTCAATGCTTGGACCGCCGGCTCCGCGACACTTTTCTCTCTTCCGATCCAGAATGCTCCTCGTCTGTTTCCTCGGGCGGTTTTATGCCCCGGTCTGCTTCGAGAACGTACTGAACGCGCTGCAAACGACGGCGCGTGCGTTTTGCGGCCGTGAGGAAAGCGTGCGTATTGCGGTGTCGAGGCTGGCGCGCGCGCAGAGCACGTGGCACTCGCGCATTGCGGGGCACAGCCAGGCGCATGCGCCGTGGCGGGCAGAGTCCGGCGCATGCCCCGTTCGGAACAGAATCCAGTGCGTGCGTAGCGCTTTTTTTTTTCTTCTTCTTTTTTTTTTTTTTTTTTTTTTTAAACCACTGGCGCATGCGTCGTGCTTTCTCATGAATCGCGCGTCCGGACTCCGTGGTGTTGTCTCGAGAACCGCGCCTGCGTAGTGCGGTGCGGAGACTGCCGCGTGCGCGGTGCCTAGCTTGGCCCGTGTGCGTTGCTCTCGCGAGACTTGCTTTTCCCGGAACGCTGCGGTGCAGGGCTGGGGCTGGAGCCCCAAACGTCTGCTCCTCCACCGCGGCGGCAAGCACGTTGGGTGCCACGAGGCGCTGAGGGGCAGCCGTGAGCCGACCCGGTCCGTTCCCGGGTGGGCTCGGGCATAAATCGGCGGAAATAGACGAGGGGCATCCTGGATTAGAAGGGGAAATTATCGCTGAGCCGGCGCTCCGAGAATCGGCTGCTTGCCCGTCCCCGCAGTGGTCTGTCGAAACAATTGCTATCTTTCAGTTGACGCGCGCGTGTTCGCTATTATCTGGAGGACTGATCACCATAGAGAGCGGCGGATTAGCGGCGCAGAGCGGTTAAAACGCCACTTCCGCGTTTCTACGCGCATGCGTTGTACCGCTTGCCGGCCTGAGCAGCGGGCAGCGGCAGTTCCGCGGATTGGCCACGAGGTGGCAGCAGAGACCGCGGGAAGAACTCCGGCGGCATTGCCGGGGACCCGCGGCGCAGGCCGTGGCGATCCGTTCTGCGTTGTGATGACGGGGGAAGAGCGCGAAGTTAGAAGCGGGGGGAAAAGACGAAGAAAACAAAGGGAAACTATTCCAGACCCCGGAAAGCTGTGCTAAGTGCTTATGAATATCTGTTAAAAAAGAAAACAGACTCGTTTTTGCCAGCATCCATTGCACTGTTTCTAAATATTCACATACCGAAATGTAACTGCCCGGCAAATTTAACGATAACGAAATAAAGCACTTTGGCAGAAAGCACAGGGCTATATTAACGTTTGCTCAGCCTCTGTCTTGTTCACATTTTAATGTGTTTTTTTCCAAGGTCTTTCTTCAACTCCAGGTTTCATTTTTGGCTTTTTATTCTTTTTAATGCCATAAAACGGGTAGTTTTAGGCCCTAGCAGGTCTACGCAGGCAGACACAAAGTTGCAGTTCTGAGATTCTTGGGGACCGTTACATCATTTCCACAAAGATTAACAAAACCTGCAGTTCTCCACTTAAGTTTACAGATGGAAAACATGAATTCAGCTGCATGGAAAGAATCGATGTGTCACAGCTGCCATCGGCAGGATGGCCAGAGAGTTGTGCAGGTCCACTGCTTGCTCAGCTGCACCTTTTTATCTGCCCTTCTCTGGTCCTCCTGCAGCTGGACAGATAGCCCACAAGGGCACGGGGGACGCAGACCCCCCCGGCCAGCTGCAGCAGTCGCTCCTGCCAGTGCTCCCTTTCCTCCCGACCATTCCCATTTTGCAGGCTGGTGCCCTGTGTGGCAGAGGAGGAGAGAGCTGCGGGCAGAAGGAAAACAGGGTGCTGGGATTCCTCCAGCCCGCTGCCAGATGTCTTCTCTGGCGTGTTGGGGGTGGGCAGAGGACTGTGGGAGCAGCTTCGAGGCTCTGGGCAGGAGGGAAGGCAGCAAAGATGCAGCTTCAGGCAGCGGACTCTGAGCTGGAGCGGTGCAGCCAGGCACGGCTGCACAGCTCACAGTCTGGACACACGGAAGAAGTTCGTCCAGCTGAGGGCTGCAGGGCTGTCCTTACCAAGCGCTCCCCCATGCTGCAGTTCTGCATGGGCACCGATTGCTCAAGCTCTTCCCACTGCAGGAGCTCAGAAGCGACAACAGCCCCGACCCCAAACCAGGCAGGTAATGACAACATACACACACAGATACACACCCGCTACAGAATCTGGCACTCTACAGTCCTCCCAGAGCTTGTTGCTGCTTTTTAGGCTGCTCCACCGCTATTCTGTCCTTTTCCCTTCATTCCCCTATGTCTCGCCCCCTTCCTTCGCCCCGTGCCATCCCCATTCCTTTTTCAGGCTTCCTCCTTTCTTTCCTCACTTCCTTCCCCATCCCTTCCCCCACAGGCAACGGCCTGTGTTCTGCTGCTGTTTCAGCTGACAATCCTGAAACCACACTTTTCAAAGACATTGGATCAGATCACATACTGTCACTGATTTAAAAAAGAAAACAACGAGTGCAGTATTATGTATGGATAACAAACTCCTACCTGCTTGAAAAACAGTAGCAGCTCCTCATCCTGGAGTGTCACCATCACCCCCACGTTGGGCTGGCACTGCTCATCTGCCCCGCACTGCTGCTCAAATGGCTCCTGGCACAGCCTGCCACCTCCTTGTGTCACCTCCACGTGCCACCTCCTCTTGCCTCTGTAGTTCTGACCCCACGCGTCAACCCCATGTCCCTCCGTGTCCCCCCATGTCCCTGTGTCCCCATGTGCCCTCTCATGTCCCCTCAAGTCCTCCCACGCCCCCTGCCCCGCTTTGCTCCATGCCGATGTTGTCGGCTTGAGGACAGGGACGGGGATGCCTGTGGGAGTGGAGTCCGGGGAGGCGTTGCTGGCCATGCGCAGTGGGGTGATGGTGTCCTTGGGGCATGGCTGTGACAGTGGGGTGAGGGTAGCACCCCACAAGTGGGGATCATTGCCCCCAAAATGGGGCTTGTGCCCCCTGCATGTGGGCAAGTTGTATGGGGAGTGCGTTCTGGAGATGCTTTGTCTGTTCTCCAGATCTGCAGTGAC
Source organism: Phasianus colchicus (assembly GCF_987193195.1). Lineage (NCBI taxonomy): Eukaryota > Metazoa > Chordata > Aves > Galliformes > Phasianidae > Phasianus > Phasianus colchicus. The sequence goes on along the minus strand of NC_143440.1, from coordinate 79,885 downwards.
TTCAGCAATCCCACGTCGTGCCGCAGCAGAAATGGGTCCTGCGGTACGTCAGTGATCTGTGACTTGAGGAGCGCAGGGGCTGCACGAAGTACGCACGCTGCAGCCTCCCTACTTCTTTGGGGTTTGGGATTGATGTTGGAGCCCAATGGCTACACAGTGCCTTACAGGCAGGTGCCAGCTTCACCCACTGAGGACACCAAATCGTAAAATATTTTCACGATGGTCTTTAATCGCTGCGTGAGTAGGTAATGCACATTTCTCACTGGGGAGCCATAAGCTGACCCTGACAGTTTGGCAAACAGCACTCGCTCCACTCACACCGTAATCACAGCCTTTTCGCTGCACATGCGGCTTCTCAGCATCTTGCTGCATCAGTATGAAAATCTGTGCTCTCCTACCTATGAGAAATTTTATCAGTTGCCTTTGAGGACATCTGACTGGAATCAAAATATGTGGGCCATCCTTGCTCATTCAGTGATAAACTTCCCCTTGCCAGACAGGCAGACCTAATTCACTTTTTTTTTTTTTTTTTTTTTTTTTTAAATTCATGATGTTATGGGAACTTTGAGTTCACAGCCTGAAGCAGTGATGGAGCATCTGGTGAGGGGTGGTGCAGCCCTGCAAGCACAGGTGGAAGCAATGCAGCTGTGGGACCAGGTGGGGCTGAGCTTGGCTCCACCCCTCCCTCACCTCATTTAAGGGCTGGCAGCCCCCAAGGCAGTGTCTTTCCCTGGAGACTGCCTGCTGTGGACTGTTGGGTGAGTGCTCTTTCCTGGAAAGAGGCAACTGATTTTTGTTCCATGCTGTAGGGCTTTGATCTTTGCCCTCTGATCTGAGGGGATCCAAAGCTGGACTGGAGCAGCTATGTCTGCTATGCTTGTTCTTATTTTTCTTTTCAGTTCTTTGCTTAAGGGAGTGAAGGGGTTATCTCCCTTTCTCCGAACTGGTAATGGAGGGGCTGACATACATTCCTTTCTTTTGCTCTTGTCTCATTCCTGGAATGCTTCAGTCAGTCCCAAGGTAATGCCGGTTGGCTGACTGAGCATTGCAACTCTGGAAATGCCTGGAGCTAATGCGCTTTTCCGTAAAGGGATCCTGTGTTCTCCAGGTTTCCTCTGTAACTCTTCTTAAGTTCAATACCTTCTTGTGAAGTCTCTGTTCCCTCTTTCATGATTCTCATTGCCTAATCTCCAACCTGAGACTCCAAACTCGGTTTGTCTGCTACCACGTTGTCCCAATCCATTTCATGACGCGTACCCTCTGCATCCCCCTCCATGTTCCCTCTGTGACCTCGTGTCCCGCCTGTGTCTGTGTCCTCCCTGTGTCCTCTGCCCACGTCCCCTCTGTGTCTCCTGTGCCACGTATTACTTCCGCCCATGCTGAGTATTGTTTAAGGGCACGTATTTAAACTATGTTCCGTGTCTCTTTGGATCCCGTTCTGTTTTGCAGCACGATGGGGTTTAAGGGTTCTCGGGGCTCCTCTGGTGAGTGGTTTAAGCACTGTGAAATCTGTGCAGCGGATAATGAAATGCCGCGAATCCCTTGTTCGTGCATTGCTTGTATGCAGGTGGGTTTTGCGATGGCTGTAGGACGCTTACTTAAAGATGGAATGGGGGTCACAAGGGGCTCGCCTTGCTCCCTGGGCCCAATAAGCTTCCGTCCCAATAAGCTTCGTGGCTAGTAGTAGGGTGAGGTGCATGTATCGGGCTGGGAGCTGAGCTTAAGAAAACCCCCGGCCCCAGTGGCCGTTTTCTTCATCCGCACGTAGTGTAATACAGTCTCCACTACTTGAGCATACTGAACACGAGTATTCTGTTCCTGTCTTGTCTGGTTCTCTCCTAGACCTCCCTTACAAATTTGTCAGTAGTAACAGATGTCAGGGCACAGTTCTCAGAGCACGCTGTGGCTGTCCACCCCAGGGTCCTAGGGTTCTTTCTGTTTTTATGGCAGACCTGGCTTCGTATTCATAGGAAACAAAGGATTGTCTTCCACTGGACCACTTCATCTGGATCGCCCCAGGTATCTCCATCCCAATTGTCAGGGGATGCTGTTAGTTTCCTAGTCTGTATGATAGCCAGTCTCCCCACCCCTCTTCCTTCCATCCCCTGACTGCCATTCAATAGCTAGCTCTGCAGCTGTGGGACCCACCAGTGTGATGAAGCAGTACCTCTGGTGTGCTGAATACTGGCACTGGCACAGAGAGGCTCTATGGCTGATGTGAATCTTCCTGACTGGACTACTTGGTGAGTTTCCCCAGAGCTGTTGAGCACACAGGCTTCCCCACCTACCCTGACTGCTCACCAGGCCATCGATGTTCTTTGTGGACATGGCTTCAGGTATCATACCAGAGACTCCTTAGAGTCGGAAGCGACCATTTATGATGGTCTAGTCTGACTCGCCCACAATGAACAGGGACATTCACAGCTAGATCAGGTTGCCCTGCGTGTCACCTTGGAAGGGACAGGGCATCCACCGCATCTCTGGGCAACCTGGTCTGCTGCGCAGAGTCACAGAATGTCCCAGGTTGGAAGGGACCTTGAGGATCGTGAATCTCCAACCCTCCCCCCTGCTACGTGCAGGACCATCAACCTCCACATTTCATACTAGACCGGGCTGCCCAGGGCCCCATCCAACCTGGCCTTGAACACCTCCAGGGATGGACGGGGCATCCACAGCCTCTCTGGGCAGCTGTTCCAGCACCTCACTGCTCTCTCTGTGAAGAACTTCCCCCTGACATCCAACCTAAATCTTCCCTCCCTCAACTTAAAACGTTTCCCCTTGTCCCTTGCTATGAAAGATATTTTCCTGATATCTAACCTAGATTTTCCCTTCTTCTTTCCTTTAGCTCCCCTTTGGGTATCGAGAGGCTGTTACCAGGTCACCTCGGGGCCTTCACTTCTCCAGGCTGAACAGCCCAAGCTCTCTCAGCCTGTCCTCACAGGTGAGGTGTTTGATCCTTTGGTTCTTTTTTTTTTTTTTTCTTGTGGCCGTCCTCTGTATGTGCTCCAATGGGTCCATGTCTCTTCTGCACTGAGGGCTCTTCATATGGACGCAGTACTCCAGGTGAGGCCTCTTCAGCACAGAGCAGAGGGGCAGGATCACCTCTTTTCACCTGCTGACCGCACATCTTTTGGTGCAGACCAGGATGTGGCTGGTTTTCTGGGCTGGGAGGGCACTTTGCTGGCTCATGTACAGCTTGGCATCCACCAGGTCTTTTGGGACAGGCCTATGCTCAGCCCTTTCATCCCCCAGCATGTATTGGTAGTGGGGGGTTCTCTCGTCCCAGGTACAAGACACTGCGCCTGGATTTGTTGAACCTGATGAGGTTTGTCTGTGCCTGCTGCTCAAGCCTGTCTAGGTCCCCCTGGCTGGCATCCCGTCCCTCTGGCGTGTTGCTGCTCCCCACAGCTTGGTGTTGTCAGCAGGTTTTCTGAGGGTGCGCTTGATCCTGCTGGTGATGTCACTGACGAAGATATCGAAGAGTCTCAGCCCCAGCACGGACCCCTTTGGGACACCACTCATCAGCAGTCGCCATCCAGACATGGAGCCATTGACCGCTGCTCTCTGGACTCCCTCCTGCACCCGGGTCTTTGTCCATTGAACAGTCCACCCATCGAATCCGTGTCCTTCCGATTTGGAAAAAAGGATGTTGCGGGGTATTGTGTCAAAGGCCTTACTGAAGTCCTGGTAGATGATATCAGTGGCTCATCGCTTGTCTATTGATGTCTAGGGACACCATCACAGACAGCCAATGGATTAGTCAAGCAGGATTTACCCTTGGTGAAGCCGTGCTGATTCTCCTGTGTCACCTCCCTGACATGTGTGTGCCTTAGCGCGACTTCCACGAGGATCTACTCTGTGCTCTTTCCCAGCACGGAGGTGAGACTGTTATGTTGGTAGTTCCCAGGATCGTTCTTTCTTCCCTTCTTAAAAATGGTTGGTGCTGCCTTTTCTCCATTCACCGGGGACTTCACCTGATTGCCATGACCTTTCAAATATCATTGAGAGTGGCTTGGCAGCTACATCACCAAACTCCCTTATGACTCTGTGATGCGTCTAATCGGGTCCTATAGAATCCTGGATTTCCGGTTCTACAGGTCGACTGGAACCTGGGGGTGGCAGGGACGGCACTGCTTCCTCGATCCCCACCTGCCAAATCTAATATTTGAGGGCTGTGTGATGAGCACACGTTAGAGAAGACGGAGGCAGAACTGTCAAGTACCTCAGCCTTCTCCTTGTCTGTTACCAGCTACAGTGCTGCTGGTAAGCAGCATCGTGCACAGAGCACAGCTGCCTTGCTGAGAGAACGGGGCACTGCAGTGCACTTCTGTGCTGGAGGCGCTACCTTGCACGTGCGGGACAGTGCCTTCATCATTGTATTGCAATCAACAGGTGGTGGCAGGGAACCGCAGTGCTCCTGGGTGGTGTAACAGCTGCACCGAGAAATCTGTGGCTCTTCATGAGAGCAGCGAGAAATAGAAAGTCTCGTTTCCTGGAATGCCCTGACTTTGCTGACTGGCTGCTGGTTGCCCAAACTGGTAAGGACAATGTAACCCCCACCAGTGTTTACCCATTGCTTACTACAATGTAGTAACAGTGTTACTGTGCTGCAGGCTACTCTATAGTCTGCCTGTTTTCTTCCTCCTGAGTTCTTGACTCTGGCCTTTCCCTGCAGTCTTGCCCGTGCCTTGGCTTTCTTTTGGGTGTACCTTGTGGCGTTTTCTTTGCCCTTGCCCTTTCCTTGGCAGTTCTCTATGGCGTTTTCCTTGCCCTTGCCTTTGCCTGCCCTGGGTGTTCTGCTTGCCTTTGCCTTGCTGGGATGGGCTGGGAGGCAGCATTAACTTTCTTCTTGACCTGAACCCCAAGCTTTGCGGAGCTCTAAAGGTAAATATATCTACCCACAGCGTAGCTCTAAACCTAACGCTTTTAGTGTTAACGAGTTAAGAGTCTGAGGATCGTACCACCAGGTGCACTTGCTGAGTTTCCCTGGAGCTGCTGAGCAGGCAGACTTCCCAGCTGTACTGACTGTGCCCTGATCTCCAAACTCCATTGTGTCGTCATGTCTCACAGCCCCTGGCATTTTGCTTCGGCACTGCTCGTAAGAGCAATGTGCACGGGGTGCAGCCCCCGCATATGTGGGGCAGTGCCTTCATTACTGTATTGTGTTTAACAGGTGGCAACGGAAGAGGGTCTGCTGTTTCTCCAAACAACATTGTTTGCTATCCTGTCTCTGGAATGCAAGGTAGCATGCTCGGACAGTAAGGCCACAAATTAACAAAGCAGCAGCAAATTGGTGGATGGAATTCTGGAGTTGTAGCTGATAAGACGACTGCCTGGAGTGAGTCAAGCATCCTTCAGCTTGAACCAGGTCAAAGTGTGCACAGCAAGAAAGACATGGCCTTCATCAAAAGACCACCAGATGACCCTGAGAGGTACCTCGCATGTGTAAAAGAACTGAGACCTGGGGCGAGAAAAAATGTCAATCCTACTGGGGACTCGCTGTAATAACTCAACCTTTCCTTGGACTTCCCCCAGACGGCGAGCTCGGGCTTTACAGGCTAGAGGTGGAGCTAACACAGAGACCTCTGGATTTTCAAAAAGGAACAAGAAGGCTGAGAATCGGGTGCTTTGTTTGACGTTTTTACTGGCTGTCCTACTTAAGGATTCTGCCTGTCCATAGGCACGTTTGGTTGGTTTGGCTGGAACTTAGGAGCCTGGTGCTTATGACTTCGGTTCTTTGTGATACAGAGCTGCGCCCTTTGCTGCCCTGGCCAAATGCACGTGTTGTTGGAAGAGATTACTCTATGCATTTTACTTTTTTTTCTTTAGTGCTTTTAAAGAGTGAGAGTGGTATACGCCTTCAAACAGGTAACACATAAAACTTGTTTGTTTGTTTGTTTTCCTTTTTTCCTTCGAGCACTGGTTCGGGGAAATATGGATGCTTTCTTCTCTGCCGCTATGTTTCCTGCAGTGGAATTTGGGGAATGGCTTCTGTTGTTGATTTTTCAATACTGAAGAAACATAGCATTCTTTTTATTCTGCCTATGTAGAACTCCCTTTGTTTCCTCTGTAGTTTTGAGTTGTGCTCTGGAACAGAATGTTCAGCTGAATCTAGAACAGCTGCCAAAGAGGAGTCTGCGGGCAAGTGGCTCTGGATTTCCCAGACAGAGGTCGTAAAGCTCCTTGCCTGCTCACAAAGCGTTCTCATTGTTTTTATACAGTGTTCTATTTTACTGCTGTATTGAGACTTTTATGAAAAATCCTTTGTTTCCCAAAGGTGATGCTGAGAAACACGCCTCATGATGACTTATGCATACCTCACATTTCATATTAATTCTCCCTTTGGGTCAAAAGTAGACCAAATCCTTGAAACCGTGCCTGGGAATCCTACTGATATTAAAACAGTTCAGCAGTGGTGCCCATGGTCAGAACGCCCTGCGGCGGCAGATCCTGGCATTGACTGTGAATGGAAGAACTGACCACAAATCGCTCGATATCAAAATTGACCCGGTGGATATTTACAAGCGCCGGGAGACCCAGACAGGATCTCAGAGTTCCATGGCCAGGTACAGAAGTTGTTTTACTGGTGTTTTTTTTTGTTTGTTTTCTTTTGCAACGTTAAGGATTGTTAATCATTCCTTGCCATCCTTGGCTTCACTGCGCCCTCCTGTCCAACTGACACCAGCTTTTTCATCACCTCAGTTGCCTTCAAAAAAAAAAAAAAAAAGCATGACAAAATCAATTTGATGATGACTTTATTTATTTGTTTATTTATTTACCGATATTCTTAAGCACTTAGCAGAGTTCTGCTGGGCATAGAAGTTTTCGTTGTTTTTCTTCATCTTGTTCCAATTGACGTAATTTTCTCCTCCCTCAACCCCCACCTAACTGCGTTTTTCCTCTGCCCTCACGAGAGAGAAGGAACGGAGCGCCAGAAGCTGCGGCGCGGCTCCGCGTCAATCCAGTCGGAGCTGTTGTTTCCGCGGTCTCTGGTGCCCCCTCGTGGCCAATCGGTGGAATTGCGGCCGCGTATGTTCGGTGCCGCAGGCAGCAGTACGCATGCGCGCAGGCACGCGGAAATGGCGTACGTACGTTCTCATCGCTCTGCGCAGCGAATCTGCCGAGCTTTGTTATGGTTAGTCCTCCAGGCAACAGCACGCATGCGCCAGAGAACACATAAATAGCTTTCAAATCTACCAAGCCCTGAGATGCAGTCGAGCAGTCAATTCCTGCTGGCTCAGCAACGGTTTTCTCTCTTGCTGTCAGAAGTGCTCCTTGTCTATTTCCTCGGACGGTTCGACGCTCGAGCCTGCCTCGGGAACAGGCACATGCGTAGTGCGGTGCGGAGGGTGGCGCTTGCGCAGTGCAGCGTCTAGGCTTGGGCACGCGTAGTGCTCTGCCGAGAGGGGCGCATGCGTAGCGCCGAGCCGCTACCGGCACATGCGCACTGCAGTGCCCGGGCACGCGCGTGCGCGTTGCTCTCCCGAGGCTCGCTGGTCGCGGGTTGCTGCCGCGTCGGTGCTGCTGCACGCCAGTACCGCGACCGCGAATCTCCGAGCTGCTCGCGTTCCACTGCCGCTGACGGTGCAGGGCTGGGGGTGGAAAGGGACTCTGCTGGTTCACCGGGGCGGAGAGGAACTTGGATGCCACGAGGCGCTGAGGGGCAGCTGTGAGCCCAACCGGTCCGCTTCCGCGTGGGCTTGGGCATAAAAGGGCGGAAATAGACGAGGGGCATCCTGGATTAGAAGGGGGAGAATATCGCTGGGCCGGCGGTCCGGGAATCGACTGCTTGCCCGTCCCCGTCGTGGGCTGTCGAAACATTTGCAGTCTTTAAGTGGACGGGCGCACGGTCGCTATTAGCTGGAGGACTGATCACCACAGAGAGCGGCGCATTAACTGCGCAGAGCGGTTAAAACGCCACTTCCGCATTTGTACGCGCATGCGTTGTGCTGCTTGCGGGACGCGGCGACAGACAGCGGCAGTTCCGCGCATGGGCCACGAGGTGGCAGCAAAGACCGCGGAAAGAACTTTTCTGACGGGATCGGCCCGCGTTTTTCTCCCCTGGCGACCCGTTCTCTCTGTCTTGTGATGGCGGGAGAAGAGCGCGAAGTTAGAAGCGGGGGCGTTGTGGGGGGAAAGACGAAGAAAAAATAGAGAGACTAGCCAAACCCAGGCAAGCTCTGCTAAGTGCTTATAAGTAGCTGTGAAAAAATAAGTTGTTTTTTTTTTTTTTTTCTTTTTGCCAGCATCTGTTGCATTGTTTCTAAATGTTCACAGACCAAAATGCAACTGCCCGGCAAATTTAACGATAACGAAATTAAAGCCCATTGGCAGAAAGTGCGGGGCCATATTAATGTTCACTCAGCCTCTGTCTTGTTCCTACTTTTAATGTACTTTTTCCCAAGGGCCTTTCTTCAACTCCAGGTTTCATTTTTGGCTTTTTATTCTTTTTTATGCCCTAAAATGGGTAGTGTTAGGCCCCAGCAGGTCTACGCAGGCAGTCACAGCACAGAGTTGCTGTTTTGAGATTAGTGTGGACCATTACAGCGTTTCCACAAAGACTAACAAAAACTGCAGTTGTCCACCTAAGTTTGCAGATGGAAAAAATTAATTCACCTGCATAGAACGAATCGATGCGTCACAGCTGCCATCGGCAAGATGGCCCGAGAGTTGTGTGGGCCTATCAGGCTCAGCTGCAGCTTTTCATCTTTTCAGCTGCCCTTCTTTGGTCCTCCTGCAGCTGGACAGATAGCCCACAAGGGCACGGGGTATACGCAGGCCCTCCCCAGCCAGCTGCGGCAGGCGCTCCTTTTTTGAGGATTACTTGTTCACATACCCAGTTTCCAGCTCGTTCCCTTTGGAAAGCTTTTCTTGTGCTCCATGTTACTAGCGCACAATAGAAGTTAAGCCAGTTAAGCCTCTCTCAAGCCCAAGGAGTCCAACGTGCAAGTGTTTTTTGTTTGGGTCTGTCTGTTTTTTTCTGGGTGTAGGGGGCAGGGGGTGGGCATTTGAGATCACTGAACTGTGTGAAAAAAGTCAGTGTCAGAAAGGCCTCTCTCTGATGCCAATGAATATGTCGTTTCCTAAAGCCTAGTCAGTCTTCTCTGCTGGTTGCAGAGAGTTGAGCTATTACGTATGGCCAAGACGAAAATGTAATCAGTGAAATAGGTGGAGTTGCTCCTTCTGGTAATTTAATGCCTCACCGTGGTATAGGGCGGATGAATGCTGGCTTTGTACCAAAGCACTTGGTAACCCTGAGATTCAAACCTTAATGCTTTCCAGCAAATTTATATTTTCAGGTAGTGCCGCAGAGATGCGGTGACTTGTTCACGTATTTTCACGTGTCACTGATTACATGGGTTTTCAAAACAGGCGCAGCAGAAAACTATTCTCATTGACCGGAATGATTTCTAGTAGGATTCTGTTGTTTTTGCCTCTGGGCCTTGTGTTAAAATAGTAATTTCTGGGGGCTGGCAGGTGCTATCAATATCAGAGATGGGCAAATAAGGCATAAATCTGTGTCCTATAGTAAGTTGGATATGAGCGAGCCGGGTACTTTATTATGGGAAATTGTAAAGCTGTTTTTCTAGGAATGGTGCAGCTGTGTCTCACTTGTGTGCGCAGTTGGTGTCTAGACTAAAGGAGACTTGTTAAGCACTCTGCTGACACGTAGGGATGGATGGAAAATTACAAGAGGGAGCTTGAGCATGTATGTATAGAATGTAAGGACCTGCAGTTAAGGATTTGGATTTGCACCTGAGTCCGTACCTTCAGATGATGCAAGCGCTATGCCTTATCACCCAGTGGAAACGGTCAAAGAGCTGCTTTGGGACAGAATGTTTATATTGCTCAGGAAGTGTGGCCTTCCAAGGTACTTCAGGTATCCCGAAGAACAGAAGCAAGCAGTAATGATTCCTTTCTCTCTCGATTCCAATACTTGTAGGTAGTGTGCTTGAGAAAGACTTTGGAGGCTTTCCTCAGCCTCTTGATTTCCTCATACCTTTACAAAAGCGGACTGCCAGAAAACAAGAAGACTTCACATGCTTTTTGAGTTTGGTTATTTTATGGGGTTTTTAATTTTTTTTTTAGATTTTTTTTTTAGTCCAAATGTAGTAAATTCTCAGTCATACAACTGATAAATTTTCAAGGTCTTTGTGCCGATGGACCATGCTCCAGTTGAACATCAAGTGGAGCAGGAGGTAGCCTTCATCTATGTGGATGAAAATATGGAATCTTGATGGGATGCTGCTGTATTATGGAGAGGAATCTCCGCATCCCCCAGGCTCAGCCAATACACGGACACAGATTTCTGGATGGTGACCATCACTTTCTGCCACCGCTCCTGCTGCCTAGTTGCTCGTCATCATCGGTATCCAGCAGGAGATCACGAAGCTGTGGAGGCACAGTCGTATCCAGGTCATCATCTGAAACTTCTTCCACCAGATTGGAAGGGACCAGTCCTCTTGTGCCATCCGTCAGCTCTCCCAGAAACCAGCCATCTTCATCTACGTCTCCGAAGATGTAAAGGTATTGTCCAGCAGTCAGTGGAAGCTCATCTTCTGGGTCCTCATTAGGGCCCTCAAAAGGATTGTAGCTGTGACGAGCTATGAATCTTCGAATTAGTGGTGGTGATAATCTGCGAGAATGCAGGCTGCAGCTTGCCATCAGCCACCCTCCTGACTTCTCCAGCCATTCCTGTTCTGGATTTCCGTGTGGCTCCAGCTTTTTCCCAGTCTCCTTTTCCAAATGCTGCCCCTGCAGCTGGTTGGCTTCCTCTGCCTTTTCTGCGGCCTCTCTGGATGTGGAAGAGGCCTCCTTGAGCTGCCGGACTGTTTCCCACAGCTGCTTGGTAAGGAGGCTGAGCGTATGCGTCTTGTCCTTGAGCCGCTCCACCTCCTCCCTCATCTGCTGAGAGCTTCTGCTCCTCAGCAGGCAGTTCTCCTCTCTAAGGAGGCTGCATTGTCTCTGCAAGTCCTTCAGTGCCCTCAGCAGATGGGCACTCTGCTCCCGCAGCTCCCTGTGCTCAGGTGGGCAGGCCTCTTGTTGCTCTGCAGCCTGAACACCCGCTTCTGCTACAGCCCGATGGCAGGCTGGCCTTTGCCGTGTGCGCGGCCCAGCGGCTGCAGCCCTGGCCCCGTTGCAGGAGGTGGGCGGCTGCCCCTGTCCGTGCTCCAGGATGTAGTGCAGGAAGCGTCTCCTCTGCTCCTGCAGTTCGCGCTGGAGGCGCAGGACATGGGCGGCCTGCTCTGCACCGGGCTTCCTGCAGAGCTGCCGCTGGACTTCCTGCTGCAGTCTGTGGGCCTCTCTGCTGCTCTCGCCACTCAGCAGCTCCTTTGCTAGCTGCCGCAGCAGATCCCGTACCTGGCGGTTGGCATTGTTGCACCGCTGCTGCAGCCCCTCCTGCGTCTGGCGGAGCTGGGCCTCCTTCATCTGCAGCAGTTGGCGGATGTCCGCCTCCCGCTGCCTCTGGCTCTGCTCCCGCAGGTGCTGCAGCTTTGATGCCTGCTGTCGCTCCCACTTGGAGCGCAGTCGGTCGGCCAGGAGCTGCCGCTCCCGCTCTGCCGCCTCCTGCAGCTCACGTCTCTCGACGGCCCGGCGGCGCTGCATCTCCTGGGAGCGAAGCCGCTCGCCCTCCAGCTGGGCCCGCAGCGCCTCCAGCTCCTGCCTGTGCTCCTCCTGCTGTGCGGGGCAGGCAGGGGGCTGGGCCGGGCCCTGGCGCAGAGAGGGCTGGTAGCACTTTGCCTGTCTCTGCGGCATGGTCGCAGGGACCTGAAGAGACCCTCAGCCTCCAAAAGCTGTGGCCGAAGGCCGCTGAAAGCTACTCTCCTTCCTGGGGCCTGCAAGGACAGCTGCCCCTGACCCCGTAGCGCCCACTGCCTCTCGTCCCTGTCGCAAGGGTGTGCAGACAGTGAATGCCGTGGGGGGGTGTGCCCACAGTCTTCTATGCTGTGTGCCTGCCTGGCACATAATGGAGGGTGGGGCAGTGCAGCCTTCTGGCCTAACTCACAATGAAGGGAGGGTGGGGCTATGGGGCGGGGCGGCCTTCTGGCCCCAGCTCAAAATGGAGGCTGAGGCACGGTGGCTTCAAGCTGCGTTGGGTGGCAGAGACGTCGCGGTGTTGGACAGAACTGCCTTCCGCAGCACTGGGCTGTGTGCATGACCTTTTGTGGTGCTGGAATATATGGACTTCTCTGGCACTGGAGAAAAAAAGCAGGATGCCATCCAACTCATTGTGATTTCCATTTAGATTCCCGTAAAGGAACTATCTCGCCATACCTACGAGCCAGTTAAAGGAAGCTAGTTGCAGGTGTACTCTGCTTAAGGAGCTGCTGGGGCAGATGGCCAGGCTGTCACAAGAAATCAGCAGCCTGAGGTGCTCCTGGGAATCTCTGAGGGAGACGGATAGGAGGTGGTGTTGTGGGAATCAAATGTTGTTTCTGCATTAGAATTGGATAATATTTTTTATTTCATGAACTCCGTTGTCATAGTTCTTTTTGGGAGTCCTTCTACTTAACTTGGGGAAGATCTCGGATAGTTTGCATCACTTATCCTCTAGCCAAATCTTCCTAGGAATGCCGCTCTGTATATAGGTGTATATATGTATATTTTGTCACACACATTGCAAGAATATCCTGCACGAGATCAAACCGGAGAACAAGTCATGGTATGCCCGAGGAAGCGCCTGAAGAGACATCTGAAGGCCTGCCATCATCCCCCCCGGTGCGCTCCTGTTTGCAGGACGCCCGCCATTGCAATCGCGAATAAAATCTGCTGTTATCAGAGATACCATCCTGACAAAAAGTATTTGGATGTTTCCAACAATTTGGGACTCGTCTGGGATTATTATCACCTCTTTGGAGGTCTCCCTACTGCCCTGGACAGGATAGGTGCACCTGCTGATTTCAGCGGTTCTGTCCGTGTAGTGAGGTGACTCCTTGGGACACCCGATAAGAAACCGAGGCTGTTCCATGAAGGTGGGCTCTGTGAAAGCCACGGGGCAGGTAGGCATGGGTATTGATCCCTGGAGACCTGGTAACTTTGTGCGCGGACCAAGGTAAGGGAGTTTGATTCTTGCCTTGGGGGTCGGTGGAGACTCGAGTGAGTGTGTGTGACTGAGACGCGCTTTCAGTGTGAAGCGAGTGCTGAGTCCCGATTTGCGGTTCTGTTGTCCCACGAGGGGCACGGCCAGGGACGGACGAAGCTGTGTTGGTAAAAGGAAGAGTCTCGGCAGGGAGCTGTTGGTGTGCGGTACCCTGGACACTTGACGAAGTGCCAGCAGTACACCCCTATTAATCCGAGAATCGGAGCAAGGTGCTCCAGAGGGATTGGCCCTAGATCCGAGAATCGGAGTGTGGTAACCTGTGAGCTGGGGAGTTCACAGCAGCATTCCGGAGGGATGGGGAATAGGAGCTCCGAAGAACAGGGGAGAAGGGTCCCCAAATTCGTGCCTAGAGATTGCAGCTTGGGAAAGAAGCTTCAGAATTGGAAAATAATCCCCCAGACTGGGGAAAAGAACGGGGAAAAGATGTTTAAATACTGTATACAGACATAGCCTAGAGAGCTACTACAGGGAAAATCATGATTTTGACCAAAATAGGGGTCTGACGGAGATTGGGCCTGTCAGACTTTGTATTTATATGTAATCAGTAAGACTCCTTTTTCTGAAACAGAATTGGCTTATGTTGCTGAATGGGTGTATGAAGTAAAAAAAAACGTTCCTCACAAGAAGGAGTTGAAGTTCAAAAGAAAAAGGAAAGAGAAGCAGAAAAATCATAAATGGGATCCCTTATATAACTCCCCCCCCCCCCCCCTTTAATTTCTAAAGCAGTGGAAGCGGCAGTGACATCTCCAGAGAAGGAGAGTGGCTGTGCTGATGATCCTGAGCAGGGTTCTGGAGAGAGGATGCACTCTCGATTACTGAGGGAGTTGGAGTAATGTGAATGGGACCTGGAGAGTTTTCCTTTCCCCAACACTGACCTTACTAATACTTCACTTTATCCTCTTAGGGCAGTCTCCTTAGGTCAAGGGAAATAGGGTATGCTAATGCCTGCTGTTTTTACTAGAAGAAAAGTTAGGAGTTTCAAGAAGAATTCCTTAGTTGAGGATCTTAAAAGTGTAGTAGAACAATTAGATCAATTTCTAGGGCCTAATTTCTACTTGTGGATGGAAATGATGTTTATCATTGATATGTTGTTTATTGAAGAAGGTGGGCAACTATGCAAGTGTGGGAAATGAATACAGAGGGAAGGTTGGGCCCTGCAGGGAGGAAGAGAGAGGAAGGATCCTGAGGATAAATTGTACTGATTATTGTCGCTGTCTTTGTGATTGTTAAATGTTTCTGTCGTGAAAGTGTTGTGTTATGTTATGTTATGTCATGTACGAGGCTGTTGTGGAACAAAGGGTGTCTAAAGTGATACCGGGAAGACCCCCTGGGTTGTATTTTGGCTCACTGGAGAAACACTGCTGGTGAGCCAGGGGGAATACTGAATAAGAAATCAGGAACATAAATGGAGTAAAGGGACCGGTTTTATAACTGAGTGCCCTAATCATAAGACCAAGTGCTGGGTGTTTGTTGAAGGTGAAGAACTGTATTGTTTGATTTGTGGATTTGGAAGGCAGTGGGAGAAACTGTCTTGATGATATATGGAAGTGCAGTTGTTAATGGTGCAATTGGTAATGGTATATGGAAATGTAATTGAGGGTGTACAAATAGTGGAATTGTGGAAAAGCAAACAAACAAACAAACAAAAAAACAACGGCAAAAAGGTTAAGGAAAACAGTGAGTTTGAGATATTAGAGTTTGGGTCGGCACGAGAACACATCCCCCACACCACCCCCCCCACCGCGGCTTGTAAGAACAACTTGGTGCGAGAGAGAGGGCTGGGGGCCGGAGCCTCCCGCTGTAACTGTGCGGGGTGTATTAATTGTGAATGGGGATGGGACGGGACAGTGAGAGTGAGAATAGCTGTCATCTGCAGAGATCTCGGGAAACCCGACATCCCAGTGTAAGCACTGGAAGCCTGGGGAGGGGAGGGGAGGAGCGGATGTGAAACAGAAATTACTAACATTATATTTTAGTAATGATGAAAGTCTGGAAAGTGAAAAGGGTTTGGGAAAAACACGGACTGAGGAAGGCAAAGTTGAGCAGGGTGTAACAGGGATGTCCTTACCTAGAAGAAGAGGTAAGGGGGAGCCTGGAAGGGCTCAGGGAGAGTTCCACCCCCACTGGACCGAAGGCAGCTGGGGAAGCAGGGTCAAGACACTTATTTTCTGATACGGGTGCCTCTTACTCTGTGCTACATCCAGAATTATTACCTGTAGATGATTTTTGTAATAGTTGTAGGAGCTCTGGCAAGAGAAGTTTACTTTTGGGGGACCAATTAAATACAGGTTAGGAGAACAAGTAGGATTATACAAATTCTTGTACATGCCAGGTTCTCCAAAACCATTACTTGGGCATGATGTGTTAGAACAGTTGAATGTAGAGATTAAATTCAGTAGAGAAAATTGGAGCTAAGTGTCAAGCAAGACCAATTGACGGAAAATTTTAAGTCTGGCTTTAACACAAACTGGGAAAAGCAATGTTGTACCCCCAGAAGTTAGGTAAATCCTAAATCAGGCGTACACAGGATTGCAGGCATCAGGAATGCCTGGCAGAGCCAAAAATGCAGCCCAATAAAAGTTAAGTTAAAGATGGGAGCCAGCCCAACCAGGGTAAAGCAGTGCTCTTTAAGGATACAAGATTGCAGGAGGATAAAAGAAATAATAAATAACTTTTTGAATTTTGGATTATTAATTGGATAGAAATCCAAATAGAACACCCCAATCTTGCAAATGAAAAATTGGATGGCAAGAGCTATAGTTTGGTTCAAGCTTTGAGGGCAATTAATAGAAATGTTGAATATATACAACCCGTGGTGTATATCTTTATTAACCAAGTTAAGGAATAAGTAGGCGGGGTTTACCGTTCTGGATTTGAAGTACACCTTTTCCTGCCTGGTTTTGCCAAAGAAAGTCTACGATTATTTGCCTTTGAATAGGAAAACTCCAATATGGGAAGAAGGAAAAAAAAAAAAATAAAATTAAAAATACACATATATATATAGATAAATAAATAAGAAAAATTCAGCTAACCTGGACAGTGTTACCCAGGGTTGTGAGAACAGCCCAGTGATTTTTGAGAACTGGTCAACTCGTGAGCCTGAGATTTGGGTTCCTCCATCTCACAGTGGAACTTCACTGCAGTACGTGGATACTACAGTAACAAAGGAGGACTGTGTACAGTGGACTGTGAGTTTGCTGAATTTCTTGATTTAAATGGCTATCAAGTTTCTCAACAGAAAGCACAACTGATCAAAGAGAAGGAAGCAGTTTGCTGAATACCCAGAGCATCAACACAGAGCTACCTCCAAGCCAGCAGTGTGCACTGCAGGGAGGCTGTCTATGCCAGTTGGTCAGACCTACAGGAGGAACCGCTGGACAACGCTGAGGATTCCTGAATTCACTGACGGAAGCAGCTTTGTGAGACAAGGAAACTGTAAGGCAGGATATGCAGTAATGGCTACTGACAAGGTAATTGAAGCAAAACCATTACCTGTGGGGACTTCTGCTCAGAAGGCTGAAATAACTGCCTTGACAAGAACCTTAAATATATGGACAGATGCTAAATATGCTTTTGGGGTGGTACCCACTCATGGTACCATCTGGAAAGAGCGAGGTTTTCTTACACACATGGAAAACAAATTCAGCATGATGTAAATCTACCAAGGAGCAGCGTGGCTGTTGTACATTGTAAAGGACATCAGAAGAGTGACACTGTACAGGAAACTGGGAATATGATGGTGGATCAGGTGGCAGAACAGGCAGCTGAAGGAAAAGAAATTGGTGAACTGGCTTTAATTCCAGGCGGTAAACTTAAAATATCTGAACCTTAATCAGAACCTCTAAGGTATTGTAGAGAGGATAGAAATCTAATTAATAATTTAGAAGGGAAGAGAGCAAGCTGACAGGTGGGTGCACACCCAGATGGACACATTGTTGTGCTCTTTATTATTTTATAGAAATTGGCTCTAAGGGAACATAATAAAACACAAGGGGGTACAGACATCAGAAAGTAACTGTACAGTCCTAGTACCAGGACTGGGTACAAGAGGGGCTTGTTGGGAAAGGGAATCTTTTAGGACAACAGTTGCAAATTGATTTTTTTCAGAACTGCCAGGAAAAAGGAGGGTTTCGGTATATGCTAGTTCTAACAAATACCCTTTTCAGGGTGGCCAGAAGCATTCCCTTGCAGGACCAATAAAACCAAAGAAATGAAAGGTATTGCTGCAGGAGATTATACCAAGTGGGTGTCCTGCAGCAATACCCTTCAACAAGGGAACTCACTTTATTGCAGAGATTGTCCAACAGGTCAGTAAGCATTGGGAATAAATTGGCAATTGCACATATCACACAGACCACAGGCGCGTGGTCAGGTGGAAAAGATGAACTATCTAATTAAATCACAGGTTGTAAAACTGGGCCAGGAAGCTGGACTATCCTGGCCAAAGTTGTTGCCTTTGGCTCTCCTTAGGAGCAGAATGAAACCTAGAGCCAAAGAGGGGTTAAGTCTTTCAAAATACTGTACAAAAGGCCTTATGTTGTACAAACAGGATCTCTACCCAGGTAGGGAGTGAAATACTGAGCATGTGGTAAGTCTACAAGAACAGCTTCAGGAAATAGAGAAACTGGCTCTAGGAACTAGAGCCCAAGGCCTTGACGGCTTGATACATAATATTTTAACAAGAGATTATGTGTATATAGCAGATGTCTTTCACATTTGCCCCTGAAATCAAGGTGGGTAAATCTGTTCCAGTGCTGCTAACATCCCGCACAGCAGTGGTTAAGAAGGTCCCTCAAATACAATGGGATAATTGTTAGAAATGTTCATTTGATTAAGTGCAGCATTTGATGTAAATGTTTATGTATCTCTTGTGAAAAACATCATTGCAAAGTATACTTATATCAGTAATTGTTTGGTATGTGGGCAAGCTAAGGACTTAAACTTTTCACTTCTTGTTGTCCCTGATCATTTTAAGGCGAGAAATCAAATTGTTGCAGGGTTTGAGTTACTGTCCTTGTGGGTGATGATCAACAAGAATGTAGATTGGATTAACTACATTTGTTATAATCAGTGGAGATTTACAAATTATACAAAAGAGTGCAATAAAGGGAACTGCAGAACAGTTAGATGCCATAAGTAGGATGGCCTGGGAAAATAGAATCTCCTAAGATATGATACAAGCTGGGAGAAAAAAAAAAAAAAAAAAAAAAGGGTGTATGTGTAATGCTGGGTACCGGTTGTTGCACCTTCATCCCAATAACACAGCTCCAGGTGATACAATAACTAAGGCATTGCAAGGGCTTACCACCCTTGCCAATGAACTGGCAGAAAAATCGGGGATACTTCTATCACTGGATGGTTGGAGTCCTGGTTTGGTGAATGGAATGGGGTGATTGTATCCACGTTTACTTCTTTCATAGTAGTAGCAGGAGCCCTGATGGCCACTGGTTGCTGTGTTATTCCCTGTGTGAGGGGACTGGTACAGTGATTGATCGAGACAGCACTATTGAAGCAAACACCAATGGAGTCACCACATTTGGATAAAATGATGGTATTAGAGGAGATGGGAAATAAAGAAAGTGGAGAAGAGGGAGATGTCTATAAAAGTGAAACTTTAAAAATTGCAGAAAGCAACAGTGTATGAAAAAAGAAAAAGGGGGGGAATTGTGGGAATCAAATGTTGTTTCTGCATTAGAATTGGATAATATTTTTTATTTCATGAACTCTGTTGTCATAGTTCTTTTTGGGAGTCCTTCTACTTAACTTGGGGAAGATCTCGGATAGTTTGCATCACTTATCCTCTAGCCAAATCTTCCCAGGAATGCCGCTCTGTATATAGGTGTATATATGTATATTTTGTTACACACATTGCAAGAATATCCTGCACGAGATCAAACCGGAGAACAAGTCATGGTATGCCCGAGGAAGCGCCTGAAGAGACATCTGAAGGCCTGCCATCATCCCCCCCCAGTGCTCTTTGTTTAACGAAGACTTCGGAGACAAACACCATATCGATACGATGACAAGAAGAGCACTGAGACTTCTTGGAAACAACAGGATGGCTGCTGACTGACACCAGATAACACACGAATCAACAAACGTAAACTGATAAGATTGTGAACCTGGAGCACCCAGCAAACGGGGAAACTGGGCAGGGGATGGATAAAGGGAAAAACAGGGTATAAAGATTGTCATCTTGTGTCCATAGGTGCGCTCCTGCTTGCGGGACGCCCGCCATTGCAATTGCAAATAAAATCTGCCTCTCTGGATGTGGAAGAGGCCTCCTTGAGCTGCTGGACTGTTTCCCGCAGCTGCACGGTAAGGAGGCTGAATGTCTGCTTGAATGTCACTGGCACCTCCTGGTACCGCCTGCTACCTCCCTGTGTTATCTCCTCTCATTTCTGTGGCTCTGACCCCACACGTCAACCCCATGTCCCCTCAAGTCCCCCCGTGCCCCCTGGCCAACTTCGCTCCGGGTCAATGTCACCATGGGGTTGACAGGGATAGGGATGCCTGTGGGGTGTGTGGAGTCCTGGGAGAAGTTGATGGCCGTGCGCAGTGGGGTGATGGTGTCCTCGTCTGTGACAGTGGGGTGGGGGCAGTGCCCCACAAGTGGGGGTCATTGCCCCCAAAATGGGGCTTGTGCCCCACGCGTGTGGGCAACTTGCATGGGGACTGCATTCTGTGATGCTTTGTCCTTTCTCCAAATGTTCTGTGACTTCAGCAATCCCACGTCGTGCCGCAGCAGAAATGGGGTCCTGCAGTACGTCAGTGATCTCTGACTTGAGGTGCGCAGGGGCTGCATGAAGTACGCACGCTGCAGCCTCCCAACTTCTTTGGGCTTTGGGATCGATGTTTGAGCCAAAGGGCTACACGCTGCCATATGGGCAGGTGCCAGGTTCACCCGCTGAGGACACCAAATCCTAAAATAATTTCACAATGGTCTTTAATTGCTGTGCGAGTAGATGACACACGTTTCTCACTGGGAAGCCATAAGCTGACCCCGACAGTTTGGCAGACAGCACTCGCTCCATTCACACTGTAATCGCAGCCCTTTGCTGTCCAGGCTGCACACACAGCTTCTCAGCACCTTGCTGCATTAGTACTGAAATTTGTACTCCCCTACTTATTAGAAATTTCACCAGTAGCCTTTGAGGACAGACTGGAATCAAAATATGTGGGCCTTCATAGCTCGTCTTTTTTTTTTTTCTTTTTTTTTCCTTCATGCTTTTATGGGAACTTTGAGATCACAGCCTGAAGCAGTGACGGAGCACCTGGTGAGGGGTGTAGCCCTGCAAGCACAGGTGGATGCAGTGCACCTGTGGGACCAGATGGGGCTGAGCCTGGCTCCACCCCTCCCTCACCTCATTTAAGGGCTGGCAGCCCCAAAGGCAGGGTTTCTTCCTGGAGACTGCCTCCTGTGGATTGTTGGGTGAGCTCTGGTTCTTGGAAGGAGGTGTTTCTTTATTGCAGGGCTTTGGTCTCTGCCTTTCTAAGGGGGTCCTAAGCTGGGTCAGCTACTGAAGGAGCTATCTCTGCTATGCCTGTCCTTATGATGCCCTTCAATTGTTCTCTGACGGGAATGAAGGGGTTATCTCCCTTTCTCTGAACTGGTAATGGAGGGACTGATGTTTGTTCCGTTCGTTTGCTCTTGTCTCGTTTCTGGAATGCTTCAATCGCCCCAAGGTAATGCTGGTTGGCTGACTGAGCATTGCAAATCTGGAAATGCCTGGAGCTAATGTGCTTTTCCGTAAAGGGATTCTGTGTTCTCCAGATCTTTGCAGCTCTTTTTAAGTTGATAATCTTCCCGTGAAGTCTCTGTTCCCTCTTTCGTGATTCTCCTTGCATGATCTCCAACCTGGGACTCCAAACTTGGTTTCTCTGCTACCACGTTGCCCCAACTCTTTTTATGGCACATTCCCTCTGTGTCCTTGTGTCCTGTTTGTGTCTTGGAGTCCTCCCTGTGTCTTCTGCCCATGTCCCCTCTGTGTCTCCTGTGCCACGTATTAATTTCACCCATGCTGAGTATTGTTTAAGGGCACGTATTTAAATTATGCTCCGTGTCTCTTTGGATCCTGTTCTGTTTTGCAGCTCGATGGGGTTTAAGGGTTCCTGGGGCTCTTCTAGTTAGTGGTTTAAGCACTGTGAAATCTGTGGAGCAGATAATAGAACACCACGAATCCCTTGTATGCAGGTGGGTTTTGTGATGGCTGTGGGACACTCACTTAGAGATGGAATGGGGGTCACAAGGGGCTCGCCTTGCTCCCTGGGGTTTATTCTTCCAGCCCAATAAGCTACGTGGCTGGTGATAGAGTGTGGTGCATGTATCAGGCTGGGACCTGAGCTTAAGAAAACCCCCAGCCCCAGTGGCCGTTTTCTTCATCCTCGCTTAGTGTAATACAGTCTCCACTACTTGAGCATACTGAACACAAGTATTCTGTTGCTGTTTTGTCTGGTTCTCTCCTAGACCTCCCTTACAAATTTGTCAGTAGTAACAGATGTCAGGGCATAGTTCTCAGGGCACGTTGTGGCCGACCACCCCAGGGTCCTAGGGTTCTTTCTGTTTTTATGGCAGATCCGGCTTCATCTTTATAGGAAACAAAGGATTGTCGTCTACTGGATCACTTTGTCTGGATCACCCCAGATATCTCCATCCCAATTGTCAGGGGATGCTGTTAGTTTCCTAGTCTGTATGATACCCAATCTCCCCACCCCTCTTCCTTCCATCCCCTGACTGCCATTCAATAGCTAGCTCTGCAGCTGTGGGACCCACCAGTGTGATGAAGCAGTACCTCTGGTGTGCTGAATACTGGCACTGGCACAAAGAGGCTCTATGGCTGATGTGAATCTTCCTGACTGGACTACTTGGTGAGTTTCCCCAGAGCTGTTGAGCACACAGGCTTCCCCACCTACCCTGGTTGCTCACCATGCCATCAATGTCCTTTGTGGACATGGCTTCAGGTATCATACCAGAGACTCCTTAGAGTCGGAAGCAACCATTTATGATGGTCTAGTCTGACTCGCCCACAATGAACAGGGACATTCACAGCTAGATCAGGTTGCCCTGTGTGTCACCTTGGAAGGGACAGGGCATCCACCGCATCTCTGGGCAACCTGGTCTGCTGCGCAGAATCACAGAATGTCCTGGGTTGGAAGGGACCTCGAGGATCGTGAATCTCCAACCCCCCCCCTGCTACGTGCAGGGCCATCAACCTCCCCATTTCATACTAGACCGGGCTGCCCAGGGCCCCATCCAGCCTGGCCTTGAACACCTCCAGGGATGGACGGGGCATCCACAGCCTCTCTGGGCAACTGTTCCAGCACCTCACTGCTCTCTCTGTGAAGAACTTCCCCCTGACATCCAACCTAAATCTTCCGTCCCTCAACTTAAACCATTTCCCCTTGTCCCTTGCTATGAAAGATATTTTCCTTATATCTAACCTAAATTTTCCCTTCTTCTTTCCTTCAGCTCCCCTTTGGGTATCGGTATGGCTGTTACCAGGTCACCTCGGAGCCTTCACTTCTCCGGGCTGAACAGCCCAAGCTCTCTCTGCCTGTCCTCACAGGTGAGGCGTTTGATCCTTCGGTTCTTTTTTTTTTTTTCTTGTGGCCGTCCTCTGCATGTGCTCCAACGGGTCCATGTCTCTTCTGCACTGAGGACTCTTCATATGGACACAGTACTCCAGGTGAGGCCTCTTCAGCACAGAGCAGAGGGGCAGGATCACCTCTTTTCACCTGCTGACCGCACATCTTTTGGTGCAGACCAGGATGTGGCTGGTTTTCTGGGCTGGGAGGGCACTTTGCTGGCTCGTGTACAGCTTGCCGTCCACCAGGTCTTTTGGGACAGGCCTAGGCTCAGCCCTTTCATCCCCCAGCATGTATCGGTAGTGGGGGGTTCTCTTGTCCCGGGTGCAAGACACTGCGCCTGGGTTTGTTGAAGCTGATGAGGTTTGTCTGTGCCCGCTGCTCGAGCCTGTTGAGGTCCCTGTGGTTGGCGTCCCGTCCCTCTGGCGTGTCACTGCTCCCCACAGCTTGGTGTTGCCAGCAAACTTTCTGAGGGTGCGCTCGATCCTGCTGGTGATGCCACTGATGAAGATTCTGAAGAGTCTCAGCCCCAGCACGGACCCCTTTGAGATGCCATTCATCACCGATTGCCATCCAGACACGGAGCCGTTGGCTCCTGCACTCGATCCTGCAGCCGGTTCTTTGTCCATTGAACAGTCCGCTCACCGAATCCGTATCCTTCCAAGTTGGAAAGAAGGATGTTGTGTCAGAGGCCTTGCTGAAGTCCAGGTGGATGATATCAGTGGTTCTTCACTTGGCTATTGATGCAGTGACGCCATCACAGACGGCCACTACATTGGTCAGGCAGGATTTACCCTTGGTCCTCTGGGTGCTCCAACAGGTCCCTGTCTTTTCTGCGCTAAGGACTCTACACCTGGGCGCGATCCCTAGATATGGGATCACGTAGAGTATCGTCTCAGATAAGGGAAACCACTTTACTTCACAAGTCCTACAGGAGCTAATGAGAACTCTAGAAATCAAGCGGGAGTTCCGTACTCACCGGCACCCTCCTTCTTCAGGGAAAGTAGGATGGATCGGTCAGATGCTGACAAAGCGCTTGTCAAAATGGATTTTAGAGACCAAATGACCATGGCCAAAGCGTTTACCTGTAGCCCTTCTCAGAATACGAACCGCTCCCAGAAAAGACTTGGGAGTATCAACGTATGAAGTATTGTTTGGGTTGATGTACTTGGGAGGGAGGGGTGAGATGCCCTCTCTTGAAGCCAAGGATAAGTTTCCTAAGAACTACATACTCGGGTTGTCTGCTTCTCTGTTATCCCTCAAGGGACATGGACTGCTGTCTCGAGCTCCACCTCTGGAATTTCTAGTGCCCTCATTCCGTGCTGGAGGCTGGGTCCTAACACGCCCGTGTAAGGAATCAAAGCTTCAGCCCGAGTGGGATGGACCATTTCAGGTGCTGCTGCAGTGGATGTCGTCTGCCTTGACTTCAGCAATGCTTTTGATACAGTCTCCCAAGACATCCTGCAAATGAAGCTGAGGAAGCGTGGGATAGATGAGTGGACAACGAGGTGGGCTGAGAACTGGCTTACTGGCTGAGCTCAGGGGGCGGTGATCGGCGGTGCAGAGTGCGGTTGGAGAGCTGTGAGTGGCGGTGCTCCCTGGGGGCTGGTGCTGGGTCTGGTTGTGAAAGGTAGGTTGTGTTTTTGCAGTAGAAGCTTTTAGTGTTTTCTGTACGTAGTATTGACCTTCACTTATACCTTATACTTATAACCCTCTTGTGAAATAGCTGTTTTCCTTCCACTAAGAAAGCTGTTGAACAGAGTAGAAAGTTAAAGATTGGGGGCGTTCTGACTGGGGTAGAAGTGAGCCAGGTGCAAAACAAGGCAAAGATGCGGGGTGGAGAAAGAGAGCCCAGCACAGGGCAGAACGCATGTGCTCACTCTTGGAAATATGGCCCTCGTGGCCAATCGGGGGAACTGCATCGAGGTTGTTTCAGCGGTCTCTGGTGCCCCCACGCGATCAATCGGCAGAATTGCGGCAGCGTTGCTACGTCGCCGCAGGCAGCAGGGTGCATGCGCGCAGGCACGCGGAAGTGGTGCTCTGTCCCCTGGGAAGTAGTGCGCATGCGCCACAAAGCTTTCCAATCGCACACATTTCTTCGAAGCCCTGAGGTGCAGGTGAGCAGTCAATACTTGGACCTTCGGCTCCGCGACACTTTTCTCTCTTCCGATCCAGAATGCTCCTCGTCTGTTTCCCGGCGGTTTTATGCCCCGGTCTGCTTCGAGAACGTACTGAACGCACTGCAAACGACGGCGCGTGCGTATTGCGGCGCCGAGGCTGGCGCGCGCGCAGAGCACGTGGCACTCGCGCATTGCGGGGCACAGCCAGGCGCATGCCCCGTTCGGAGCAGAATCCAGTGCGTGCGTAGCGCTTTTTTTTTTCCTTCTTCTTCTTCTGCTTTTTTTTTTTTTTTTTTTAAACCACTGGCGCATGCGTCGTGCTTTCTCATGAATCGCGCGTCCGTACTCCGTGCTGTTGTCTGGAGAACCGCGCCGGCGTAGTGCGGTGCGGAGACTGCCGCGTGCGCGGTGCCTAGCTTGGCCCGTGCGCGTTGCTCTCGCGAGACTTGCTTTTCCAGGAACGCTGCCGTGCAGGGCTGGGGCTGGAGCCTCAAACGTCTGCTCCTCCACCGCGGCGGCAAGCACGTTGGGTGCCACGAGGCGCTGAGGGGCAGCCGTGAGCCGACCCGGTCCGTTCCCGGGTGGGCTCGGGCATAAATCGGCGGAAATAGACGAGGGGCATCCTGGATTAGAAGGGGAAATTATCGCTGAGCCGGCGCTCCGAGAATCGGCTGCTTGCCCGTCTCCGCAGTGGTCTGTCGAAACAATTGCTATCTTTCAGTTGACGGGCGCGTGTTCGCTATTATCTGGAGGACTGATCACCATAGAGAGCGGCGGATTAGCGGCGCAGAGCGGTTAAAACGCCACTTCCGCGTTTCTACGCGCATGCGTTGTACCGCTTGCCGGCCTGAGCAGCGGGCAGCGGCAGTTCCGCGGATTGGCCACGAGGTGGCAGCAGAGACCGCGGGAAGAACTCCGGCGGCATTGCCGGGGACCCGCGGCGCAGGCCGTGGCGATCCGTTCTGCGTTGTGATGACGGGGGAAGAGCGCGAAGTTAGAAGCGGGGGGAAAAGACGAAGAAAACAAAGGGAAACTATTCCAGACCCCGGAAAGCTGTGCTAAGTGCTTATGAATATCTGTTAAAAAAGAAAACAGACTCGTTTTTGCCAGCATCCATTGCACTGTTTCTAAATATTCACATACCGAAATGTAACTGCCCGGCAAATTTAACGATAACGAAATAAAGCACTTTGGCAGAAAGCACAGGGCTATATTAACGTTTGCTCAGCCTCTGTCTTGTTCACATTTTAATGTATTTTTTTCCAAGGTCTTTCTTCAACTCCAGGTTTCATTTTTGGCTTTTCATTCTTTTTAATGCCATAAAACGGATACTTTTAGGCCCTAGCAGGTCTACGCAGGCAGAGACAAAGTTGCAGTTCTGAGATTCTTGGGGACTGTTACATCATTTCCACAAAGATTAACAAAACCTGCAGTTCTCCACTTAAGTTTACAGATGGAAAACACGAATTCAGCTGCATAGAAAGAATCGATGTGTCACAGCTGCCAGCGGCAGGACGGCCAGAGAGTTGTGCAGGTCCACCCGGCTCAGCTGCACCTTTTTTATCTGCCCTTCTCTGGTCCACCTGCAGCTGGACAGATAGCCCACAAGGGCACGGGGGACGCAGACCCCCCCGGCCAGCTGCAGCAGTCGCTCCTGCCAGCGCTCCCTTTCCTCCCGACCATTCCCATTTTGCAGGCTGGTGCCCTGTGTGGCAGAGGAGGAGAGAGCTGCGGGCAGAAGGAAAACAGGGTGCTGGGATTCCTCCAGCCCGCTGCCAGATGTCTTCTCTGGCATGTTGGGGGTGGGCAGAGGACTGTGGGAGCAGCTTCGAGGCTCTGGGCAGGAGGGAAGGCAGCAAAGATGCAGCTTCAGGCAGCGGACTCTGAGCTGGAGCGGTGCAGCCAGGCACGGCTGCACAGCTCACAGTCTGGACACACGGAAGAAGTTCGTCCAGCTGAGGGCTGCAGGGCTGTCCTTACCAAGCGCTCCCCCATGCTGCAGTTCTGCATGGGCACCGATTGCTCAAGCTCTTCCCACTGCAGGAGCTCAGAAGCGACAACAGCCCCGACCCCAAACCAGGCAGGTAATGACAACATCCACACACAGATACATACCCGATACAGAATCTGGCACTCTACAGTCCTCCCAGAGCTTGTTGCTGCTTTTTAGGCTGCTCCACCGCTATTCTGTCCTTTTCCCTTCATGCCCCTATGTCTCGCCCCCTTCCTTCGCCCCGTGCCATCCCCATTCCTTTTTCAGGCTTCCTCCTTTCTTTCCTCACTTCCTTCCCCGTCCCTTCCCCCACAGGCAACGGCCTGTGTTCTGCTGCTGTTTCAGCTGACAATCCTGAAACCACACTTTTCAAAGACATTGGATCAGATCACATACTGTCACTGATTTAAAAAAGAAAACAACAAGTGCAGTATTATGTACGGATAACAAACTCCTACCTGCTTGAAAAACAGTAGCAGCTCCTCATCCTGGAGTGTCACCATCACCCCCACGTTGGGCTGGCACTGCTCATCTGCCCCGCAGTGCTGCTCAAACTCCTGGCACAGCCTGCCACCTCCTTGTGTCACCTCCACGTGCCACCTCCTCTTGCCTCTGTAGTTCTGACCCCACGCGTCAACCCCATGTCCCTCCGTGTCCCCCCATGTCCCTGTGTCCCCATGTGCCCTCTCATGTCCCCTCAAGTGCCCCCACGCTCCCTGCTCCGCTTTGCTCCATGCTGATGTCGGCTTGAGGAAAGGGACGGGGATGCCTGTGGGAGTGGAGTCCGGGGAGACGTTGCTGCCCATGCGCAGTGGGGTGATGGTGTCCTCGGGGCATGGCTGTGACAGTGGGGTGAGGGTAGCACCCCACAAGTGGGGATCATTGCCTCCAAAATGGGGCTTGTGCCCCCTGCATGTGGGCAAGTTGTATGGGGAGTGCGTTCTGGAGATGCTTTGTCTGCTCTCCAGATCTGCAGTGACTTCAGCAATCCCACGTCGTGCCGCAGCAGAAATGGGTCCTGCGGTACGTCAGTGATCTGTGACTTGAGGAGCGCAGGGGCTGCACGAAGTACGCACGCTGCAGCCTCCCTACTTCTTTGGGCTTTGGGATTGATGTTGCAGCCCAAGGGCTACACAGTGCCTTACAGGCAGGTGCCAGCTTCACCCACTGAGGACACCAAATCGTAAAATATTTTCACGATGGTCTTTAATCGCTGCGTGAGTAGGTAATGCACATTTCTCACTGGGGAGCCATAAGCTGACCCTGACAGTTTGGCAAACAGCACTCGCTCCACTCACACCGTAATCACAGCCTTTTCGCTGCACATGCGGCTTCTCAGCATCTTGCTGCATCAGTATGAAAATCTGTGCTCTCCTACCTATGAGAAATTTTATCAGTTGCCTTTGAGGACATCTGACTGGAATCAAAATATGTGGGCCATCCTTGCTCATTCAGTGATAAACTTCCCCTTGCCAGACAGGCAGACCCAATTCACTTTTTTTTTTTTTTTTTTTTTTATTCATGACCTTATGGGAACTTTGAGATCACAGCCTGAAGCAGTGATGGAGCATCTGGTGAGGGGTGGTGCAGCCCTGCAAGCACAGGTGGAAGCAATGCAGCTGTGGGACCAGGTGGGGCTGAGCCTGGCTCCACCCCTCCCTCACCTCATTTAAGGGCTGGCAGCCCCCAAGGCAGTGTCTTTCCCTGGAGGCTGCCTGCTGTGGACTGTTGGGTGAGTGCTCTTTCCTGGAAAGAGGCAACTGATTTTTGTTCTATGCTGTAGGGCTTTGATCTTTGCCCTCTGATCTGAGGGGATCCAAAGCTGGACTGGAGCAGCTATGTCTGCTATGCTTGTTCTTATTTTTCTTTTCAGTTCTTTTCTTAAGGGAGTGAAGGGGTTATCTCCCTCTCTCTGAACTGGTAATGGAGGGGTGATGTACATTCCTTTATTTTGCTCTTGTCTCATTCCTGGAATGCTTCAGTCAGTCCCAAGGTAATGCCGGTTGGCTGACTGAGCATTGCAACTCTGTAAATGCCTGGAGCTAATGTGCTTTTCCGTAAAGGGATCCTGTGTTCTCCAGGTTTCCTCTGCAACTCTTCTTAAGTTCAGTACCTTCTTGTGAAGTCTCTGTTCCCTCTTTCATGATTCTCATTGCCTAATCTCCAACCTGAGACTCCAAACTCGGTTTGTCTGCTACCACGTTGTCCCTATCCATTTCATGACGCGTACCCTCTGCATCCCCCTCCACGTTCCCTCTGTGACCTCGTGTCCCGCCTGTGTCTGTGTCCTCCCCGTGTCCTCTGCCCACGTCCCCTCTGTGTCTCCTGTGCCACGTATTACTTCCACCCATGCTGAGTATTGTTTAAGGGCACGTATTTAAACTATGTTCCGTGTCTCTTTGGATCCCGTTCTGTTTTGCAGCACGATGGGGTTTAAGGGTTCTCGGGGCTCCTCTGGTGAGTGGTTTAAGCACTGTGAAATCTGTGCAGCGGATAATGAAATGCCGCGAATCCCTTGTTCGTGCATTGCTTGTATGCAGGTGGGTTTTGCGATGGCTGTAGGACGCTCACTTAAAATGGAATGGGGGTCACAAGGGGCTCGCCTTGCTCCCTGGGCCCAATAAGCTTCCGTCCCAATAAGCTTCGTGGCTAGTAGTAGGGTGAGGTGCATGTATCGGGCTGGGAGCTGAGCTTAAGAAAACCCCCGGCCCCAGTGGCCGTTTTCTTCATCCGCACGTAGTGTAATACAGTCTCCACTACTTGAGCATACTGAACACGAGTATTCTGTTGCTGTTTTGTCTGGTTCTCTCCTAGGCCTCCCTTACAGATTTGTCAGTAGTAACAGATGTCAGGGCATAGTTCTCAGGGCACGTTGTGGCCGACCACCCCAGGGTCCTAGGGTTCTTTCTGTTTTTATGGCAGACCTAGCCTCGTATTCATAGGAAACAAAGGATTGTCGTCTACTGGACCACTTCATCTGGATCGCCCCAGATATCTCCATCCCAATTGTCAGGGGATGCTGTTAGTTTCCTAGTCTGTATGATACCCAATCTCCCCACCCCTCTTCCTTCCATCCCCTGACTGCCATTCAATAGCTAGCTCTGCAGCTGTGGGACCCACCAGTGTGATGAAGCAGTACCTCTGGTGTGCTGAATACTGGCACAGAGAGGCTCTACGGTTGATGTGAATCTTCCTGACTGGACTACTTGGTGAGTTTCCCCAGAGCTGTTGAGCACACAGGCTTCCCCACCTACCCTGATTGCTCACCATGCCATCGATGTTCTTTGTGGACATGGCTTCAGGTATCGTACCAGAGACTCCTTAGAGTCGGAAGTGACCATTTATGATGGTCTAGTCTGACTCGCCCACAATGAACAGGAACATTCACAGCTAGATCAGGTTGCCCTGCGTGTCACCTTGGAAGGGACAGGGCATCCACCGCATCTCTGGGCAACCTGGTCTGCTGCGCAGAATCACAGAATGTCCTGGGTTGGAAGGGACCTTGAGGATCGTGAATCTCCAACCCCCCCCCTGCTACGTGCAGGGCCATCAACCTCCCCATTTCATACTAGACCAGGCTGCCCAGGGCCCCATCCAGCCTGGCCTTGAACACCTCCAGGGATGGACGGGGCATCCACAGCCTCTCTGGGCAGCTGTTCCAGCACCTCACCGCTCTCTCTGTGAAGAACTTCCCCTTGGTGTCCAACCTAAATCTTCCGTCCCTCAACTTAAAACGTTTCCCCTTGTCCCCACTTCCCCGGGCTGAACAGCCCCAGCTCTCTCAGCCTGTCCTCACAGGTGAGGCGTTTGATCCTTCGGTTCTTTTTTTTTTTTTTCTTGTGGCCGTCCTCTGCATGTGCTCCAACGGGTCCATGTCTCTTCTGCACTGAGGACTCTTCATATGGACACAGTACTCCAGGTGAGGCCTCTTCAGCACAGAGCAGAGGGGCAGGATCACTTCTTTTCACCTGCTGACCGCACATCTTTTGGTGCAGCCCAGGATGTGGCTGGTTTTCTGGGCTGGGAGGGCACTTTGCTGGCTCGTGTACAGCTTGCCGTCCACCAGGTCTTTTGGGACAGGCCTATGCTCAGCCCTTTCATCCCCCAGCATGTATCGGTAGTGGGGGGTTCTCTTGTCCCGGGTGCAAGACACTGCACCTGGGTTTGTTGAAGCTGATGAGGTTTGTCTGTGCCCGCTGCTCGAGCCTGTTGAGGTCCCTGTGGTTGGCGTCCCGTCCCTCTGGCGTGTCACTGCTCCCCACAGCTTGGTGTCGTCAGCAAATTTTCTGAGGGTGCGCTCGATCCTGCTGGTGATGCCACTGATGAAGATTCTGAAGAGTCTCAGCCCCAGCACAGACCCCTTTGAGATGCCATTCATCACCGATTGCCATCCAGACACGGAGCCGTTGGCTCCTGCACTCGATCCTGCAGCCGGTTCTTTGTCCATTGAACAGTCCGCTCACCGAATCCGTATCCTTCCAAGTTGGAAAGAAGGATGTTGTGTCAGAGGCCTTGCTGAAGTCCAGGTGGGTGATATCAGTGGTTCTTCACTTGGCTATTGATGCAGTGACACCATCACAGACGGCCACTACATTGGTCAGGCAGGATTTACCCTTGGTCCTCTGGGTGCTCCAACAGGTCCCTGTCTCTTCTGCACTAAGGACTCTACACCTGGGCGCGATCCCTAGATATGGGATCACGTAGAATATCGTCTCAGATAAGGGAAACCACTTTACTTCACAAGTCCTACAGGAGCTAATGAGAACTCTAGAAATCAAGCGGGAGTTCCGTACTCACCGGCACCCTCCTTCTTCAGGGAAAGTAGGATGGATCGGTCAGATGCTGACAAAGCGCTTGTCAAAATGGATTTTAGAGACCAAATGACCATGGCCAAAGCGTTTACCTGTAGCCCTTCTCAGAATACAAACTGCTCCCAGAAAAGACTTGGGAGTATCACCGTATGAAGTGCTGTTTGGGTTGCTGTACTTGAGAGGGAGGGGTGAGATGCTCACTCTCGAGACCAAGGATAAGTTTCTTAAGAACTCTTGGAAATCTGGCCCTCATATCTCCATGGAGAAGTACAAAACTTACCGAAAAACAACAGGTTGGTAATGGACCTCATTGGAAATGTATCATAGCAACAGCATCAGGGAGATTGCAAGCCTGAGATGCTCAACCAGTGAGCGAGTGCCAGGAGAGCATTACCTGCATTCGGTTTAGAGTATAGAACGGAATGAATTTCACTGACTGGTGCACAGTTTCTCCCTTGCTAATGGGGGATGTGAGCCCAGTATTGCAATAACAAATAAACTTTGCTGCTATCACTAAGTTTCTTGCCTAACCTGAAATTTTTGAGTATTTCTCACATGGTCTTGTTCAATATGTTTGTCACCTCCCTTGGTGAGGGGGTTAGTGTCCACCCTTAGTAAGTACCCTGATGAGACGAAGCGGGTGAAGTGGTTGGCACACCAAAAGGCTGTGCTGCTAGACCTGGACAGGCTGGAGAGCTGGGTAGTATCAAACCAGGTGAACTGTAACAAAAGCAAGTGTTGAGTCTTGCACCTGGGAAGGAATATCCACAAGTATCAGTACAGGCTGGGATGTGACATGCTGGAGAGGAGCTCTGCAGAGAAGAATCTGGGTGTCCTGGTGGATGACAGGTTGGCCATGAGTCAGCAGTGTGCCTTGGCAGCCAAGAAGGCCGATGGAATCCTGGGGTGCATTAAAAAGAGCAAGGGAGCTGATTATCCCCTTTTGCTCCTCTCTGGTCAGGCCTCACCTGGAGTACTGCATCCAGTTGTGGGTTCCCTGATACAGAAATGACAGGGTTCTCCTGGAGAGAGTCGAGCAGTAGGCCATGAAGGTGATAAAGGGCCTGGAGCACCTCCTCAGTGCGGAAAGGCTGGGTGACCTGGGTCTGTTCAGCCTTGAGGAAAGAAGACTAAAAGGGGATCTGATTAATGCTTATTATATTAAGTGTGGGAGTCAAAAGGACGTGGCCAACCACTTTTTAGAGGTCTCTGGGGACAGAAGTAGGGGATATGGCCATAAAGTGGAACACAAGAAGTTCCGCACCAACATCAAAGGAACTTCTTCACAGTAAGGATGATGGAGCACTGGAGCAGGCTGCGCAGGGAGGCTGTAGATACCGGGGTATGTCTGGCAGGACTGAGGCTTGGGGACCAGGCCAGGTCAAATCCAGTGCGCTTTGCTCTCATTCTTAGTGCTTGCTTTTGCTCAGGAGGGTGGGTGGTGAGCCTTATGAACCAGTGCCTGCAGATGGGGTTTGTGGAGAAAGAGGTCCTGCAGGCCTTGTGTGACACCCATGGAGCTCTAGTGAGGCTGCATCAGTGTAAAACACCAGAAATCCCCAGAGGTGTGAAGGTGAGCTGTGGGCACCAGTAACACAGGAGGGAATGTGCATGCTTGGGTTTGGATGCTTCTGTGTGTTTTAAGTGACTGTGATACCACTGCTCAGTCAGTTTGAGTGTGTGGAACAAGTGTGACATCCTCTTTGACTGAGTCCTGTGAAAGGAGTCCTATGAATTTGAGATCTGAGTTCAAGCCCGTGGGCATCATCCAGGAGTTGGGGAAGAGTACGAGGCAAGGAAAGTTGGGTAAGAGGATGAGGCTGAGGACCAGGAACCTCTTCCATCGGTATTAACTCTTGCCGTTCTCTTTTAGGATTAGGAATCCATGTGGGTCTTTTTATGAAGAACAGCCTCGTTGTGCAGCTTATGAATTAATTCATTCATGCCTGTTAGCTGGTTTTCTTTCCTACATGAAGCTGCAATTGAAATGGACACTTTGTGATCTGATCCCCTCTGGCATGCTCAGATCAGCCAGGATGGCAAGGCCTGGCTCTTGGTTGGTGAGTTGTGCCCAAGTTGTGCCGCCCCGCCCCCTGCCTCTTATTAGGCAGCGGCGGCGCCGCCCCGCCCCCGGGGTCTCCTTGGTCCGCGGTTGCTCCGCCGGCTGCCGTTGGCTGAGCCGCCGTGCGCGGGAGTGAGCTTTGGGAGCCGGCTGCCGGAGGCGCGGCTCTCCTCGCAGAGCGCCGCTCCTGCCGCCTGGGCCGCCCCGCAGGACAGCGCGGCGGCAGCCGGAGCTGTCCGGGCAGCACCGAGAGGGAAGCCGCGGCGCGACGGGAGCGAGTGCTGAGGACAGCTGTGCCGGAGGTGTGCGGGAGAACGGTCCCGGGACGGGGAGAGGGGCCGTGCGGGGCTCCAGGAAGCTGCAGGGAGGCGACCTGCAGGGGGGGATCTAGAGAGATCTGAGGCTGTAGGAGGCAGCGAGGGAGTGTGGGGGTTCTGGGGAGCTGGATGATCGTTGTGGTCCTTTTCAGCCCCCCTGCCGTTCTGTGGTTCTGGTAAATGCTGTGGAAAGTGAAAGTGGTGTTTCTGCATTGGATATTGAAAGGGGCAGTTGATCTAAAGAAGTGAGCTGTAGCACGTCCTTAGAAATAGCTGACGTGGACAGGAAGATTACCATATGCATATAGGTAACATATTTTAGAGACATAGTTACCAAATTATGTGACCAATTCTTTCTCCCAAAGCTGCAACAGACTTTGAGTCCAGGAGTTGGGGAAGAGTACGAGGCAAGGAAAGTTGGGTAAGAGGATGAGGCTTCGGACCAGGAACCTCTTCCATCGGTATTAACTCTTGCCGTTCTCTTTTTGGATTAGGAATCCATGTGTTTTTTTTAACGAAGAACATACTTATTGTGCTGCTTGTGAGTGAATTCATTCACGCTTGTTAGCTGGTTTTCTTCTCTAAATGGAGCTGCAATGGAAGTGGACGCTTGTGGTCAGATGTGCAGCCCCCTCCCGCGTGCTCAGATTAGCCAAGTTGGCAAGGCCTGGCTCTTGGTTGGTGAGTTGTGCCCAAGGTCAGAGAGTTGACTCTTGTGAGGTTTGAGTCATGTCTTCCAGTTGCACGTTGTGTTTTTTCTGTTGTGTTGACCTCTTGAGCTCCAGCCCTAAGTGAGGATGCAAGTGCTACCGCAGAAGGAGCGGTTTAGATTGGAAGTGCAATGCAAAGAACTGGAGCCAGCAGGAGCAGGGAAGCGATCATCCTCCTATGCTCAGCACTGGTGAGTCCTCACCTTGAGTACTATGTTCAGTTCTGGGTGCCTCACTACAGGAAGGACAATGAAAGCCTTAAAGGTGTCCAGAGAAGAGCAGTGAAGCTGCGGGGCATCTAGAGCACAAGTCTTATGGGGAGCGGCTGAGGGAACTGGGATCATTTAGTCTGGAGAAGAGGAGGCGCAGGGAAGACCTCCTCACTCTCTACAACTAGCTGAAGAGAGGTTATGTTGAGGTGGGGGTCGTCCTCCTCTCCCGTATAAGTAGTAATAGGACTGGAGGGAGTGGCCTGAAGTTGCGTGAGGGAAGATTGAGGTTGGATGTTAAGAAAAACTTCTCCACAGGAGTGGTCAGACGCTGGAACGGGCTGCCCAGACAGGTGATAGAGTTACCATCCCTGCAGGTGTTCAAGAAACATTAGATGTTGTCGTGAGGGACGTGGCTTAGTGGGAAATGTTGGTGGAAGGTGGATGGTTGGACCGGATGATCTTGGAGATCTTTTCCAAGCTTGCTAATTCTATGTTTCTATGAAAGACACGTGCTGGTGAGTGCTTTGCTGGGTGAGCATCACCCTGCTGGAAAGCGGACAGCTGTTGTCTTTATCAGACAGCCACATCCATGGGGATTGGAGGCTTTTTAACCTTAACCTCGTCTTTCATGTCTCATGGGCAGTAAGTCATGTGGTTTTAAAGCAAGATCTTAGAGGCAACCTTGATTTCTTCAGCTGCCAGAGCTCTCCACCATGCTTCTCCGTGTGATGTGAGACCATATTGGAGGCCGTGCAGAAGTCTGGGTAGGTGAAGTCAGTTGCTCTTCCTTTTCCCCCCAGGGCTGGAAGTAGCAGGGAACGGGACTGTGGGACATCCCAGCAGTGGGTTCCTACCTCAGCAGAACCAAATGGCTGTTCTGGTCCACGTGGTCATTTTGAGTGAATCTGACACAAATTAGAGACATGAGGGGCCTGTGAGCAAAAAGCATGTGCCGCATTTTGTGGTGCAAGATGTTCTCTGAGCTGCTGCTAAGAATGCCCAGCATGCTTCCTTTTTGATGGGAAGAGATTTAGCAAGGATTTTTTAGATGAAAATAGATGAAAATCACGTATTTCCTTTTGATTGACCTTTCTTTCATACTGCTTCTTGAAAAGTTACCTTTGGATTCTAAACTAATATTTATTACAGAAGAGAATACATATGCACCCCGCACTTTTATCTGCACAAAAAAACTTCTGAACATCTGTTTACGTGTTTCTTTTTGGCACTGAGATGAAGCTGTGTGGAACATAGGCTTGGATGAATTTTCAGTCAGTAGCAGGGACGTGTAATGCTCATCTTAGATGTCGTGCTGACAGAAAGAGCAGAGAGGTAAACTTTATGGGGTTGCATGCTACTTTTTTTCTTTTTTTTTTTTTTTTTCAGTCATGACCATGGAAGCGTTACCCAGACGAAATGAGCATTTGTCACCTGGACTTTCTACACATGACAGAGGAAGTGGAAGTCAGCAGCTGAAGTGTCTGGGAAGACCCCTGCATGGGAATGGTGAGAGTTACTCTGGCACCGTCCTTTGGAAATCTCAGGGCTCTGTAAGCTCTGAAGCTGTGTCGTAACTCCTCCCGTGGTGCTGGCTCAGCTCTCCCTTTCTTTTGTGTAGGAGAGCTGGAGTTCAACTCCTTCCTGTTTCCTGCCTATGTGCTCCCTGCTTTGCCCATGGCCCAATGGGCTTTTATTCCTCGCACCCAGATTGGCACGTGTGGATAAGGGCCTCTGTTTACGTTTATCTTTTGCTTGTGGTGACAGCTCATAGCTGAGCTTGTGGTTAACAAGACACACAATAGCTGGAGATACAGTTCTCTGCGTCCCTAAAACACGAGCTTTGTGGCAGCCACGAGCCCAAGGAACAGCGAGTTTCTGTGTTTTATTTCTGTGCTTGCTCCCATTGCCCCGCGGCCCTGTTGAGGTTGAAGCCGGTGGGTGGCTCAGCACCACACACTCCCCTGTTCCCCGTGGGATGGGGGAGAGTGTTGGGTGGAAAAAGAGAAGTAAAACTCATGTTTTTGAGATAAAAGTAGTTCTGAATATATATATGAATGTATTGCAAGTGATGTACAAGCAATGGCTCACCACCCGCCAACCACTGTCCAGTTAGCCGCCAAGCAATAAAAGAGAGTGAGATGTACTCTCATCCCCTTCAAAACTCCTTCCACTTGATGCCGTATAGTATGGAATATCCCTTTGGCCAGTTTACGTTAGCTGTCTTAATTTGGTTCCCTCCCAGCTCCTTGTTGAGAGCTTTGCTGAGAATGGCCTTGGCTCTGTGCAACTTTGCTTGTCAGAAACTATAAAGATCAGGGTGTTATCAGTGTGATTTTTCTCCTAGAACCCAAACATAGCATCATACCAGATACTCTGAAGAAAAATCCCTCCCACCTGAGACTAAGGCAGCCCCCCAGTGTGTGTGCCGTAAGCCAGATAGGGATGCAGGTGTTGCATTTCCCTGGCAGCGTTGGCCAGGGATGCTGGGGAGGTTTTGGTGCCCAGCTTGGACGTCGCAGCACTGCTGTGCCTGTCAAAGCAGCATGCTGCGTGCTCTCCGAGCAACGAAGCAGCGTTTCATCAACAATGTGCCATGCTATTTCCTGGAACCTGGTGCATTTGTGTCTCTGAGGCTAGGTTTACCCTACGAGCTCTTCTTGCAATAGCTGTTTTGAATTCCATTGCAGGCGTGTGAGCAGAAGTGCTTTTCCCTCCTTGTGTTCTGTCTCACAGTGTTTGCCCATGGTTGGTAGAAGAAGGTGCTGATGGAATCAGCAGTAGATTCTGTTGGCTTACCCTCTGTGCTTCATCCCTGGAGCTCACTGCTGCACAGAAGAGTACACGCGTGTTTATCCCAGGGCTGCAGTAAACGGGAGCCTGGTTGGCATAGCACTGAGCAGCACCTAATGGGCTCTGCAGAGGATGGCTTTGCAGAAGGAGCAGGAGTGCCTGCGTCCACCTGTATCCTCGGATACGTTCTGG
Source organism: Phasianus colchicus (assembly GCF_987193195.1). Classification (NCBI taxonomy): domain Eukaryota; kingdom Metazoa; phylum Chordata; class Aves; order Galliformes; family Phasianidae; genus Phasianus; species Phasianus colchicus. The sequence goes on along the minus strand of NC_143440.1, from coordinate 41,991 downwards.
CAGCGATGCACCAGCTGTGGCCACAGTGACTGAATGCAGGGCTTGGCTTGGGGCTGCCGTGTGGCACTTACTGCCCCGCCGTATGCCTGGCAAAGCACAGCCACCCCTCGCCCACGACAAGCGTTTGTCTTAGTGTCGTGTTTCATGCTGTCTCCTGAACCTCAGGCACTGGAGGCAGCTTCCCCACAAGAAGGGGAGAACAAAATGAGGTCATCCTGGAAGCAAAAAGGCAAAAATCCACTTGGGAAAGAAATGTATATAGCAGTCTCGTAGCAGTTCTGTGTTTCTCCCGTCTCTTCCTTGATTTCCTTACAGTGAAATAGATACGTGCTGTAATGTGCTCTTGAATGAAACAAAGGACTCTAGTGTGGATTTTATGTAGGCCCTGCACTGCAAGGTATGCTGCTGGGAGGAAGTGTCCATCTGCCCGAGGGTAGGAAGGCCCTGCAGAAGGATAGCCTGAGGCCGGTTGTACGAGGCTCAACAAGAGCAAGCGCCGGGTCCTGCGCTTTGGTCATGACGACCCCGTGCCAGCTTCTCCAGGATTTGGCTGAGGTAGAATTCCAACCGCCCTCTGATTCTAGAATGTTGGAGTGTTGGAATCTTCTGGTCTTGTGACGTGGTCTTGCTTCCCCACCTTGTCTGTCATGGTGGAGCAGCCTGGTGGCCCTTAGTGATGTCATAAGCAGCTAGAATGAGGGGAGGAGCAGTGCCTGCTGCGTCCCTTCATTGGAGCGCTTGAGCTCTGACTGAGCAGCTCGCTTGTTGCACTTGTGCATCGACTGAGTACCTTTGTTTTCACACCGTCTTGTGCAGCATCTTGTAGGTAAGCTGAGACAGTGTGAGATAGACGGGTGGACAGTGAGGTGTTGAAAGCTGCTGGCTGGCGGAGCTGGTAGTGTCATGCTGCTTACTCTTGACCATCAGACATAATTTTCACTCAGTAGCTACATTCCAAAGCATAGAGGTGGCAGTTGTCTCAGGGCTTTTCCCTTGTCTTCTTTGTTAAATTGTGCAAGCTCACTGATCAGCTCTTTCTCTCTCTTCTCCCTGCCCTCTGCCTTCTCTTTTGATGCAGCTTTTGCTCGCGGAAGAACAGAGCAAAGTGACAAGAAACGGCTGCGGCTTCAAGGAACTTGTCTCCCTTGTTCTAATCTCTTGCCAGGTACGTGCCACGCGTTGTCACCCCACGTGGTTTTGCAGCCCGCGTCGCACCGTGTTTAGTAACACAGCCTCATCCAGCCTTGACGGGACACCGGTCATGTATAGAGTTATTCCACTTTCCCTCCAGCTCAGCCCTCAGAAGGATGCTGTCTGTGATGCTGTGACCGGCTAATCTTTAGGAAACCAATCCCTTAGGCAAGGAGTCCTAGTCCCAGTTTGTGCAGGGCTGCACAACATGACCATGAGCATGCGTGCTTCGGCTGCGTGTGCGCATGACAGCTGTGGGGAGCACAGCAGAGATGCAAGCAGAGGAAATCTGTGTGCAAGGCTGTGGCCGGCGCTGGAGGTGAACTGGTGGGAGCCGGGCGCTGGGGAGCAGATCCGCCCCCAGCAGTGACTCCTCTCACTGCCCTGCTACTGCGCTGTCGGAGTGCTCTGAGCAAGCGCATCTGCTGCTTTGTGCCGGAGTCCCCATCTGCTAGCAGAGGGATAGCGACTTGGTAAACTGCTGTGCAATAGGCTGTCTCGTTTGAATTGACTGAACAAAGTGGTTGTTTCTAGAACACCTGCCTATGCCAGTGGGTAACTGAGGGTAGTTCTGAAGAAGTCTCTCTATACCGTGGTGTGTGAACAGAGAAAATAGAAGTGTGTTTCTTTTCAGTTCCAGCTTGTCGTGCCTGCTGTGATGGGCATCGCGTGCAGCGAGATCAGCTGTGGGCCTGACCTGGCACAAATGGAGGTAGAGTATGAAGCTCTGATTGGTCTTTGTTCTGCTGACTTGAGCCGGCAGAGTGAGCTGCAGATGAGCTCTCCTGCTTTTCAAGAGAGAGAGAATCCTTCCAGCTCTATCGGTGTCACTGAAAAGCTGCCTGAAAAGCTTCATGTCCTTGCTACGAGCATCTAGATGGCCGTGGACGTTATAGTACCGACAGAATCAGATCGAGCGTTATAAACATGCAGAAGCATTTTCCCCATCCTGCCTGGATTTTGTCACCCAAAGACCAAGTTCTCATATTCAGCAAGTTAAGGGAAGCAGGCACTTGTAGTGAGCCAAGGATTGGGTCAGTGGACCGGCTCCTGTGTCCAGTCCATGGCTGAGGTCTCCAAGCAATAGGTTACAGGAAGCAAGCAGACTCTTACACTCCTCTTTGGCAAGGCAGTAGTGCAAGCGTGGCAAGTTTATAAAACTCCAGGAGTCCTCTCGGTTGGGGTGTTTGTCCTCTTAGTCTGGGTAGAGAGAGACGCATCTTTGCATTGCCTGGTGATACTGCTGCACGTCGGGAAGAGAAACAGCTGTTATTAGACTTGCAGTTTCTTGTTAAGCACTCACGATAAGGATCTTTCTCTGCAGATGTGCTCCTTGCTCTGAAATTGTCCTTGTTTGTCCTCAGCTCCTCACCATGGCCTGTGCTCTCTGTTTCAGACTGAGAACAATGGGAAGCCCCTGCTGATCCACGAGGAGTCTCCTGTAAATATTCCAGCTGTTGCTGCTGCCCATGTTCTTAAGAGATACGTTGCCCAGGCACCGGATGAACTCTCCTTTGAGGTAAGCAGTTAAGGGCGTTCCTAGTTGTCATGTACAGGAGAGTATAAGGTGTGAACGCATCAGGAATATTCTCAGACACCTTCAGAATGTTTGGTGAGGTTGCAGTCTTTTGCAGGTGGGAGACATTGTGTGCGTTACTGATATGCCACCAAAGGAGCTGACCCCCTGGTGGAGAGGCAAGCATGGTTTTCAGGTAGGCACAAGCTTCAGACTTGAGAGCGCAACTTCGGTCAGGTCGGGAATCTCGGCTAAGAGCTGTGCTGCCTGCACAGGATGGCTCATGGATGTAAACATTTTCCCTGTGTCGGTGTCAGAGATGGTCTTTGTAGGAAACTGTCTCCTCAATTCACTTAGAAGCAAGAGCCTTCACAATATGCATCAGGTCACGGCCACTGAACCCCACCTTTGGAAATACAGCAGCTAAGACAGTGTTTCAGTGTCTCAGAGTATTTTGCTTGCACCCATGCAGAACGTGAAGTTAGTGTCTTTTAGGAAGTTACTGCCTGTCAGCCGAGGTAGGGTAACAGACCCTTCGCGTGCTTGTTGCTGCTGCTGGCTGCAGAACACTGGGTAGCTCGGAGCTGGGGATTGCAGCTGCATCTTAGTCAGCAAGAACTTTCTTCTACATCTTCTACAGAAGCAATTATTTGTTTTGTAGGTCTTTTGGCTGCAAATGTTGAATAATTATTACTTTTATGCAGGCCACTTTTTGTTGGATAGTCTTACGGAGTGTCAGGCAAGCACGTTCCGAGGAAAATGTTAGGTGGCTTTTGGTTGAACAGTTCCGGCCTGAGAAATGCTGCCTTCAGTATTGCACCTCTCTTTTTTTTCTTGTTACAGGTTGGATTTTTCCCAAGTGAGTGCGTGGAGCTCATCAATGGAAAAATTCCGGAGTCTCTCCTCAGTTCAGTGCCAAAGCCAGGTACGGATGTTGCATTTGATGGTGCAGGGAAGCAAAATGGCGTTTCATTTTGGGTGTGTTCTGTGTTTAATACCTCCTTTATCCATCCCGTCTTATAGTCTGTGCTGATGATCCTTCAGGCATATCACGGGGCATATGGCCGGTGTTTTGTAGGCAATGAGAATGAGGGAGGGCAAAGGCAGTTCTCCTGCGAGTCAGTATGAGGTTGAGAACAGCCAGTGTCCCTGGTGGACAGCTAGAGGCCTGGTTGTGTTAGTGATACGCTTGATCAGAACGTGGCTTTTCAGGAGGATTCTTAATCCCCAAGTTGAGCAAGCCAAGCAAGAGGAGTGCATTAAACTCCATCGGAACGCGCAGAGATTTGGCCCGATCCTCCCGTGTTTATGAGTGGACTTGGGGAAATCATAGAATCCTCCTAGTATGGCTTGGGATGGAAGGGAGCTCAAGGATCATCAAGTTCCAATCCCCCTGCCTCAGGCTGGGCTGCCAACCAACCTCCACATCTAATGCGAGACTAGACCCCACTGCCCAGGGCCCCATCCAACCTGGCCTTTGGCTCCTCCTGCAGGGATGGGAGAAAATCCGTTTTTGTATGTACTTGGTAACGTTCTTCCCGTTTTGACGTGCTCTGTAGAATGTGTTATGCTCAGCCTCGTCCAACTGAGCCAAACCTGAAATGAACTGGTTTCTTCCTGTTGTCGTGCAGTGCCAAAGAAACGCGGCAAGCTCGTCACCTTCCTTCGTTCCTTGGTGAAGGCCCGCCCAAAGAAACCGAAAGAGCGGGAGGTGGAGAAGAAAAAGGTGTTTGGCTGTGACCTGGGAGAGCATCTTCTCCACTCTGGTCGCGATGGTAAGGGACAGCCTGTTCCTGAGATCTTCCTCTGTTGGGCATCTAAAGATGAAAGGGAGGTCATATCTAGCAAAGGGGCAGGTTGGTACCGGTGGAGAAACGTGTAATGGAAGTTGATGGCTGAAAGATAAACTGAGGCTAATGCTCTTAAGAGACAAGCACGTTTGTATTTGCTTAAACCAAAGCCTGTAAGCCAATCCCACGCTAGCCTGAAAAGAAAGGAAGCCTTTTGGCCAAGGAGAGTGTCCTGCATCAGTTTCCCAGCTCTCCTGGACATGAGATTTCCCACCTCCTTTCATTCCCATGGAGCTGTGGTGGAACTTGCAGTGTCTCTGGCTTCCCCAGAATTACTTTCTCTAGGCTGATTCCTAGGTCCTGACATTTCTTGAAGGCAAGGAACACGTCTGTCCAGTTTCCTCGTCTTGGACAGCTTTCTTCTGTAAGGAAGAAGTAAGCAGTAGCCTGGCTGGGCTTAGTGGATGAGATTTGACAGGAGCACAGCCTGAACCAGGACTTGAATGAGGAGCTCAAGTAACCGCTGGCACGTGTTCTTTAGTCCCCCAGGTCCTCCAGAGCTGCGCCGAGTTCATTGAGCAGCACGGCGTAGTGCAAGGGATATACCGGCTGTCCGGCGTCGCGTCCAACATCCAGAGACTGCGGTAAGAGTGCTGCGACTGACACAGCGGTCAGTAGGGGCGCGTGCCCTGTTGCGGGTGCTCAGAGGCCTGTGCCGTGGGGCAGCTCTGTGCAGGCAGCGTGCGCTCAGCGGTGGTGCGCCAGGCTTGTCACTGTTTGATAGGAACACGGGGCGTTCAGCAGACTTGCTGGAGCAGGAAGTTCTCCTTCTGTCCTTCAGAGCACTGGAAGGCTGTGGGGGACTGCGGTGTCACCGCTGCCAGCTCTCATTCCCGTTTCCTCCTGTTTGCAGAGCCCTTTGGAGCAGCCCACACTCCTCCTTGCTGCTCCGGGCTCCTGGCTTAGGATTATAGGCTAGGTAGCCAGTTGTCAGAGTCACAGGAAATGCCTTAGCAAAACGAAAAGGTCTCCTTTTGGAAACATCTCATCCAGCATGGCTCGTGTGGTGCTGGTGACTGAGTGTTCATTTTCTCCTGTTAATCGGGAAGCCCTTCCAATGCTTGATTATATTTGGTGTGGCTTTTGACTTGTTTTCATCTTTCTCAACCCCCCCGCCCGTTTTTGTGTCCTTCTCTCCAGCCAAGAATTTGAGTCTGAGCAGATTCCTGAGCTAACTGTCCGTGACACTCACAGCGTGAGCTCCGTCTGCAAAATGTACTTCAGGGAGCTCCCGAATCCTCTGCTGACTGACCAGCTGTATGACAAGTTCTCGGTAAGCACAAGGCAACGTCTTTCCTTTACCTCTTCCTTGGGCCTCTTGGGAGATGGCTGCAGCAGTGCCCCAGCTCTGAGGCCCTTTTTCTGTTAGCCCCGTGGGGTTTACTCATATGTCTTTGCCACATCATGCATCATACGGATGCCATTTTCGGTGGTCCCAGGAGGCGGTTATTTCCATATTCGCAAAGCTTGCGAGAATTCATGTTTTTTGTTTTTTCTTTTGTTTTGTTTTTCTATTCCCCAAGTATTTATAGAATGGGAGTGGGATTGATAGCAAAGTGCACTTGAAGCTTGAGGAGCTGAGCTGCGCAATCAGGCTGTAAACCGGCCCGCTGCTTGGACTCCTTGGCCTTGATGGCACCAGCTGCGTGCCGCTATGTTCCCCAGATGCCTCCTGGAAGGCGTAAAATCTGTCTCGGCGCAGACCAACTGCACGCTGTCCCCATAGTTCCCGACCCTGTGGCAGGTATCTAGCCTGATTTGTGTCTCAGTCCCTTTCTGCACTATTCCAGGAGGCTGTTGGTGCCGCTACAGATGAGGAGCAGCTGGTCAGAATGCAGGACGTCATCCAGCAGCTGCCCGCTCCTCACTACAGGTCAGTGCTGCCCTCACTCTGTTGAGCTCAGCTGTGCTGCACTTCAGAGGGCAATGGTGTGATTCCAGGCTTGTCTCATGCTGGCAACATGATGCCTGCGTATGTTGAAGCAGTTTAAGGCTACACGGGGTTAATTTATTGGGTCGGTTCCTGGGCACGGGGGCACAGTTGGTGCAGCTGGTGGCTGCGGCTGTGCTGTGCTGGGGCTTGGTGCCGCAGCGTGGCACTTAGTCAAGTTGGATCTACTTCATCTTCAGTGACAGTAGCAATAACATGCATTGAGGCTTGCTTTGTGAACTGCAGCACGGCGTGCTCATTGGTGCTGAACGTTTGCCTCTCTGTTTTTCCAGGACACTGGAGTACCTGATGAGACACTTGGCTCGTCTAGCTGGGAACTGCTCCGTGACAAACATGCACGCTAAGAACTTAGCGATTGTGTGGGCTCCAAACCTCTTAAGGTAAACTTCTTTCTCCATTTCAACACACCGCTTAGATCTGTTCTCCAGAAAAAAATGCAGTCTACCTTTTTCTCCATCGAATGTGCTCTTCTCCTGTACACTGTAGTAAGTGGATGATGGCAGAGCAAGAGCCTGGGCTGTTCTCCAACCGCACGGGCACAATTTCTAGATGACAATTTCTGCCCTCTTGTTTAGATGGGACTGGTGTGTCCTTGATCAGCCAGGAGAATTTCTTCAGCGGCATCACCGCGGAAGCCTCCGGAGCCCAATTTGACAGCTTTTGGCTGCAACAATCCAGACTTGGGGAAACTTGGATCTTGGATAAATGACTGCTAAAATCTGCCTTTTCTACAGATCACAGTAGAACGAGTCTGCCTGCGCCAGCGGAAGAGCCGCCTGCATGGAACTGCAGACGCAGTCGGCTGTGGTGGAATTCATCATCAACCACGCAGATGTCCTCTTCTGCTCCAAATCCGGATCAGACATGGCAGATGGAGCAGGTGAGTGTCTTCCTCCATGAGCTTTATCTTGATCAGACACCTTGATCAAATCCAGGCCTTCTCCAAGATCTTTGAAATACACTTTTTCTATCGTGGGGACAGCAGACTTCTGGGCTTAGAGTAGAATCTGGCATCCTGTTGCTGGATGCTGAGAATGTCCAAGTCCAAACTTTACAATGAGAAAAAAACTGTCACTGTCGTTACGATGTTTTGCATGCAGGTGAAGCTTGATGAAAGTGTGGCAGTGAAGCTTTCTGAGTTCCCTGCCCCTGCTTTCTAGGGTTTTTCTTTGCCCGTTTCGATACAGTGAGCTGCTCTTATTAATTATGACTTTGTCCTTTGCCTTAAACATACATCTGACCACGTGCTTATTCTGACCTCCTCTTCTTCTAGTGGCTCGGATAAGCAGGTCTGAGAAAACTATAGCATCTCCCCCAGAACTGTGATGGCTGTGGTGCTGCTTTGTGATCCTCGCTCTTACCTGTGGCTTTCCCTTACAGGGCACGGTTCTCTCTCAGGGCCCAAGTCTGCGTGGGTGTCTTCTCCTGCCACAAAGCTGCTCACCCTGGAGGAGGCACAGGCTCATAGGTGAGGCCACAGCAGCTCTTCCGTTGTGACACAGAGCAGGGACATAGAAGTGGAAGAAGGCCCCACAGCTGTACAGGGGAAATTCCACACAATCATCAACTTTCCATCTGAAAGGTAAAGAGGACTTTGTTTTCCAGCAACCATCATCATTGTTTGGGTGGGTTGTGTTGTTGTTTTTTTTTTCCCCCATTATTTCTTGCGCCAAAACATGTGGAAGCTAAATTAAAGTAACGGTGCCTGAAGTGAATTGTTGCAGTGAATCTCTGCTCCCTTTGGACTCTGAGATTCAACTAACATATTCGGTTTAGCCACACGAGGCTGCCATTCCTTCCTTGCTGGGCACGCAGTCACGAGATGTATAAAGCCATGCTGACGTCTACCCTGGCCTGAGCTGGCTCTACCTTGAAACGTTGGGGTTTTCCAGCTGTCGGGGCCACATGCCTGAAACCAGTTCCGGTTCTCCTCTAAGCAGAGCTGTTGGTCAGACCTGCTGGCACTAGAAACTAAACTTGGCGGTGAGATGGGGCTGACGAGGTGTTGATGTCAGAGTCAGAGGTGCTTTTGAATTTCCTTTATGGCTGCACGGTTCCTCAGAAAGCAGTTACGCCTGCTGGCTCCAGAAGAGCCATCCCTTAGATGCTGTCCTGTACAGCCGCGGAGCCTTTGCTCACGTGCTCTGCATCTTGCTTGACACAGTTTAGGGGAATTTAGCCAGCAAGACTTCGGGGCTGAGCTATAGGAGTGGAACCATCCTCAACTGCTTGAAAGAGAGCGAGTTTCTAAGCTGTGCTTCAGCAGAAACCAGGCGGTGCCAGGAACAAGCAGCTGTTGGCAAGAGCTCAGTGCAGCTCTTCCCTCACCCCGCACCACGCACGACTCACACCAGTCAACTGTTTTCTCTCTCCAGACAACGTCCACCCAGCAAGACGAAGGAATCACCAGCTGGCAGTTGGCGTTCCTGCTTCAGCCTGCGGAAACCATCCTCTGTGGCCAAACGCCGACTGCAGCACAGTCCCAGGGAGCCCTCAGAGACGGAAGTCGTGGTGCTGGCAGGTAAGGGTGCGAATCGAGCTTTCAAAGCCTTGCTTTTCAGCGACATAGAACTCATGCAATACAAGTGGACTTGTATCTCCTTCTAGCGTTCCAACCTATACCTAGCATCTTCAGATCACCCCTGATCAAGAGCCACTTTCATAATTCAGCTTGTGAAAGTTTGACACTAACCCCTGTGTATCCTTCCTAGGTGAATCGAGCCCTTGTCTACCCAGAAGAGCCGGGGCAAGTAGCGATGGTGCGCTGTGTGCTTCCATCGATGGAGGGCTCTTAGGAAGCACGAGTCACTGTGGTTCAGATGACAGCCTTCCACATAACAACAGCGATGGAGAGAAGGAGCTCATCCAAGTTCACGCCCTCATTTCTCCCGGCTGTGCTGAAGATGCTGACCTGAGCCTGCTGGACACCACAGTCACCAGCCTGGACTGTGACCCAGTGCCTTTGCAGTGCAGCCCAGCCCAAGCACAGTCCGAGTGCCCCGACAGCAGCACCTCCACGCAGGAGCAGGTCAGCGTCGCTGAGGAGAAGCCGAGCCTCTTGGAGGGGGACTTAGAATCAGGCCTCCAGCCCCAGGCACCGGGCAGCAGCACTGAGAGCTCTGAGCCACTCTCTCCGTGACAAGAGAGGATGAGTCCCATCTTTACCCTGGACCTCTCACGCCCTCCTGTCTTTTACATAATAATAAAAGCACGCTCGTGCTCAATCAACGCCTTGACTGCCTTCCGAGTCTTCATTCACAGAGACTGGGACGAATGCAACGAAGAGCAAGGCGCCCCAGCTTGCAACGCGATGGCTGTGGGGTGCGCGCAGCAGAGCTCTGGGTTTGTTCCCGTTCTGTCTGGCTTTGGGACGTCTGCAGCGAGAGCTCAGCTACCATCTGGTATGGTAGCAAAAGATGTTTAGCATCCTGGATGCTGCTCATGATAATCCCGAGCTTCCTGGCTGTGGCTTTGTGATGCTTTTCAGGGCTTTTTGATGCATTTCAAAGCCTCGGCTGCTCCCTAACGCCTCTCTCCTCCTGCCGTGTCCATTCCTGGCTCCCGGCCTACGAGCTGGCCGTGCAGACCTGTCGTCATCACGCTGCGGCAGGAGGAGCTCACCTTGAGCAGCATCTCCCTTGCCCCGCCCCCTGCCTCTGATTGGGCGGGGGCGGCGCCGCCCCGCCCCCGGGGTCTCCTTGGTCCGCGGTAGCTCCGCCGGCTGCCGTTGGCCGAGCCGCCGTGCGCGGGAGCGGGCGTTGGGAGCCGGCTGTCGGAGGCGCGGCTCTCCTCGCAGAGCGCCGCTCCTGCCGCCTGGGCCGCCCCGCAGGACAGCGCGGCGGCAGCCGGAGCTGTCCGGGCAGCACCGAGAGGGAAGCCGCGGCGCGACGGGAGCGAGTGCTGAGGACAGCTGTGCCGGAGATGTGCGGGAGAACGGTCCCGGGACGGGGAGAGGGGCCGTGCGGGGCTCCAGGAAGCTGCAGGGAGGCGACGGGGGGGATCTAGCGAGATCTGAGGCTGTAGGCGGCTGCGAGGGGGTGTGGGGGTTCTGGGGAGCTGGATGATCGTAGTGGTCCTTTTCAGCCCCCCTGCCGTTCTGTGGTTCTGGTAAATGCTGTGGAAAGTGAAAGTGGTGTTTCTGCATTGGATATTGAAAGGGGCAGTTGATCTAAAGAAGTGAGCTGTAGCACGTCCTTAGAAATAGCTGATGTGCAAAGTAAGAATACCGTATACTGTGGAAAGTGAAAGTGTTGTTTCTGCACTGAACATTGAAAAAGGGCAATTGATCTAAAGAATGAAGCTGCCACATATCCTTAGAAATAGCTGACGTGGACAGGAAGATTACCATATGCATATAGGTAACATATTTTAGAGACATAGTTACCGAATTACGTGACCAATTCTTTCTCCCAAAGCTGCAACAGACTTTAAATGTTCTAAACAATGTGGGTATAGTATTCTGACCTGGGAAACGTACTGTAAGGTTGTTCATTAGGCCAGCAGAAGTGAAGTCCATTGAACAAACTCTCAAGGAGTCGGGGCCTTTACACAAAGCAGAACTGTCCCACTCTGTGGGAACGTTAGGATGCCGTAGGCAGGCTCCAAGATACTGCCCTCTGTCCTCCTTCCAAGCTTATCTCTAAGCAAGGACAGACGGATGACCTGAACAATGACCCAGTGCAAAGGGCACAAATGCTGGGGGGTAATGAAGCAGTTAAGAGGTTATGTCTATGTTGTAAAGCAGACATCCAAAAGTTACGACCAGATGTTTGTTAAGAAAGCAGTTGTTAGAAGGCAGTCGACCAATTAAGATATTTGTGGTTGGGTGGTAAGGATTTGTGTTTACTTGGTATTGGTACGATTAGTGAAGCGTTGCGAAAGAGTGTGAACCTGCAGTACTCAGCCAGTGAGGAGCCGGGGAGAAAGAGATAAGGGTCGGGCAGTAGGGGATAAAAGATGTAACACTGTTTTCTCTGCGCTCTCCTGCTTGCAGGAGGCCCACCATTACAAATAAGGATAGATATAAAGATCAGAGATACTGTCCTGGAAAATTATTTGGCTATTTCCAACTATGCTTATAAATATCTTAGTGAAAGCCTATTGCATATTTGTCCAAAGCACTAGACCCTGTATCTCGAGGTTGGCCTGAATGTGTCCAGGTGGTAGCAGCAAGTGTCCTATGGGTAGAAGAGAGTATGTGTGTACACTTTGGGGTTGTAAGGAGTAAATTGTTGAGACTTTGAAAGTATGTGTTTGCCCCCCCAAAGAGATTGCTCTTCATTTTGAGTCATGATCATTTAAAAAAAAAAAAAAAAAAAAGGAAATTAAGAAAAAAAAGGAATGAGGGCAGGAATCCGCTCCTTGACCTCTTAGAAAAGCATGGTGCCAAATTCTCCCCCATGGAGATGAATTGGGCACAGAATAATTGGCCCAACTTAGAGGGAGTTGTGGATCATATAGATTCCCTCCACAAGCAAACTCGTATGGTGGAGGAAAAGGGAAAATCAATCACTTGTGCAGTTCCAGGAGCTGCTCTTACTGCTGCCGTAGAGATCCACAATGAACAGCACACGGCAGAAACCCAAATTATTCAGTCCTTGCAGGAATTGATTACAAAGACAAATCAGAAAACTTGGTGATCCTTCTCTGCCTTCCGATAGAAACTGGGCATGCGTATGAAGAGACTGAAAGTGGGTATTCTGATGTTTGTATCGAGAAGGTCTCCGTATTCTGCTACAGAACTAGCCAAATAAAGGAAGGATTTTGGTTACACACCTAGGAAATCAGTATGTGTGGAAAGTGCCACTAACAGTGGGAGATCAGATCCTGTTGATTGAAAAGGAATCAGAGGGTTACTGGGGACCACCACTGGCAACCACTGTGCCCTGTGGTCCCTTACTCAAAGAGCTGATTATTGGGATGATTACTCCCCAGGACAACTAGTGTTGATTGATTTGCCCCACACTGGTCCTGTCCCTTTAACCCTCAGGGAGACTCTTAACAAATACATCTGAAAGGCTGAAGATGATCAGGAGGAAATGTACAAAATTAGCTATCTGGATTTCACCTACCTTCTAACTTTGCTTCACTTGGGACCAGGAAGTTTCATGTTTGTTTTGTTTTCTTTTCCAGTTATGCTTCCTCTAACCTTGGTTCCTTTGGAACCGGGAAGTTCTCTCTTGTTTTCCAAATGCTAACGAATGCTGATCCTATTTCTGTGCCTCACATGTTCCCTTCTCGCTCTGTTCCTTTCTCTGGGATCCCCATGGTATCATTAGTCACTGTTTTGGACAGGAATCTTCTTCAGATTAATTTTTGTAATTGCTTATGATGACCTTATCACAGTCACTGGCTGCTCATGGGGCCATGCCCATATTTGCCGTACTGGGCATATGGGACTGAATTCTAATTCTAACAGAGGCTTAACCCTTTCAACCATGGTTAAACACAGTGATTAAATGCATTTAGGAAATGAATGGGGCCAGGATAGCGCTGGCTGATTGCCCCCAACTCTGGAGAGATGCAGGATAAAGAATAAAACTAGGGTGTCAGATTAACAAGTGATCTATGTGCATTGCTACACCCCTGCAGTTTTCCCCATCAGCACTGGGAACAAATCAGCAGTTATTATCTAGTGTATTATCTCAGTGGGAAAGAACTAATATAAAAAGTCCACCAGTTAATTGTAGATGCACTTGCCATAATTCAAATAATGTCTCCCTAGCTCTAAGTTGTGGAAGGTAAAAGAAATGCTTTACCCACTGAATTTTGAAAGGTGATTTGGGACAATGCAAACAAATTTCAAAGAGAATTTTAATCTTGGTGACATCTAGTTAATTTTACTTGTGATCCTCTCACTAACTATGCCACAGCTTTTGTCCTAACAATATGCAATGTTTTGGTACATACCATATACCTAATAATTGTGCTGGGACTGAATCACAATGGAGTTGGTTTTTTTTTCCTGCAAAGAAGAAAGAATCCCAAATGCTTGTGGAGAAAGAAGATTCGGGGATTTCCTTTTCTTTCTCGCTAGCAGATCTTGACGCTCTCCTGTTCCTGCCTGTGGGCTGCTTGTCATGCCAGAGTCCTGCAGTCTCCAGAAGCTACCCCACATGGTACCAAAAGAGATCATGGACCTGGATTCAGCCATTCCTCATTCTCCCACTGCATGAGCTCTCATGGAGCAGCATGCTCCTCAAAAGTGGTCATGGTCATTTTGTGCAGTTACACAGTGTTTGTGTACTTATGTAGGAATGGAATGTTGTTTCTGCATTAGAACTAATAACATGAGTATTTTATGTCGTTGTTTCTGCTCCCATCTTGTGTTGTTTGTCAGTACTAATAGCTCTTCTGTCTCTCCCAAATAGCATGGGTTTGTTCTTTTCTTTTTGGGTTCAGTATCATTTCTTGCCATTATGGAGTGTTTCTCTTCCTTTCCTTTGTTTTCCAGGCTGTTAATTGACTCCTCATTGGAGCTACAATGACCCAAACACAGACTACTATGCACTGACCAAGTGAGATGCAAAAAGAAGAGGTAGGCTCCAAAACAGGCTTCGGGTGAGTGCTGTGTATGACTTGTGGTTTCTAGAATGACACCTAAGTCTTACTAACCCGTGTTGTTTAGTATCTCGTGTGGAGGTTTCTTTTCTCCTTCCAGGACTGGAGACTCCAGATGCTATTGCCCTTCCTGATCTCTTTGGGTTGCAGTGTTAGACATGCCCACATGCTTGGAAGGGGTGATTCCTTCATCCTTATTAGAAGATCTTGTCTTGTGTTCAACAGGTGGCATTGGAGAACTGTGGCCCTCTGAGCCGTGTGAGGACAGTACTGAGGCTCTTGATGGTTACAGCAGGAAACCAGAGCCATAGATGTGTGCCAAGATGCACTCCTTATTTTGTCCGACAAGCTATGTTGACCCCTGAGGCCACTCCCATGCTTGTAGAGGTCCTATATTCATGGCATTGGTTGTCCCTCGTGCTCACTTTGTGTTCACCAGATGTTCTTATTTTACACCATCTTCCCCACCATATACTTACAAGCAAGTGTTCCACTTGGTCTCCATATCTCTCTCTGGCCAGGCAGATGCGGTGTGCCAACAAAACAAAGCATGCAGACCCTGAGAAGAAAAAAAAACAGGAGAGAAGCTGTCCTGGGTGAGACAGGAGAAGTGTCCCTTGAAGGGATGCTCCACTGGCACTGCCTCTCACATCCGCCGCCTGGTTCCTTCTCTCTCCTTGTCTTCTAGGGCTCACAAAGTCCAAACGTACCCTGATGGAGTTCAACTCTAGCTTGACCAACACTCATCACGTCCACAGTAGCTGGCTTAGGCTCCCAATTACCAATGGGATGTCTGCGGCTTCTGTCACTCCTACCAAACATGGGTTTGTTCTTTTCTTTTTGGGTTCAATATCATTTCTTGCCATTATGCAGTGTTTCTTGTTTCTCTTTTCTAGTGTTTCATGTTGTCAATCTGTGCCTCATTGGAGCTACAGCGACCCAAATGCTGACTGCTCTGCTTTGACCAAGTGAGATGCAAAAAGAAGAGGTAGGCTCCAAAACAGGCTTCCAGTGAGGGCCGTGTATGACTTGGGGTTTCTAGAGTTAACTTCTTCTTTTCCAGTTCTCTTTCGGTTTTTTTTTTTTATTTCCCCTCCTTTTTCTAATTTATTTTCATTTTCTAATTCGCTTTCTAATTGTAATGCTTTCCTTTTCTCTGATTCCTTTTCCAGTTCCTTTTATTTTTTTCATTGCTGTTTCTGAATAATTTTCTAATTTGTTTTTTCCCTTTCTTTTCCTTTTTACCTTTTTCTTTTTTCTCCTTTTCATTTTCTAATTCTTTTATATCCTTTTCTACTTCCTTTTATTTTTCTTTCTAATTTATTTTCTCAAGTCTTTTTCCAATTCTTTTTTGTTTTGAATTCTTTTTCTATTCCTCTAATTCTTTCTTTTGCTAATTCTGTTTCCAATTCTGTTTCCGTTTCCAATTTTCTTTCTTTTTCTTCATTATGTTCCTTTTCTTTGTCATATTCCTTTCCATATTTTTTTCTTCATCATATTACAATTCCCATTCCAATTCTCATTCCATTTCTTTTTCCTTTACCAATTATTTTTCCATTCCTTTTTCTAAATCTCTCTTTTTCTCTTTCTAAATCTGTTTTTTCTTTCCTGTTTCTAATCTATTTTGTTTTTCTATTTTTTTTTCTAATTCTTTTCCTATTTCTTTTTCCTGTTGCAAGTCTTTTTCCTTTTTCTATTTCCTTTTTTTTTCTTTTTTGAATCCCAGTTCTTTTTCTAATTGTAGTTCTTGCGTTCTCTTTTTCTGGATAATTTTCCATTTTTTTCCTATTTCTTTGTCTAATTCTAATTATTTGTCTAGTTTTTTTTCTAAATTTCTTTTTTTCATTGTTTTTCTTTTTCCAATTCCTTTTCGTTTCCTTTTACCACTTCTCATTCTAACTTTAATTCTTCGTTTTCTTTTTATAATACTTTGTTTTTTTCTAATACTTGTTTCATTTTCTTTTTTCCTTTTCTAATGACTTCTCAAATTCTTTTTCTAATTCTTATTCTACTCCTTGTTTTTTTTCTTTCTCTAATTCTTTTTCCAACTCTTTTTTTTCTTTTTTCTATTTCATTTTTTTCTAACTCCAACTCTTTTTCTAATTGTAGTTCTTTTTCTTTTCCCCATTCCAAATCTTTTCCCCAATCCACATCCTTTTCATTTTCTCTATTTCAGTTTTTTTCTTTTACATTTTCTAATTCTTTTCTGATTCTTTTTTAAAATTTGTTTTCGATTTTTTCTGTCCTTTTCCTGAATCAGTTTCTTTTCTTTTTCTGATTCTAAATCTTTTTCTACTTCTCATTGTAATTCTTGATATTTTTCTATTTTTTTTCTTTATATTTTTCCTTTTTCTAATTCATTTTATTTTTCTCAATCTTTTTCTAATTATTTTTGTTTCCAGGTTTTTCTTTTTGCATTTTCAGTTTTTGCAGTTCTTTTTCCTTTTCCAATTATCATTCTAATTCTTTTTCTTTATCCATTGGTTTTTCTTTTTCTAATTCCTTTTCATATTATTTCTCTTGCTCTAGTGCTTTTGTTTCCTTTGTCTTCTTTTTCATTTTCCAATTCTTTTTTCAGTTTTGATTCCAGTTCCAGTTGTTTCCAATTCTTCATCTATTTTATTTTCCATTTATTTTCTCTGTTCTTTTTTGTCCAATTCCTTTTCTTTTCATTTTCTTTTCCATATTCTTGTTTTTCTCTCTAATTCTATTTTTTCTAATTCTTTTCTTTTTTTTTATTCTTTTATTTTTCATAGTTCTATTTTTATCTTTTTCTAGACTTTTTCTCACTCGTTTTCCAATGTTTTTTTTTATTTTTTCACTCTTTTTTCATTTTCTAATTCTAGTTCTTTTTCCAATTCTTTTTCTAATATATTTTTTACTTTTTTTCTCATTTCCCAATTCTTTTTCCATTTTTTTCTTTTTCCAATTCTAATCCTAATTCTTCTTCATTTTTCTTTTTCTAATTATTTTTCTCTTTCATTTTCTAATTCTAATTATTTTCTTTTTCTGTTTCTAATTCTAATAATTTTTATAATTAGAATTCTCTTTTCCTTTTTCTTGTTTCTTTTCTATTTCTTACTCTTTCTAATTCTTTTTCATTCTTTTACTCTTTATCTTTTTCTAATTCTTAATTGTTTTCCTTAATTAGTTTTCTTTTCCTTTATCTTTTTGTAATTCTAATTTCAGTTCTTTTTTTCCTAATTCCAGTTTTTTCCACAGCCTTTCCCAATTCTTCTTCTAGTTTATTTCCAATTCGTTTTCTATTTATTTTCCTAATTCCAATTATTTTGTCTTTTTCCTATTCCTGTTCTAATTCTTTTTTTTTTTCCTAATAATTTTTCTTTTTATAATTCTAATTATTTCCTTTTCTATTTCCTCTTATTATTCTTTTTCTATTTCTTTTTTCTACATCTTTTTTTTACTCTTTCCTTTTCCCTTTTTTCTTTTTCTTTTCCCCTTATTTTCTTTTCTTTCTTTTTTTCTTAATTTTCGTCTTTTGTGAACCTGAAGTACTCAGGCAATGAGAAACCAGGGGAGGAGAAGGTAAGAGTCAGGTAATAGGGCATGAACAATGTCCTACTGATTCAGATTTCATTATTTGTGAAGAAAATACTACCAGTCTACAAGGGACTTATCCAGTTGGGTTGCATTGCCAGAATTCCAAACCCAAATAAACAGAAGGATGCCCAATTTTGTGGGTTTTCACTTGGTTAACTTGTATTGTCTGTGCAAATTCATGGTATCTTTGTACAGGTTTGTGGGTCTTCACTGGGCTTTGCAGAAGTCCGCCCTGGTTCACTGAAGACTTTACAGGATCACTGGTCTTCACTGAGGTTCCATGAAGTTCACATGGTTTTGTAAAATTTTGCACGGCTTCACTTCTGTTCACACTAGTTCACATATCTTCACTTTGGTTCAGTCAAGTCTGCACAATTTTGCTGGTCTTTGCTGCCTTAAAATTTTACTTCTTTACTTAGTCCCTGACAGTTTGCAGGTGGAATCTCAATTTCTGAGTCATCTAGTGCTGCTGCCACTTCCCCCACCTTTCCAGGGTATGTGCCTGCAATTAAAATATCTACACATGGATACAATTTCACATTCTAAGGCAGTGAAACTTTCTGTCAAAGTTCAGTGAGGTGGCTTGAGCAATAGTGGGAGTCTGCTGAAGGTATATTGTATCCCCTCCTGCGTGAAAGCAGAGTTTCTTTATCCTCTTCCTGCAAGGAAACTGTAAAGAACATGTTTTTTACATTGAAAACTGCCATCCGAATAGGCTCCAAAGCCCATTTCACCTCATACTCCAGCCCCAAACCATCAGTATTTCACGCCAAACTCCAGGTTCAAGTCCTTGCTAATTCACCCCAAATTGAGCTCCCAAAACCTCATTATTTCATCCCAAGTATCAGCCCCAAATCCTTACTATTTTCCCCCAAACTCTACTCCCAAACCCTGCCTATTTGACCCCAAACATCAGCCCCAACACCCCAATGTCACCCCCCAAGGATGCTCCAGCATCGCTCCCCCAGCGTAATTCCTTAATATCACCCCCCTGTCATCCCAAAATCACCCACCAGCATCAACCCAACAATGTCACCCCCCAACATCACCACACTATCAACCCTCAGTATCACTCCAACATTGTCATCCCCCAGTGTCACCCCAACGCTCTCACCCCACCATCAGTCATTCATGTTAAATCCCAGTGGTACTCCAACATCACCCCCAATGATGTCACCCCAGTGCTACTTGCTGATGTCAACCCTATTGATATCCCAACATCACTCCACCACAACCACAGTGTCACTTCCTCCAGTGTCGCTCTCTGAAATGTTAGATAATTCCATTAAGTGGGAAGCAGAATCTCCCTAAGCAGGTGTGCTAATACTATCTGACCCTTGAGAGATGGCAAGTCACCGAAGAGGAGAGAGAAGGAACATGCCAGCAGTAGATTCGATTGGCAGCACCAGCATGGCATCCCCCACTTCAAAGTGCACTTCTGTGCTTTCTCCTGCTTTCATTCTCCCCAGGGTCTGTAGGGTTTGTTCCGCTTGCATGCTGTACCCATGCGGCCAGCGTGTGATACAGAGCCCAAGTGGAACATCAACTTGCAAAACAAGTCTTTGCAAGAACAAGACCAAATACCAAGGATAGTTCTCTCCACAAAACATTTGCAGCCACAGCCACAAATATCAACTCCCTTAAAACTGCCAAAATACCTTATTCAATTCCAGGATCATTCTTCAGTCAGGGGCCTTTAGATCCCCAACATAACACCCCAACAACATCACCACCCAGCATTCACTCCCTGATGTCACTCCCTCCAGAAAAGCCCCAACATCACCCTTGTCACTAGAATGACACACCAGAATCATTCTCCAGTATCCCCAATGTCAGCCCCCAGTAATACTACAACATCACCCCAGTGTCACCCCCCTGTTGAACCCTCCCCCAGCAATAACCCAACCTCATCCCCCCAACATTACTCCCTAATATCACCCCACTGTCACAGCAGTGCCACCCCAGTGTCATTCCTTGTATCACCCCAACAACGTTCCCCCAGTATCACCCCCTGATGTCACCTCCAGTCATACTCATTACCTCTCAATGTCATTCCCCAAAATAAACCCAGTGTCACCCCAACAATTTCACCCCAATAATGTCTCCCCCAACGTCACTCTTAACATCACCCCAGCGTCACCCCCCACATCCCCCCAAAACATCACTCCTTGATGTTAAACCCTAGTAATATCCCAACATCAACCCACAACTTCATTCCCCGACATCAACCCAACATCACTTCCTCCAGTGATACCCCAACATCACCCCCAGTGTCACCCCCTAATATCATCCCTGTATCATCCCAATTTCACTCCAGTGTCACCCCCCCAGCTTCACTTCCTGATGTCAATCCCAGCCACACCCCACCAGCACTCCCCAGTATCACTTCCAAACATCACCGCAGCGTCACTCCCTGTTGAAACCCCTCTAGGGTAGGGATAGCCCAATATCCTTCCTAGTAATGTCACCCCAGCAATGTCACTCCTTGATGTTACCCCAAGTGATACCCCAACATCACCACCCAACGTCTCTCCCTTGTCACCCCAACAACATCACCCCAATGTCATTTCCTGATTCCTCCCTCACTTCCCTCCCAGCATCACCTCAATAATGTCACCCCCCCAACAACGTCACTCCTTCATCTTATCCCCCAGAGATACTCTAACATCACCCTACAGCATCACTGCACAACCTCAACCCAGTTTCACCCCAGTGTCACACCAGTGTGCCCCCACCAGTGTCACCCCAACAGCGTAACCCCAATATCACTCCCTTATGTCACCCCCCAGTGAAACTCCAACACCATCCTAGTCATCGCAATGTAACCTACCAGCTTCACTCCAACAATACTACTCAAAAAAACCCCAACATCACCCCCACCAATAATTATCTCCTGTAATGCTGCAACATGATGGAAAATGCAACAACAATAGCAAAAAAGCAAGTCCTAGGTTGCAATAAGTGAGGACTTGCTTAAACACAGCAGCTGTAAACACAAAAACAAGGAACAAAATCTACTTAACTTTAGAAGACCTCAAGCAAGCAGGGACCTCTAGCAAAAGCTGCTCATTCCTGCTGACAACACTTAAATGAGGCCTGGGAGGGGGTGGAGCCAGGATCCACCCCTTTCATCACTCAGGTGCGTTTCGTGCACCTGAGCTCCTCTGGTTTGTCCTTTCTCAATTATTGTTTCAAGCCACAACTTAGGGTTTCCACTACATTCCCCCCAACAATATCACTCCAACATCACTCCCTGATGTCCCCCCATGATATTCCAACATCACCCCTCAGCATCACCCCCCCACATCATCCTAGCCCAGTGTCACCCCAGTGTCACCCCAGTGTCACCAGCAGAGTCACCAATTTTAGAAAGTCAGGCAGTTTTACCAATTGCCTTTGAGGACAGACTTGAATCAAAATATGCGTGCCATTGTTGCTCATCCACTGATAAAACTCCCCTTGCCAGACAGGCAGATCCAATCGCCAGCTTGTTACTAGTCTTTTTTTTTTTTGCTTCAGGCCTTATGGGAACAGTTAGGTCACAGCCTGAAGCAGTGATTGAGCACCTGGTGAAGGGTGTAGCCAGCCCTGTGAGCACAGGTGGAAGCAATTCACCTATGGGACCGGATAGGGCTGACCTTGGCTCCACCCCCTCCCTGACCACATTTAAGGGCTGGGAACAGTAAGGGCAGCATCTCTACCTGGGGGTTGTCTCCTTGGGAGTGAGTGCAGACCTTTGGAAAGTGGTGAGTGATTCATGTGTTACTGGATGTTGCCGCCGTGCCTTGTTACTGATGTTGCCGCCGTGCCTTGTTACTGATGTTGCCGCCGTGCCTTGTTACTGATGTTGCCGCCGTGCCTTGTTACTGATGTTGCCGCCGTGCCTTGTTACTGATGTTGCCGCCGTGCCTTGTTACTGATGTTGCCGCCGTGCCTTGTTACTGATGTTGCCGCCGTGCCTTGTTACTGATGTTGCCGCCGTGCCTTGTTACTGATGTTGCCGCCGTGCCTTGTTACTGATGTTGCCGCCGTGCCTTGTTACTGATGTTGCCGCCGTGCCTTGTTACTGATGTTGCCGCCGTGCCTTGTTACTGATGTTGCCGCCGTGCCTTGTTACTGATGTTGCCGCCGTGCCTTGTTACTGATGTTGCCACCATCTTTCCCTTTTTTTGGCATCTTGACCGCTTTCAAGGGGTGGAAACCATAAGGGCATCATCTCTCCATGGAGACTGCTTCCTCTGTGGTGTGGGGTGATTGTTGTTGGAATAGGGTAACTGATTCTTTTTTCATTGTTGGATTGTAATCTCCCTTTCTGGGGGGTTCCTGACCACACTTAAGGTCTGGCAGCAGGATGAGCAGCTATTGTACCTGGTGAATGTTTCCTTTAGAGCATGGAGTGAACCCTTAGAACAGGGTGAGTGATTCTTTATTTCAGGGTTGCAATCTCTCCTTTTTTTGGTAGATCTCGCCCCCACTTAAGGGCTGACAGCCTTAAACGTGGTATCTATCTTTGGCGACTGTCTCTTTGGGAGTGTGGGGCGAGGTCTGGTCCTTGAGAAAGGGCGAGTGATTCTTTCTTATTTCAGGGCTGTGATTTTTTCCCATTTTGGGGGCATCCTGACCACATTTAAGTGCTGGCACCTGTAAGGACAGCGTTTATCTCTGTAGACTGTCTCCTGTGGAGCATGGGCAAGTGTTGGTTCTTGAGAAGGGGGTAAGTGGTTTCTTTATTTCAGGGCTGTAATCTCTCTCTTTTTTTTTTTTTTTTTTTTTTTTCCTCTAGTGTCCTGACCACATTTTAAGGGGTGGAAGCCACAAGGGCAGCATCTCTACCTGGAGACTGCTTCCTTGGCAGTGTGGGCTGAGTGTTCATCCTTGGAATGGGGTAACTTATTCTTTTTTTTATTTCAGGGCTGTGATATCCCCTTCTGGGGGTATCCTGACTACATTTAAGGCCTGGCAGCCATAGGTGCAGCATCCTGGCGGCATCTTCCCTGGGAGAGTGGGGTGAGTATTTGGAACGGGGCATGTAATTCCTTCTTTATTTCAGGGCTGTGAGCTCCACCTTTTTGGGGGGATCCCAAACTGGATTAGAGCAGCTGTATTTGCATGTTTGTCATCACAATGCCCTTTTTTCTTCTCTAAGGGAGATGAAGGTGTTATCTCCCTTTCTCTGATATGGTGATTGAAGGATTGACACATGTTTCTTTCTTTCATTGCTCCCTCATTTCTGGAATGCTTCAATCAGCCTCAGGATAATGCTGGTTAGCTGACTGAGCATTGCTGTTGTGGGAATGCCCAGAGCTAACATCCTTTTCCATAAAGAGGTTCTTCATTCTCCAGGTCTTTTAAGCAAATATTTCTGAGCTTGTTATCTTCTGGTTCCACCTGTGTTCACCATTTCATGGTTCTTACAGCATGATCTCAAACCTGGGGCTCCAAACATGGTTTGTGTGCACCTCTATCATCCCATTTCATGACTGTAGTTAAGAGTGTTATGCACTGTTTCCAAGCATACAAAGTTGTTTAAAGGCATTCTGTGCACCCTTACATGTAATAAATCAGCTGATCTCTTTTTTTTTTTTTTAGCTTGATGGGGTTTAGGGATTGCTGGAGTTTGTCTCATCAGGGGTGTAAGCACTCTGAGATCTACTGAGCAGGTAACAGAGCATTCCAAGCCCCATGTTTGTGCACTAGCTTGTATGCAGGCAGGTTTCTAGTGGCTGTGGGAAGCTCACTTAGGGATCAAATGGGTTGCAGGCGGCTCACCTTTCTCCATGGGGTCTATTCTCCCAGCCTGCTGCACTACACGGCTGATGATAGAGTGAGGTGCTTTGGCCAGGACCTGAAGAACACTCCCAGAACGTAGTGGCCATCTGCTTCATCCTCACTGAGCATAATATGGTCTGCACCACTCGAGCATAGTGATAACAGGTATTCTGTTCCTATTTTGTCTGGTT
Organism: Phasianus colchicus; assembly: GCF_987193195.1. NCBI lineage: Eukaryota > Metazoa > Chordata > Aves > Galliformes > Phasianidae > Phasianus > Phasianus colchicus. The sequence continues at coordinate 18,402 of NC_143440.1, read as the reverse complement.
CTCTCCCATATCTCCCTTACAAATTTGTCAATGGTAATGGATCCCCAGGCATTGTTCTCAGAGCACATTGTGACTGACCACCTTGGGATCCTACAGTCCTTTCTGTTTGAACAGCAGATCTGACTTCATCTTTATAGAAGGCCAAGGATTGTCCTCTTTTGGACCACTGTACTCAGCATCACCCCAGATATCTCCATCCTAATTGTCTGGAGATCCTATTAGTTTCCTAATCTCTATGACACCCAAATCCCCATCCCTCGTCCTTCCATCCCCTGTCCCCCATTCAATAGCTCTACAGCTCTGGTTCCCAACAGTGTGATGAAGTGAGGTCCCTGGTCTGCTGAATACTGGGACTTGTCCAGAGAGGCTCTGTGATACAGCTAGATCAGGTTGCCCAGAACCTGGCCCAGCCTCACCTTGGAAGGGACAAGGCATCCATCGTGTGTCTGAGTAACCTGTTCAACTGTGTCACCACCCTCACAAGATTTTCTTTATATCTAACCTAAATTTTTTCTCATTCTTCCCTTTAGGTATTGAAAGGCTGTTACCAGGTCACCTCAGAGCCTTCACTTCTCCAGGCTGAACAGCCCCAATTTTCTCTCTTCATAGGAAAGGCATTCCATCCCTCGGTTCATATTTGTGGCCATTCTCTGTATGTACTCCAACAGCTCTATGTCTGTGTCCTACACTGCAGCCATCCAAATCCAGACACAGCACTCCAGGTGAGGCCTCACCAGCGTAGGGCAGAGGGGCAGGATCATCTCCCTTTGCCTACTGACCACGCATCTTTGGGTGGAACCCAGCATACAGTTGGCTTTCTGGGCTGGGAAGGTACATTGCTGAGTGCCCACTACTCAGCCTGTTGAGGTCTCTCTGGATGGTGTCCCATCCCTCTGGTGTGTCACTGCACCCCACAGCTCGGTGTCATTAGGGTGCACTTGACCCCCACTGTCAGTGTCAGTGATGAAGAGGCAATCCCAGCTGTTTATACAAACTCGGCAAAGAACCCCTTGAGAGCAGCCCTGCAGAGAAGGATGTGTGGATCCCAGTGTATAAGAAGCTGGACATGAGCTAGCAGTGTGCACTTGCATCCTGGAAAGACAACTATATCCTGGGCTGCATTAAAAGAAGAACAGCCAGCAGAGAGAGGGAGGTGATTTTTTTTTTTTTTTTTTTTTTTTTTTTTTTTTTTCCCCCTCTACTCGGCTCTCGTGAGGCACCATCTGCTTAACTGCATCCAGGCCTGGAGCCCCCAGCACAGGAAGGACTTGGAACTCTCAGAGTGGGTCCAGAGGAGGGCACTAAGATGATCAGAGGCCTGGAGCACCTCTCCTATGAGGAAAGGTTGAGGGAAATGGGCTTGTTTAGACTGGAGAAGAGAAGGCTCTGGAGAGACCTCATTGTGGCCTTCCAGTACTTGAGGGAGTGGATAAACAGGAGGGGAAACAGCTGTTTATGAGGGTGGATCAGGATAGGACAAGGGGGAGTAGTTTTAAACTAAGACAGGAGAGGTTTAGGTTGGATATTAGGAGGAAGTTTTTCACTCAGGGTGGTGATGCACTGGAACATGTGCCTTGGAGTCACTTCCAGGAGGATCTGCTCTGCGATCATTCACAGCACAGAGGTGAGACTGACATGTTGATAGTTCCCAGGGTCATCCTTTTTATCCATAATAACAGGTGTGCTGTTGCCTTTTTTCTACTCACCAGGGATTTCACCTGACTGCCACAACTTCTCAAATACCATTGAGAATGGCTTGTTGACTGCATCAGCGAATACCGTCGTGACTCTGGGATGCATTTCATTGGGACCCATAGACTCCTGGATGTTCAGGTTCCTCAGGTGATCCCAAACCCTATCTTGACTCTCAGTGTGGGGCAGGGAGGTTGTTGGTGGGGGTGGCATTGCTTTCTCAATCCCCACCTGCACAGCCAAAGGTGAGGGCTGTATATAATGAGCAGTTATCAGAGGAGATGGAAGCAAAAGTGTTGTTGGGTATTTGAGCCTTTTCTTGTGTGTTGTTCTCAGCTACTGTGCTGCTGGTGAGCAGCATCATGCACAGAGTGCAGCCCCCCAATGTATGCAGGGTAGTGCTTTCGTTACTGTGCAGCATTACTGGGAGCTGTGGTTCTCCCAGGTGCTGTAACGTCTGCATGGAGAGATGTGTGAATCTTCATGAGAACAGCTAGAAACGGAAAGCTGGATTTCCTGGAATGCCCCAGAATCCCACTTTGCTGACTGGTAATTGTCTGCCCAGCAGGTAAGGGCAGCGTATGCACACCAATGTTTACCCATTATGTAGCGTGGTACAACGTAGCACTCCCGGAGCTCTTTATTGCATTTTAGGGTACCCCAAAGGCTGCCTGTCCTTTTCTTCCCACATTCTATTTGTCTCTGGCCTTTCACTGCAGTGTTCTCCTTCTCTTTACCCTAGACATTATCTACTGCATTTTCTTGCTGTCCTGTTTTGGTGTTCTGTGCCCCATTGTCTTGGCCATTGTACTTAGCTTTCTTTGCTGCATTCTCTTCAGCGTTTGGTTTTGGTGTTTCTTGCCATGTTCTCTTGGCCATTGTCCTCAGCATTTCCTGCCATCTCATAGCCATTGCCTGGGTGTTCCCTGTGACATCCTCCTCGGTGTCCTGTTTTGGCGTTCCCTGTGGCATTCTCCTTGGCCTCCTGTTTTGGCCTACCCAGCCACCTTCTCTTGGCCTTCTGCATGGGCTTTCTTTGCCATGTTCTCTCTGGCCGCTTGTTCTGGAGTTCCCTGCCACATCCTCTTGGCTTCCTGTTTTGGCACTTCCTGCCATGTTCTCTTAGCTCTTGCCTAGGCATTTACTGCTGTGTTCTCTTAGCCTTCTGTTTTGGTATTTCTTGCCATGTTCTCTTGGCCGTTGTCCTCGGCACTTCCTGCCATCTCATAGCCCTTGCCCGGGCGTTCCCTGTGATGTCCTCCTCGGCGTCCTGTTTGGCGTTCCCTTCCCTGTGGCATTCTCCTTGGCCTCCTGTTTTGGCCTACCCAGCCACCTTCTCTTGGCCTTCTGTATTGGATTTCTTTGCCATGTTCTCTTTGGCCGCTTGTTCTGGCGTTCCCTGCCACGTCCTCTTGGCCTCCTGTTTTGGCATTTCTTGCCATGTTCTCTTAGCTCTTGCCTAGGCATTTCTTGCCATGTTCTCTTGGCCTTCTGTTTTGGTGTTTCTTGCTGTGTTTTCTCGGCCTTTGCCGTTGGCCTTCCCTGCTGTGCTCTCCTTGCCCTCACCATAGCTTTTCACTGGGTATTTTCCTTGCTTTTGCCCTTCCCTTAGCCTTAGCTGTTTGCTTTGCCTTTACCTCAGATTTCCCTTTGCTTGTCCTGGGAGTTTGGCACGCCTTTGCCTTTGGCTCTCTGGGATTGGCTGGGAGGCAGCGTTAATTTTGATCTTGACCTGAACCCGTAGCTTAATGGGAACTCTAATGATAATTACATTAACCTGCAATGCATCTGTAAACCTAACCCTTAGCCTGATGTAAAAAAAAATGTCTCTAACCCGAAATGCAGCAATAAAAATAACACCCCTTGTTTTCTGTCAAATTAACCTTCATCCCAATCGTAGTGCAGAAAAGAAGTTGTAGTTAGTTTAACAATTCAAGCCAACAAATAGCATTAATTTTATCCCTAATGCTCCTTTGTGGCATCATTAGAGCAGTGTGCACAGGGTGCAGCTCCCGCATATGTGGGATAGTGCCTTCATTACTGTATTGTGTCCAACAGGTGGCAGCGGAGAGCTGTGGCGCTCCTGAGCGCCGTAAAAACTGCACAGAGTGATCTGTGGCTCTTCATGAGAACAGCCAGGAACAGAAATCTGCATTTCCTGCGATGCCCCAGAAGCCAACTTTGCTGACGGTAATAATCTGCCCAAGAGGTAAGGGCAATGTTTACCCGTTACTTAGTAAGACACAAGGTAGGGTACCCGGAGTTCATTTCTGCATTTCAGCGTGCCTTACAGGCTGTCCGTTCTCTTCCTTGTGCGTTCCCCTTGCCTCTCCTCTGTGCCTAGTTATTTCCTGCAGCATTCTCTTTGGTCTCTGTTCTGATGTCTGTGGTGGCATTCTCTTGTGCCTTGTCCAGTGTTTTGGCATTCCTGGCAGTGTTTTCTTGTGCCTTGCCCAGTGTTTTGGCGTTCCTGGCGGTGTTTTCTTGGGCCCTGCCCTCCATTTTGGCGTTCCTGGTAGCGTTTTCTTGGGCCCTGCCCTCCATTTTGGCGTTCCTGGTAGCATTTTCTTGGGCCCTGCCCTCCATTTTGGCATTCCTGGCAGTGTTTTCTTGGGCCTTGCCCTCCGTTTTGGCATTTCCTCCATTGTTTTCTTTGGCCCTGCCCTCCATTTTGGCGTTCCTGGCGGTGTTTTCTTTGGCCCTGCCCTCCGTTTTGGCGTTCCTGGCGGTGTTTTCTTGGGCCCTGCCCTCCGTTTTGGCGTTCCTGGCGGTGTTTTCTTGGGCCCTGCCCTCCGTTTTGGCGTTCCTGGCAGCGTTTTCTTGGGCCTTGCCCTCTGTTTTGGCGTTCCCTGCATTGTTCTCTTGAGCCTTGCCCTCCGTTTTGGCGTTCCCTGCATTGTTCTATTGGGCCCTGCCCTCCGTTTTGGCATTGCCTGTGGCATTATCTTGGTTTTTGCCCTCTGTTTTGGTGTTCTGTGCAATGGTCTCATCAGTCTTGTGCTGTTTTGGTGTTCCTTGCGGCATTCTCTTTGATCTTGTCCTTCATTTTGGCATTCCCGAGGCTGTCCCTTGAGGCCCGGCCTCTGGCGAGGCCTTCCCTTTGTTGTTCTCCATGACTTTGCCTTGTCTTTGATGTTGCCTTCCCTTGGGTGCTGTCTATACCTTTGCCTTCTGTTTTGGCGTTCCCTGTGGCATTCTCCTTGGCCTCCTGTTTTGGCCTACCTAGCCACCTTCTCTTGGCCTTCTGCATTGGCTTCCTTTGCCATGTTCTCTTTGGCTGCTTGTTCTGGCGTTCCCTGCCACGTCCTCTCGGCCTCCTGTTTTGGCACGTCCTGCCGTGTGCTCTTAGCCCTCACCTAGGCATTTCTTGCTGTGTTCTGTTGGCCTTTGCCGTTGGCCTTCCCTGCTGTGCTCTCCTTGCCCTTGCCCTCACCATAGCCTTTCATTGGGCATTCTCCTTGCTTTTGCCCTTCCCTTAGCCTTAGCTGTTTGCTTTGCCTTTACCTCAGATTTCCCTTTGCTTGTCCTGGGAGTTTGGCACGCCTTTGCCTTTGGCTCTCTGGGATTGGCTGGGAGGCAGCGTTAATTTTGATCTTGACCTGAACCCGTAGCTTAATGGGAACTCTAATGATAATTACATTAACCTGCAATGCATCTGTAAACCTAACCCTTAGCCTGATGTAAAAAAAAATGTCTCTAACCCGAAATGCAGCAATAAAAATAACACCCCTTGTTTTCTGTCAAATTAACCTTCATCCCAATCGTAGTGCAGAAAGCAATTGTTAAACTAATAAACTAACTGTGACTTCAAACCAACAAATAGCATTAATTTTATCCCTAATGCTCCTTTGTGACATCATTAGAGCAGTGTGCACAGGGTGCAGCCCTTGCATATGTGGGATAGTGCCTTCATTACTGTATTGTGTCCAACAGGTGGCAGCGGAGAGGTGCGGTGTTCCCGGGCACCATAAAAACTGCACGGAGAGATCTGTGGCTCCTCATAAGAACAGCTTGGAACAGAAATCTGCTTTTCCTGGGATGCCCTGGAAGCCAACTTTGCTGACTGGTAATTGTCTGCCCAGCAGGTAAGGGCAGCGTATGCACACCAATGTTTACCCATTATGTAGCGTGGTACAACGTAGCACTCCCGGAGCTCTTTATTGCATTTTAGGGTACCCCAAAGGCTGCCTGTCCTTTTCTTCCCACATTCTATTTGTCTCTGGCCTTTCACTGCAGTGTTCTCCTTCTCTTTACCCTAGACATTATCTACTGCATTTTCTTGCTGTCCTGTTTTGGTGTTCTGTGCCCCATTGTCTTGGCCATTGTACTTAGCTTTCTTTGCTGCATTCTCTTCAGCATTTGGTTTTGGTGTTTCTTGCCATGTTCTCTTGGCCTCGTGTTTTGGCATTTCTTGCCTTGTTCTCTTGGCCGTTGTCCTCAGCATTTCCTGCCATCTCATAACCATTGCCTGGGCGTTCCCTGTGGCATTCTCCTTGGCCTCCTGTTTTGGCCTACCCAGCCACCTTCTCTTGGCCTTCTGCATGGGCTTTCTTTGCCATGTTCTCTCTGGCCGCTTGTTCTGGAGTTCCCTGCCACATCCTCTTGGCTTCCTGTTTTGGCACTTCCTGCCATGTTCTCTTAGCTCTTGCCTAGGCATTTACTGCTGTGTTCTCTTAGCCTTCTGTTTTGGTATTTCTTGCCATGTTCTCTTGGCCGTTGTCCTCGGCACTTCCTGCCATCTCATAGCCCTTGCCCGGGCGTTCCCTGTGATGTCCTCCTCGGCGTCCTGTTTGGCGTTCCCTTCCCTGTGGCATTCTCCTTGGCCTCCTGTTTTGGCCTACCCAGCCACCTTCTCTTGGCCTTCTGTATTGGATTTCTTTGCCATGTTCTCTTTGGCCGCTTGTTCTGGCGTTCCCTGCCACGTCCTCTTGGCCTCCTGTTTTGGCATTTCTTGCCATGTTCTCTTAGCTCTTGCCTAGGCATTTCTTGCCATGTTCTCTTGGCCTTCTGTTTTGGTGTTTCTTGCTGTGTTTTCTTGGCCTTTGCTGTTGGCCTTCCCTGCTGCACTCTCATTGCCCTCACCATAGCTTTTCGTTGGGTATTTTCCTTGCTTTTGCCCTTCCCTTAGCTGTTTGCTTTGCCTTTACCTTGGATTTCCCTTTGCTTCCTTGGATTTCCCTTTGCTTGTCCTGGCAGTTTGGCACGCCTTTGCCTTTGGCTCTCTGGGATTGGCTGGGAGGCAGTGTTAATTGTAATCTTGACCTGAACCCCTAGCTTACTGAGAGCTCTAACGATAATTACATTTACCTGCGATGTGTCTGTCACCCTAACCCTTAGCCTGATGTAAAAAATGTCTCTAACCCGAAATGCAGCATTAAAAATAACACCCCTTGTTTTCTGTCAAAGTAACCTTCATCCTAATTGTAGTGCAGAAAAGAAGTCATAGTTAGTTTAACAATTGTTGTTGTTAATAAGTTGTGTGCACAGGGTGCAGCCCCCGCATATGTGGGGCAGTGCCTTAATTACTGTATTGTGTCCAACAGGTGGCAGCGGGGAGCTGTGGCACTCCTGAGTGCCATAACAACTGCACAGAGCAATCTGTGGCTCTTCATGAGAACAGCCAGGAACAGAAATCTACATTTCCTGTGATGTCCTGGAAGCCAACTTTGCTGACGGTAATAATCTGCCCAAGAGGTAAGGGCAATGTTTACCCATTACTTAGTAAGACACAAGGTAGGGTACCCGGAGTTCATTTCTGCATTTCAGCGTGCCTTACAGGCTGTCCGTTCTCTTCCTTGTGCGTTCCCCTTGCCTCTCCTCTTTGCCTGATTATTTCCTGCAGCATTCTCTTTGGTCTCTGTTTTGGTGTCTGTGGTAACGTTTTCTTGGGCCCTGCCCTCCGTTTTGGCGTTCCTGGTAGCATTTTCTTGGGCCCTGCCCTCCATTTTGGTGTTCCTGACAGCGTTTTCTTGGGCCCTGCCCTCCATTTTGGCGTTCCTGGCAGCGTTTTCTTGGGCCCTGCCCTCCGTTTTGGCGTTCCTGGCAGCGTTTTCTTCGGCCCTGCCCTCCGTTTTGGCGTTCCTGGCAGCGTTTTCTTGGGCCCTGCCCTCCGTTTTGGTGTTCCTGGCAGCGTTTTCTTGGGCCCTGCCCTCCGTTTTGGCGTTCCTGGCAGCGTTTTCTTGGGCCTTGCCCTCCGTTTTGGCGTTCCTGGCAGCGTTTTCTTGGGCCCTGCCCTCCGTTTTGGCGTTCTATGTAATGGTCTCTTCAGTCTTGTGCTGGTTTGGCATTCCCTGAGGCCTTCTCTTTGGGCCCGGCCTCTGACGCGGCCTTCTCTTTGGGCCCGGCCTCTGACGCGGCCTTCTCTTTGGGCCCGGCCTCTGACGCGGCCTTCTCTTTGGGCCCGGCCTCTGACGCGGCCTTCTCTTTGGGCCCGGCCTCTGACGCGGCCTTCTCTTTGGGCCCGGCCTCTGACGCGGCCTTCTCTTTGGGCCCGGCCTCTGACGCGGCCTTCTTTGTTGTTTTCCATGACTTAGCCTTGCCTTTGTTGCCCTCTCTTGGGTACTGTCTATACCTTTGCACTCTGTTTTGGTGTTTGCTTCAGTGTTCTTGCCTTTGCCTAGGCTTTCCCTAACAGTCACTCTGAGCATGATCCTAATAACCCTAACTGTAATATCTTCACCCCAACCTTAATGAGCTCTGAACAACAAATGTAGTGCTAATTGTAACCATGACTGTATAGATAACTATACTAGCTGTCCAAATTAACCCTGAACCTACCCTCTAATGGTGCACTAAACTTATCTGTAACCTTTTAGTATTTAGTAATACTAAAAATAATCCTACATCTTTCCTGTTAAATACTCCTAACGTTAATCTTAAGCCATTTGTTGGGGTGGTCTTTTGCTTGCACATTTTGTGGGGGGTGGTCTTATGGTGAGCGCTGTTTGTGTCTTGGCGTTCCTCTTTCTAAAGTGTGTCTCTCTGTATTGCAGGCAAAGATGCCTTTGACACTTCCAGTCGATGACTTCCCCCCTGGGATGCCATGCTCTTTCCAGGCCTCCCACACTCACCGCCAGCTTAGTTCAGTTGAGCTGTTACTCATATCTCCTGGTCTCTTCCCTTCCCATAGTCTTCCTTTCACTCTGCCACAAGCCCCTACCACCGCCCAAGGTCATTGCAGGCAATGTGTGGAATGCAGTACTTGTTCTCATTATAGTTCACCCCATTGGCGTCAGCCTAGCAAATCCAACCCACCCACACCCTTCCTTAGGGCCCTTCTACTTCCATGCCAACCAATCCTTCCTTCTCATGTGATTTTGTGTTCCTTCCCAGCCAGTTTAAGACTCATGCCCCTTTGTGGCCATTTTGAGAGTTGCGCTGATTTCAGTATGTGCATCATTTATGTCAACCAAATTGGCTTTAGCTTTGCAGACTTTTTGCATCAATCAAATTGGCTTTGCAGTCATTTTGCATCAACCAAATTGGCTTTAGCTTTGCCTTGCTTACGGGGTTGGGTTAGCTTTGCTTTGTTTGTTTCTACCGCAGGGCTAACCCAACCCTGTAAGCAACACCCAAGGGCCGTTGGAGGCTGTGTTCCTTCCCGGCCAGTCTGAGACTCGTGCCCCATTGTGGCCATTTTGAGAGTTGTGCTGATTTCAGCATGTAGAGTTGATTAATCTCAACCAAATTGGCTTTAGCTTTGCCTTGCTTATGGGGTTGGGTTAGCTTTGCTTTGTTTGTTTCTACCGCAGGGCTAACCCAACCCCGTAACCAATGCCCAAGGGCCGCTGGAGGCTGTGTTCCTTCCCGGCCACTTTGAGACTCGCGCCCCTTTGTGGCCGTGATGAGAGTTGTGCTGATTTCAGCATGTGCAATCAATCTCAACCAAATTGGCTGTAGCTTTGCCTTGCTTACGGGGTTGGGTTAGCTTTGCTTTGTTTGTTTCTACCGCAGGGCTAACCCAACCCCGTAACCAATGCCCAAGGGCCGCTGGAGGCTGTGTTCCTTCCCGGCCACTTTGAGACTCGCGCCCCTTTGTGGCCGTGATGAGAGTTGTGCTGATTTCAGCATGTGCAATCAATCTCAACCAAATTGGCTTTAGCTCTGCAGTCATTTTTTCATCAACCAAATTGGCTGTAGCTTTGCCTTGCTTACGGGGTTGGGTTAGCTTTGCTTTGTTTGTTTCTACCGCAGGGCTAACCCAACCCCGTAACCAATGCCCAAGGGCCGCTGGAGGCTGTGTTCCTTCCCGGCCACTTTGAGACTCGCGCCCCTTTGTGGCTGTGATGAGAGTTGCGCTGATTTCAGCATGTGCAATCAATCTCAACCAAATTGGCTTTAGCTCTGCAGTCATTTTTTCATCAACCAAATTGGCTGTAGCTTTGCCTTGCTTACGGGGTTGGGTTAGCTTTGCTTTGTTTGTTTCTACCGCAGGGCTAACCCAACCCCGTAACCAATGCCCAAGGGCCGCTGGAGGCTGTGTTCCTTCCCGGCCACTTTGAGACTCGCGCCCCTTTGTGGCCGTGATGAGAGTTGCGCTGATTTCAGCATGTGCAATCAATCTCAACCAAATTGGCTTTAGCTCTGCAGTCATTTTTTCATCAACCAAATTGGCTGTAGCTTTGCCTTGCTTACGGGGTTGGGTTAGCTTTGCTTTGTTTGTTTCTACCGCAGGGCTAACCCAACCCCGTAACCAATGCCCAAGGGCCGCTGGAGGCTGTGTTCCTTCCCGGCCACTTTGAGACTCGCGCCCCTTTGTGGCCGTGATGAGAGTTGCGCTGATTTCAGCATGTGCAATCAATCTCAACCAAATTGGCTTTAGCTCTGCAGTCATTTTTTCATCAACCAAATTGGCTGTAGCTTTGCCTTGCTTACGGGGTTGGGTTAGCTTTGCTTTGTTTGTTTCTACTGCAGGGCTAACCCAACCCTGTAACCAATGGCCAAGGGCTGTTGGAGGCAATTTGTTTTTCTTCCTGGCCAGTCTGAGAATTGCATTTCCTCTTGGATGGACTGAGATCTGCACTGCTTTTGAAGTGGGTTGCAGTATATGATGTTTGTATAAATGTAATGTCATTAATGGGGTATGGAGGCTTTGTGGCCTTTCTCTGATTAGTCTGACATATGTCTAAACCATGTGTTAAACTGTGCTGAATGTGTGTGTGCTGTGCATGTAAATTGGATTGAGCCACGTATGGAATATGTGGATACTGTGCCTGTAAAATAAGTCTGGGAATTGTGTTGAAGATTAGGGTTAGGGTTAGGGTTAGGGTTAGGGTTAGGGTTAGGGTTAGGGTTAGGGTTAGGGTTAGGGTTAGGGTTAGGGTTAGGGTTAGGGTTAGGGTTAGGGTTAGGGTTAGGGTTAGGGTTAGGGTTAGGGTTAGGGTTAGGGTTAGGGTTAGGGTTAGGGTTAGGGTTAGGGTTAGGGTTAGGGTTAGGGTTAGGGTTAGGGTTAGGGTTAGGGTTAGGGTTAGGGTTAGGGTTAGGGTTAGGGTTAGGGTTAGGGTTAGGGTTAGGGTTAGGGTTAGGGTTAGGGTTAGGGTTAGGGTTAGGGTTAGGGTTAGGGTTAGGGTTAGGGTTAGGGTTAGGGTTAGGGTTAGGGTTAGGGTTAGGGTTAGGGTTAGGGTTAGGGTTAGGGTTAGGGTTAGGGTTAGGGTTAGGGTTAGGGTTAGGGTTAGGGTTAGGGTTAGGGTTAGGGTTAGGGTTAGGGTTAGGGTTAGGGTTAGGGTTAGGGTTAGGGTTAGGGTTAGGGTTAGGGTTAGGGTTAGGGTTAGGGTTAGGGTTAGGGTTAGGGTTAGGGTTAGGGTTAGGGTTAGGGTTAGGGTTAGGGTTAGGGTTAGGGTTAGGGTTAGGGTTAGGGTTAGGGTTAGGGTTAGGGTTAGGGTTAGGGTTAGGGTTAGGGTTAGGGTTAGGGTTAGGGTTAGGGTTAGGGTTAGGGTTAGGGTTAGGGTTAGGGTTAGGGTTAGGGTTAGGGTTAGGGTTAGGGTTAGGGTTAGGGTTAGGGTTAGGGTTAGGGTTAGGGTTAGGGTTAGGGTTAGGGTTAGGGTTAGGGTTAGGGTTAGGGTTAGGGTTAGGGTTAGGGTAGGGTTAGGGTTAGGGTTAGGGTTAGGGTTAGGGTTAGGGTTAGGGTTAGGGTTAGGGTTAGGGTTAGGGTTAGGGTTAGGGTTAGGGTTAGGGTTAGGGTTAGGGTTAGGGTTAGGGTTAGGGTTAGGGTTAGGGTTAGGGTTAGGGTTAGGGTTAGGGTTAGGGTTAGGGTTAGGGTTAGGGTTAGGGTAGGGTTAGGGTTAGGGTTAGGGTTAGGGTTAGGGTTAGGGTTAGGGTTAGGGTTAGGGTTAGGGTTAGGGTTAGGGTTAGGGTTAGGGTTAGGGTTAGGGTTAGGGTTAGGGTTAGGGTTAGGGTTAGGGTTAGGGTTAGGGTTAGGGTTAGGGTTAGGGTTAGGGTTAGGGTTAGGGTTAGGGTTAGGGTTAGGGTTAGGGTTAGGGTTAGGGTTAGGGTTAGGGTTAGGGTTAGGGTTAGGGTTAGGGTTAGGGTTAGGGTTAGGGTTAGGGTTAGGGTTAGGGTTAGGGTTAGGGTTAGGGTTAGGGTTAGGGTTAGGGTTAGGGTTAGGGTTAGGGTTAGGGTTAGGGTTAGGGTTAGGGTAGGGTTAGGGTTAGGGTTAGGGTTAGGGTTAGGGTTAGGGTTAGGGTTAGGGTTAGGGTTAGGGTTAGGGTTAGGGTTAGGGTTAGGGTTAGGGTTAGGGTTAGGGTTAGGGTTAGGGTTAGGGTTAGGGTTAGGGTTAGGGTTAGGGTTAGGGTTAGGGTTAGGGTTAGGGTTAGGGTTAGGGTTAGGGTTAGGGTAGGGTTAGGGTTAGGGTTAGGGTTAGGGTTAGGGTTAGGGTTAGGGTTAGGGTTAGGGTTAGGGTTAGGGTTAGGGTTAGGGTTAGGGTTAGGGTTAGGGTTAGGGTTAGGGTTAGGGTTAGGGTTAGGGTTAGGGTTAGGGTTAGGGTTAGGGTTAGGGTTAGGGTTAGGGTTAGGGTTAGGGTTAGGGTTAGGGTTAGGGTTAGGGTTAGGGTTAGGGTTAGGGTTAGGGTTAGGGTTAGGGTTAGGGTTAGGGTTAGGGTTAGGGTTAGGGTTAGGGTTAGGGTTAGGGTTAGGGTTAGGGTTAGGGTTAGGGTTAGGGTTAGGGTTAGGGTTAGGGTTAGGGTTAGGGTTAGGGTTAGGGTTAGGGTTAGGGTTAGGGTTAGGGTTAGGGTTAGGGTTAGGGTTAGGGTTAGGGTTAGGGTTAGGGTTAGGGTTAGGGTTAGGGTTAGGGTTAGGGTTAGGGTTAGGGTTAGGGTTAGGGTTAGGGTTAGGGTTAGGGTTAGGGTTAGGGTTAGGGTTAGGGTTAGGGTTAGGGTTAGGGTTAGGGTTAGGGTTAGGGTTAGGGTTAGGGTTAGGGTTAGGGTTAGGGTTAGGGTTAGGGTTAGGGTTAGGGTTAGGGTTAGGGTTAGGGTTAGGGTTAGGGTTAGGGTTAGGGTTAGGGTTAGGGTTAGGGTTAGGGTTAGGGTTAGGGTTAGGGTTAGGGTTAGGGTTAGGGTTAGGGTTAGGGTTAGGGTTAGGGTTAGGGTTAGGGTTAGGGTTAGGGTTAGGGTTAGGGTTAGGGTTAGGGTTAGGGTTAGGGTTAGGGTTAGGGTTAGGGTTAGGGTTAGGGTTAGGGTTAGGGTTAGGGTTAGGGTTAGGGTTAGGGTTAGGGTTAGGGTTAGGGTTAGGGTTAGGGTTAGGGTTAGGGTTAGGGTTAGGGTTAGGGTTAGGGTTAGGGTTAGGGTTAGGGTTAGGGTTAGGGTTAGGGTTAGGGTTAGGGTTAGGGTTAGGGTTAGGGTTAGGGTTAGGGTTAGGGTTAGGGTTAGGGTTAGGGTTAGGGTTAGGGTTAGGGTTAGGGTTAGGGTTAGGGTTAGGGTTAGGGTTAGGGTTAGGGTAGGGTTAGGGTTAGGGTTAGGGTTAGGGTTAGGGTTAGGGTAGGGTTAGGGTTAGGGTTAGGGTTAGGGTTAGGGTTAGGGTTAGGGTTAGGGTTAGGGTTAGGGTTAGGGTTAGGGTTAGGGTTAGGGTTAGGGTTAGGGTTAGGGTTAGGGTTAGGGTTAGGGTTAGGGTTAGGGTTAGGGTTAGGGTTAGGGTTAGGGTTAGGGTTAGGGTTAGGGTTAGGGTTAGGGTTAGGGTTAGGGTTAGGGTTAGGGTTAGGGTTAGGGTTAGGGTTAGGGTTAGGGTTAGGGTTAGGGTTAGGGTTAGGGTTAGGGTTAGGGTTAGGGTTAGGGTTAGGGTTAGGGTTAGGGTTAGGGTTAGGGTTAGGGTTAGGGTTAGGGTTAGGGTTAGGGTTAGGGTTAGGGTTAGGGTTAGGGTTAGGGTTAGGGTTAGGGTTAGGGTTAGGGTTAGGGTTAGGGTTAGGGTTAGGGTTAGGGTTAGGGTTAGGGTTAGGGTTAGGGTTAGGGTTAGGGTTAGGGTTAGGGTTAGGGTTAGGGTTAGGGTTAGGGTTAGGGTTAGGGTTAGGGTTAGGGTTAGGGTTAGGGTTAGGGTTAGGGTTAGGGTTAGGGTTAGGGTTAGGGTTAGGGTTAGGGTTAGGGTTAGGGTTAGGGTTAGGGTTAGGGTTAGGGTTAGGGTTAGGGTTAGGGTTAGGGTTAGGGTTAGGGTTAGGGTTAGGGTTAGGGTTAGGGTTAGGGTTAGGGTTAGGGTTAGGGTTAGGGTTAGGGTTAGGGTTAGGGTTAGGGTTAGGGTTAGGGTTAGGGTTAGGGTTAGGGTTAGGGTTAGGGTTAGGGTTAGGGTTAGGGTTAGGGTTAGGGTTAGGGTTAGGGTTAGGGTTAGGGTTAGGGTTAGGGTTAGGGTTAGGGTTAGGGTTAGGGTTAGGGTTAGGGTTAGGGTTAGGGTTAGGGTTAGGGTTAGGGTTAGGGTTAGGGTTAGGGTTAGGGTTAGGGTTAGGGTTAGGGTTAGGGTTAGGGTTAGGGTTAGGGTTAGGGTTAGGGTTAGGGTTAGGGTTAGGGTTAGGGTTAGGGTTAGGGTTAGGGTTAGGGTTAGGGTTAGGGTTAGGGTTAGGGTTAGGGTTAGGGTTAGGGTTAGGGTTAGGGTTAGGGTTAGGGTTAGGGTTAGGGTTAGGGTTAGGGTTAGGGTTAGGGTTAGGGTTAGGGTTAGGGTTAGGGTTAGGGTTAGGGTTAGGGTTAGGGTTAGGGTTAGGGTTAGGGTTAGGGTTAGGGTTAGGGTTAGGGTTAGGGTTAGGGTTAGGGTTAGGGTTAGGGTTAGGGTTAGGGTTAGGGTTAGGGTTAGGGTTAGGGTTAGGGTTAGGGTTAGGGTTAGGGTTAGGGTTAGGGTTAGGGTTAGGGTTAGGGTTAGGGTTAGGGTTAGGGTTAGGGTTAGGGTTAGGGTTAGGGTTAGGGTTAGGGTTAGGGTTAGGGTTAGGGTTAGGGTTAGGGTTAGGGTTAGGGTTAGGGTAGGGTTAGGGTTAGGGTTAGGGTTAGGGTTAGGGTTAGGGTTAGGGTTAGGGTTAGGGTTAGGGTAGGGTTAGGGTTAGGGTTAGGGTTAGGGTTAGGGTTAGGGTTAGGGTTAGGGTTAGGGTTAGGGTTAGGGTTAGGGTTAGGGTTAGGGTTAGGGTTAGGGTTAGGGTTAGGGTTAGGGTTAGGGTTAGGGTTAGGGTTAGGGTTAGGGTTAGGGTTAGGGTTAGGGTTAGGGTTAGGGTTAGGGTTAGGGTTAGGGTTAGGGTTAGGGTTAGGGTTAGGGTTAGGGTTAGGGTTAGGGTTAGGGTTAGGGTTAGGGTTAGGGTTAGGGTTAGGGTTAGGGTTAGGGTTAGGGTTAGGGTTAGGGTTAGGGTTAGGGTTAGGGTAGGGTTAGGGTTAGGGTTAGGGTTAGGGTTAGGGTTAGGGTTAGGGTTAGGGTTAGGGTTAGGGTTAGGGTTAGGGTTAGGGTTAGGGTTAGGGTTAGGGTTAGGGTTAGGGTTAGGGTTAGGGTTAGGGTTAGGGTTAGGGTTAGGGTTAGGGTTAGGGTTAGGGTTAGGGTTAGGGTTAGGGTTAGGGTTAGGGTTAGGGTTAGGGTTAGGGTTAGGGTTAGGGTTAGGGTTAGGGTTAGGGTTAGGGTTAGGGTTAGGGTTAGGGTTAGGGTTAGGGTTAGGGTTAGGGTTAGGGTTAGGGTTAGGGTTAGGGTTAGGGTTAGGGTTAGGGTTAGGGTTAGGGTTAGGGTTAGGGTTAGGGTTAGGGTTAGGGTTAGGGTTAGGGTTAGGGTTAGGGTTAGGGTTAGGGTTAGGGTTAGGGTTAGGGTTAGGGTTAGGGTTAGGGTTAGGGTTAGGGTTAGGGTTAGGGTTAGGGTTAGGGTTAGGGTTAGGGTTAGGGTTAGGGTTAGGGTTAGGGTTAGGGTTAGGGTTAGGGTTAGGGTTAGGGTTAGGGTTAGGGTTAGGGTTAGGGTTAGGGTTAGGGTTAGGGTTAGGGTTAGGGTTAGGGTTAGGGTTAGGGTTAGGGTTAGGGTTAGGGTTAGGGTTAGGGTTAGGGTTAGGGTTAGGGTTAGGGTTAGGGTTAGGGTTAGGGTTAGGGTTAGGGTTAGGGTTAGGGTTAGGGTTAGGGTTAGGGTTAGGGTTAGGGTTAGGGTTAGGGTTAGGGTTAGGGTTAGGGTTAGGGTTAGGGTTAGGGTTAGGGTTAGGGTTAGGGTTAGGGTTAGGGTTAGGGTTAGGGTTAGGGTTAGGGTTAGGGTTAGGGTTAGGGTTAGGGTTAGGGTTAGGGTTAGGGTTAGGGTTAGGGTTAGGGTTAGGGTTAGGGTTAGGGTTAGGGTTAGGGTTAGGGTTAGGGTTAGGGTTAGGGTTAGGGTTAGGGTTAGGGTTAGGGTTAGGGTTAGGGTTAGGGTTAGGGTTAGGGTTAGGGTTAGGGTTAGGGTTAGGGTTAGGGTTAGGGTTAGGGTTAGGGTTAGGGTTAGGGTTAGGGTTAGGGTTAGGGTTAGGGTTAGGGTTAGGGTTAGGGTTAGGGTTAGGGTTAGGGTTAGGGTTAGGGTTAGGGTTAGGGTTAGGGTTAGGGTTAGGGTTAGGGTTAGGGTTAGGGTTAGGGTTAGGGTTAGGGTTAGGGTTAGGGTTAGGGTTAGGGTTAGGGTTAGGGTTAGGGTTAGGGTTAGGGTTAGGGTTAGGGTTAGGGTTAGGGTTAGGGTTAGGGTTAGGGTTAGGGTTAGGGTTAGGGTTAGGGTTAGGGTTAGGGTTAGGGTTAGGGTTAGGGTTAGGGTTAGGGTTAGGGTTAGGGTTAGGGTTAGGGTTAGGGTTAGGGTTAGGGTTAGGGTTAGGGTTAGGGTTAGGGTTAGGGTTAGGGTTAGGGTTAGGGTTAGGGTTAGGGTTAGGGTTAGGGTTAGGGTTAGGGTTAGGGTTAGGGTTAGGGTTAGGGTTAGGGTTAGGGTTAGGGTTAGGGTTAGGGTTAGGGTTAGGGTTAGGGTTAGGGTTAGGGTTAGGGTTAGGGTTAGGGTTAGGGTTAGGGTTAGGGTTAGGGTTAGGGTTAGGGTTAGGGTTAGGGTTAGGGTTAGGGTTAGGGTTAGGGTTAGGGTTAGGGTTAGGGTTAGGGTTAGGGTTAGGGTTAGGGTTAGGGTTAGGGTTAGGGTTAGGGTTAGGGTTAGGGTTAGGGTTAGGGTTAGGGTTAGGGTTAGGGTTAGGGTTAGGGTTAGGGTTAGGGTTAGGGTTAGGGTTAGGGTTAGGGTTAGGGTTAGGGTTAGGGTTAGGGTTAGGGTTAGGGTTAGGGTTAGGGTTAGGGTTAGGGTTAGGGTTAGGGTTAGGGTTAGGGTTAGGGTTAGGGTTAGGGTTAGGGTTAGGGTTAGGGTTAGGGTTAGGGTTAGGGTTAGGGTTAGGGTTAGGGTTAGGGTTAGGGTTAGGGTTAGGGTTAGGGTTAGGGTTAGGGTTAGGGTTAGGGTTAGGGTTAGGGTTAGGGTTAGGGTTAGGGTTAGGGTTAGGGTTAGGGTTAGGGTTAGGGTTAGGGTTAGGGTTAGGGTTAGGGTTAGGGTTAGGGTTAGGGTTAGGGTTAGGGTTAGGGTTAGGGTTAGGGTTAGGGTTAGGGTTAGGGTTAGGGTTAGGGTTAGGGTTAGGGTTAGGGTTAGGGTTAGGGTTAGGGTTAGGGTTAGGGTTAGGGTTAGGGTTAGGGTTAGGGTTAGGGTTAGGGTTAGGGTTAGGGTTAGGGTTAGGGTTAGGGTTAGGGTTAGGGTTAGGGTTAGGGTTAGGGTTAGGGTTAGGGTTAGGGTTAGGGTTAGGGTTAGGGTTAGGGTTAGGGTTAGGGTTAGGGTTAGGGTTAGGGTTAGGGTTAGGGTTAGGGTTAGGGTTAGGGTTAGGGTTAGGGTTAGGGTTAGGGTTAGGGTTAGGGTTAGGGTTAGGGTTAGGGTTAGGGTTAGGGTTAGGGTTAGGGTTAGGGTTAGGGTTAGGGTTAGGGTTAGGGTTAGGGTTAGGGTTAGGGTTAGGGTTAGGGTTAGGGTTAGGGTTAGGGTTAGGGTTAGGGTTAGGGTTAGGGTTAGGGTTAGGGTTAGGGTTAGGGTTAGGGTTAGGGTTAGGGTTAGGGTTAGGGTTAGGGTTAGGGTTAGGGTTAGGGTTAGGGTTAGGGTTAGGGTTAGGGTTAGGGTTAGGGTTAGGGTTAGGGTTAGGGTTAGGGTTAGGGTTAGGGTTAGGGTTAGGGTTAGGGTTAGGGTTAGGGTTAGGGTTAGGGTTAGGGTTAGGGTTAGGGTTAGGGTTAGGGTTAGGGTTAGGGTTAGGGTTAGGGTTAGGGTTAGGGTTAGG